>NW_023339774.1:11132289-11140134 GCF_004916995.1 Morone saxatilis | reverse complement strand
CTTCCCCCTCCTCACCCCTCCCCTCGCTCATTCTCCCCCCTCCTCCCTCCCTCCCCACCTAAACTAAAACCGTCGCTGGAAAACACACACCGTGCATGCGTACACCCAAATCCCCGCCGCTCCTCATATTTACACTCAAATATTTTCCCCTTCGGCGTCTTCAAAACTGTTTACATCCAGAGTCTGAGGGAAAATAAACAGAGGAGAGGGGATCTGGAGGGCACGCGGACACGGTCAGGACACGCGGAGGTGATGTGTGTGTCAGATCGCAGCAGACCGAGAGGCTGCGGGCTCCTTTCTCCAAAGCCCATTCTCCGTGCGTAAAATGCGCGTAAAATGTGCGCCGGGAGGCGTAAACACGGTGTCATGTCAGTCTGCTGCTTCCAGGAAGGTTTCTGGTTCAGTTTCCTCCCGACGGCTTCACGTCTGAGGCAGAAACACAGAAACACAGTGAGAGAATGAAGGAGGAGAAGGAGCGGAGGCCGCCGCAGGAGACGCACCGACAGCTCCAACAGTTTAACCCCAAACACGAGTTTTAATCCTTCTTGTGTTCTTATTGATGTTTGTGACACAGCAGATATTATTTATCTCTGAAGGAAGATTCCAGCACATTTACAACAGGATTCATTTAACATCTTTAGTGTGATATTAACTGTGCTGATCCGGATACTGCTGAGTGTGCCGCTGCCTCAAACGCTGCTCATACAACCACAAACACAACCTCAACACTTTTATTAACTGATTGGAGTTTAAATTCAATTTTACGCATAAAAACTGACATTTAGGGTTTTTATTTTGTTGGCTGAATCCGGTTAAATATTAAAGTCTGACTCATTTTAAATCAGCAGAGAAACTAAATCACATTTAAAGTTTAAACACAATAAAATAAAATATTTACCAGAGTAAACAATTCCAATGAAGACACAAGCAGATTTTATTTTCAGTGTTTGAATGAGAGACCTCAGTGTTACGGCCTTTAATACTTCAGCTACTGCTGCTGTTATTAATTGATCACACTGCTGCTGATCGCAGTTATTTCTTCCACGTGACCACGACGACTGTAAACATGTGACCACAAATAATAAAATAAACAAAATGTGTTGATGATATTTGTTCCCGCGCTGAGGGAAACATCAGATATTATTTACAGTGAAGCCTCCGGATACCGCAGTGCTGCTGCTGGTTCTATCCACTGCCTTATTACAATATTATTATTATTATTATTATTAGCTGACTAATATCACTGATTCCTATTTCTCATCAACCCTACAATGAACATAAAACCGACTGTGGTCGATTCCAACAGTCAGTCCACCTTAAACTGTTGAATTGAACACTTCTTTAAGGCGGTTTGAAGATTTAACAACAGAAATATGAGCCATGAATCAGAAGTGAATGTTCGGCTCTGACGGAACAAACGAACCGGGCTGATTCTGACTCGGATTGTGAATCTGGAGCAGTTAATAAAACAACCAGAGGAAGGAGTTTTTGTGCGTAAAAACACAGAAAAATCCTTCAACCAAGGGGAGGAATGTGTGTAGGAAGAACATTTTCCCTCCAGTTTAACCAGCTGAAGATGTGTGTGGCTCCGAGTGAAGCGACCCTCTGTGGGGAACCTTCACCCCGGAGCAGCGGCTCCAAGCTCGGAGCCGCTTTTACGCACAGAAACACCGAAGAGTCAGTGAGCCGTTGGAGCTCCTCTGACTGTTTCCTCTCAACAGGCTGCAGGTTCGGGCAGCCTGAGGGGAGAGAGCCGCTGTCAGCAAATAACAACAACAACAATAATAATAATAATAATAAGAAGAAGAAGATGAAGAAGAAGAAGAAGAAGAAGAATGTGAGCAGAGAGAAAATGCAACAATTTACACCCAAACAAATGACTGAATTTCATTTGGTTGAGGAGACTCTCGGCCATCCGGTTCTGGTCTCAACGGTTCCGGATCTTTCTCCGTTTGATTTGATGTTTTCAGCCTTTTGTAAAATCCCACATTAGGATTTA
This sequence comes from Morone saxatilis, assembly GCF_004916995.1. NCBI lineage: Eukaryota > Metazoa > Chordata > Actinopteri > Moronidae > Morone > Morone saxatilis. Next base: position 11,138,135 of record NW_023339774.1, on the reverse strand, counting down.
TTCCCGCACATTTTCATCAGTGTGGAGTTTGAAGCGGAAACGAGCTCCAGTCTGGATAGTAGCAAATGTTTTTAAAAATCAAAAATCAATGATTATACTTTATTATTAGACTGACCGCTAAAACAAACAACACAATAAATCATAATAATAATAATAATAATTAACAAAAAAACAAACACACTTACTTTGGCTTTCACTGTAGTGACCTTCAACAGGGGAATGTTCGTAGGAAAACCCTCAAACAAACACTACTACTACTAACAACAACAATAATAATAATAATAATAATAATGATAATAATAATAATAACATTAATGATAACAACCAGTGTGTTTTTGCGTCCTGTGCGCACTTTGCGTTTGGATAAGTGAATTTATTTTGTAGGACATTGGTTTGTTTCGTCGTGCTTTTATTTTGATGGGATGGTTTAACTTGATGTTTGTTTGTCAGCTCCTCTGTGACTCTCTGTGAACTAAACATACTGCTTGTTTGTTGTTGTTGTTGTTGTCCTGTGATCTCCTGTGAACTAAACATACTGCTTCGTTTTGTTGTTGTTGGTTGTTGTTAGTTTGCTCACAGAAGCTGAAGATGTGAGCGCAGTTTGGACTCCGCTCCCTTATATGTTTCTGTGTGTGCGTGTTGTGTTGTTGGTGTGTGTGTGTGTGGCACGGGCATAGCAGATCCACGCAGGGCCGAGGAGGAGGAGGAGAGGAGAGTAGGAGGAGGGAGGAGGAGGGGCGCAGACGAATCATCCACCAGCCCAGAGAGAGAAAAACCTGAAAGGCGCCCTGCCTGGAATAATTCTTCGGACTGGGAACCTCTTAAAACAAAACCCAGAGGTGGATTCGTTGAGAATGTGAAGAATTAAATGTTAAAAACTCAAACCAGACTCTGTTCTCTTTCTTTAGCATTTGAATCCCGTTAGAACTGGCAGTGAACAACTATCACACAGACCAGACTCCATTCATTTTATTCTGGATTTTAAAGCTCAACTGGGACCAGACTCTGTTCATTTTAACCTCAATTCTAAACACATTAAACACATTAAACAGAGAGAGAGGTTGACTTCCTCTTCAAGTTAAACTTAAAGTTTAACCAGACTTCATTCATTTTATTCTGGATTTTAAAACATGGTTTAATGCTTAAATTCGCACAGTGCCGAGGATCAGAGAGAGGTTGACTCCTCTTAGAAGGGAGGAGAGAGAGAGAGGGAGGCAGAGAGAGGGAGAACTTTATGACTCCAATGCAACTGATGCATGGAAACCCTTGTGAGCAAACGGTGCAGCTCTGACTAAAATCCCACTACAAATACAAAAACATAACTCCAATATCGCCTAACAGCCCTAAGACTAAATTTGTTGCTGCTGCAACGCCAGGACGTGTGGATGATTGGGTTTCAGCCTTTGGTTTATGCCTCCACAGCTGCTCAATCTCGGCCAGTTGGCTGTATTTCCTCAGGGTGATATAACTCTTCTACTCCATTAATAACGCAGCCACCAGCGGCCACATCAATCTGTGGCTGCAGACACGAGCCCTGGCCATATAGGTGCTACAGGCCGGCCCGCACGGTCACATGGTCAGCTGCCAATGGGCAGAATGTAACCAGCACCTTGTAAATCAGCGGTGACAGCGAGCTGCGTGTGTTTCCTATGAAGTCAATAAATGGGGAAAACGGTCAGGAAATTTATGAATAGGCCCGGCTGATGCGTGCAAACACTAAATGACCTCTGTGAGAATGGCAGTATCTCATAATGTGGTGCGACGTTTAAAAGCAGTAATAAAAGGGGTTAAAATACCAATATTTCATGGTTTAGCACACTTTTAAAACTCTCTTATCTGGGCTTCAGAAATAAGTTAATTATCTTTATTGGCTCAGCTCTTTTTGTGAAGGTGTAAAAAAAAAAAATTCAGGTAGATGTCCAAAACTGGAAAAAGACAGGCAAATAGTTCTTGTTGATCTTGATGAAATAAGGGTGGGCTTCACATCCCATGGTTGCAACCTGTTCATGACGTCGAGCCAGTTGTTTTGGTCCCCTCTGCCCAATCGGAGGCTCCGCTCACATTCTACCGGAGCCGAAATGGGTCTATTCATGCCTCGGCTCTGTCCTCCCGTAAGTACCATAACGCCCTTCGTCGGGTGCTCTGTGGTACCCGACTGCTGCTTTAAACAGCAGCACTGACATGGAAACCCCATTGCAGCTGCAGAACGATTTCTTTCCAGAGCAGCAGTTCCAGCACTGTAAGTACCAGCACTACTGCGGGCGGGAGGATCGGCTCGGCAAGCAGCACGACCAATGCTGCACCTGCAATAACTGCACCTGTGATGCGAGGAAAAGCCTCGTCTTTCGCGGGACGTCGCCGACCACTGTGGGAACTTTAAGGACACCTTCGGAAACGTCTTCGAGACAAGGTTGCCAGTACAGCGTCTGCGAGTTCACACCTTCTAGTCATGGTAGTTCATCCAGGCATCATCATCCTCACCATCAACAGCAGCAGCATTGCCGCGATCGGCAGCAGCGGGGCAGCCTGGGCAGCAGCCACAAAGACAGTAACTCCTACAATGAAATAGCCATGAGCAGCTGCAGATACAACGGCGGCGTAATGCGGCCGCTGAGCAACTTGAGCTCGTCCCGCAGAAACATACACGAGTTTGATTCCGAATCCCAGCCTTTGCAGCCCATCTCAGCCGCAGATGCGTCGGACACTTTAGTATCCAAGACGGAGAATAATTCCACCACCCTGATGCCTTACGCATCGGGAGACGGAGGGGGAGGCTGCAGCCACAGCGGCGGTAAATCGGGTAAAAAGAAGAACCAGAACATTGGGGAAAAGCTCGGGCACAGGAGGGCCTTGTTTGAGAAAAGGAAGCGGCTCAGCGACTATGCTTTAATCTTTGGGATGTTTGGGATCGTTGTTATGGTTATAGAGACTGAACTCTCATGGGGAGCCTATGGAAAGGTGCGTATTTTCTCTAATCCCATGCCGTTCGGAGTTAATTTAATGACATGTGACTGACGGAGAAAGACCTTTAAATTAAAAAAAAAAAAAAAAAGTCAAGTGGGAAAAGTGATATGGAAAAGCAAGCCACTTTAAATAACAGGCAACAGAAGTCTGGGCTCACTGCGAAGTGTCCCATGTAGTCACATTGTCACATGCAGGCCAAAAGGCCCACTGCTGTCCAACCATGAAGGGGAACCCCAATAATACAAAAATATATCATATGTCAGAATTTGTTGCAGTACATCTTAAGAAGCTGGATGTTTACTTGCATGTTATTTTTGTCACACACACATATAACAACAGCTGCTTTACCATGTAAGAATGTGATTTTTATGTCATAATGTTTGTTGTTTGGCTTTAGTGTTGTTGCTCTTTTCCAGGAGTCCCTGTATTCATTAGCTCTAAAATGCCTGATAAGCCTTTCTACAATCATTCTCCTGGGGCTGATTATCATATACCATGCAAGAGAGATACAGGTAATGTTGAAACACTCTTTTCTTATTCTTTAACTCTTGATGTTGAAAGGTCAGCAGTCTAACAGTAACATCACATTTTGTAAATGCTCAAATTAAATGGCAGAATTTAAACACATGTGTACTTTATAGGATGTCACAAATGGGTTTGCCCACGCAGGTTAGAAAATTCTTTACAGCAAGTAACTTCTTGTGAAAGCAAGTGAAGTGTTAAATTTCTGTTTCTCTGCAGCACGGGGCAGCGTAGATGCTCAATTAAATTATATGGCTTTAAGAACTTTATTTATTTCCATTCTCTTCGTTCCAAAGTAAAACTCTGTGATTGCATGAATGACTGTAGTTGACTGACCGTCGTCTTTTGAAGCCACATTAAAAGTTCATTATACATTTTGATAAGATTTAGGAAGTCCTCATAGGGCTCAGTGGATGGATATAGATTGTCAGCCTCCCCTGAGATATTCCAACACAAGTTTTATGACCTTGCCTCGGAGCACTGTTGCATTACTTACAGTTCTTCCTGTGTCTTTGTTGAGCAGCCACAAAACTAATGGGGCCACTTTCTGCAGGATGGACCTATGTTGACAGGAAGGTTTCATGTATTCACTGCTTTCGTTTCTGTTTGTTTTTTATTCATTTAAATCAACTTAAAAGGGAAACTGATTTTTTAAAAGTCTTTAGCTAAACTGTATGAGCTGTTTTTTACTGTTATATGCTCTTAACATAAAAATGTTACATTTGGACAAAACATTATATTCTTATCTTTTATATTAGCTACAGTATATTCATCAGCCTTGTTGGTATATTTAGTACTTACAAGTCCCCGGGGAATATCAGTCATTGAAATAGCCTAACAGTAAAATGTGTCGCCCCCTTCAGATGTCTCATTGTAAACCTTTCTTTATGAGGGATGATAGAAATGCAGACATCATTACCATATTTCAATGCATAACAGAAGTGTTTTCATTCTCCCTGCAGACAGTTTCCAGTAGCTGTTTATAAATTAGAAAGCCTACTGTAAGTTTGCATGACGGTATCATATTCATTCTTACCTCCCTCGACCTCAGCACCTTTACTCTAATCCTGTGTAAATTATTTAATTCACAAACAGCTTTTTCACCTCTTGCTTGTGCAAACCTTCCTTGATAATAAATAATGTAACGATTTAGTTGCAGGTAACATATTGCAAAAGAGCATTTTTCGTCACAGCGGGTTTCTGTTTAGTGACTTTTGTAACAGATTGTGTTAAATTAGTAGTTGTGCCTTAGCTGCATGTTTATGGTCCCTGTTCACAATAAATCAATGGGACGGTTAAACACTGAATTGTGCTGCACACTTTCTGTCACTGTTTCTGCTATAGTATTGTCTACACATCTGTATTGATAAGTATGGTGATGATAGCATATTTAAAAAAGCTTACATCCTCTTTTTACACATTAATAATGGCTGTGGGGCTAAATTCTTACTTTCACCACGGGCGAGCTGAAAAGGCGAATCTCAGCTCTAAACTGATCTTTTCTTAGCATTCCCCTTATTGTCAGTGGCTGCACATTTACACCACAGGAAGGCGGTTTCAAACCTCTTTGATCCAGACTCCTCTGACAGTCATGTCAATATCTGAAACATTGTTCACCCTGGATAGCTCTTACCTCACGATAAAGACATTTTCCTTTTTTGCTGACCTAGAAAACTTTATTAAGGCAATTGTTTGCTTCAGAGTTGATTACTGCAATGCACTTTTCACCACATATCCCCCCTCCACAATGATTTATATACAATTAATTCAAATGTAGAAGCTTGTGCACTTAAATGGATCAGAAAACATCATCATGTCACTGCAGTCTTACTCACTCGCTTCTGCTTCTCTCTGAATGCACAAGTTGATTATAAGGTATGTCTTCTAATTCATCAAGTCCCCTTTAGAACAATCTATCAGCCAGTTCCTGGGAACTGACTCTGTCTTACTATTTAAATCCAGTTCATAGTGTTTATACTTCAGCTTCCACCACACCAGCTGCTCCTTTCCTTCCCTGCCTGAGGGGCTCTTGTGCCTGTTGTCGCTAGTCTGTCATTACTTGGTTCCCGCAGACTGACATATGCGCATACACAGACACAGACACAGACACACCACACAGACACACACACAGGCACAAATTAATTCTAAATCTATCTTGCTAATGACCCACACACATGCACAGTGGCTCTGGATGTGTGTGTGTTTCCTTTTCCTTTTCTCTGTGCTTCTGTCATTTGATAAAAATTAAATTCAAAAGACAGACTAATTGTTTCAACTCTATTATTTATTACAACCTACATGCCTGGTAAATCAGAAGAATGTATTTTTACCTCACTCAATCTTCTTCCTTGTCAAAACCT
>NW_023339774.1:11131908-11132110 GCF_004916995.1 Morone saxatilis | reverse complement strand
CACAAAAGGCTTTATACAACTGTATACAGTTGTTCTCCCCCAGATAAACTGACTTTGATATGTCAAAAAGGTGGAGTTCTCCTTTTTAAGAATCTTCCGTCTTTAGTGGCATGTAGCGGTGTTGTTTAAGATCGCAACTCCTTTGCCGTCCTCTTCCACGCACAAAGGAGAAAACCTGGTGGCCACGAAATGTGTGAAAAAT
>NW_023339774.1:11128921-11131808 GCF_004916995.1 Morone saxatilis | reverse complement strand
CAATAAAGAATATAAACATCTGTAAAGTTGTAAAGAACGGCTTTAAAATAATACATGTTGCATTATATCGCCTATAGCTGCTCATATATGTTGTTTTATAAAATAGGATTTATAAACGTGGAGCTGCCCGTGGTGCTGAAAGTCTGTCCATCATGGAGTAACTTTTAGCACCGTGGACAGCTCCACTTGTTCATTGATCACCACCAAGCCTTTAATGAAACAATCCTTCTGCACAGGATCGCAATGCGCACTTACTCCTGATTGGCTGGGTCTACATACCGCGTGACACCTCCCACCTTCTTGAGGCGGAAGGTTTTTTTTTTTCCCTCTATCTCTCGCTCTCTCTTTTTCTCTGTGTGGAAACCAGTGAATGAAGACAGTCTGCATAAATTTAAGCCACGGGATGGACACGACATCCTATCCGGGCATTTGAGCCCGCGTTTATTCTGTGAGACACAGTCAGAGGAAGGAGCGCGGGAGAGTGGTTGATTTAAGATGAATTGTGATATATCTGTACGGTATTAATAACTGGGAGCATACATCCCACTTGTGACGTTATTTTCCAGTTGTCTTGGTAAAATTCGACCGCAAATTGTCTGTATTTTCCCTTTATTTATCGATTACCCTTGTCCTGGTTTTGTCGGTATTGAATCAGGAATTCCCTAATCCCAACCTCTGCAGTTTCACCCCCATCACGGCGCAGTTAGTCTTTTTGTTTTTTTGTTCTGGAAGTTAATATAACTTTTTCAAATATATGAGATGCCATGCTTAGGTCTGAGCAAACTGTGGGATTAAATGTCGAAAAATAGTATTTTTTCTATCTATCTATCTATGAACTCACAATGACAATTACTGTATTTCAGCTACATGATCTTATTTATTAAAACTAGAATATAGGAAAAAGCAGCAATGTATAAAATATTCTAAAAAGCAAAACATGAAATTAGTTAATGTAATAATATATATATATGATTATATATAATTATATAATGTACACACACATCAGGGCGCTGCTCAGGGGGAGCTGTGATGAGTCTTGTGATGAGTCCCATGAGAGTCCTAAAGTCTGGTTATTCATTCAGTTAGAGATTTATGATCAAGGCACTATAATTAGCAGAAATATATTCATATTAGTCATACACATATTATTCATTCATGTTCAGTTTTATCACTTGTGGAACTGATTATTGCTCCTCCTAGTGGTGGAAAGGACTGTGAAGCCTCATCTGTCAGTGAACTCTCAAAGGCAGACATGAGAAGTTTTATTAATTAACCTACAAACTTTCATTAGATTACATGTTTATAGTAGATTTTTCAAATCACATATAAATTGAAGGTGCAGAGAGGTTATTAATTTCAATATATCGTAATACATCTGTAGGAGAATTCAACAATGCATCCCAATCAAAGTTACTTACTCAAATCTTAGATACAATTCAATTACTATAATGTGAATGTATAATATAATATAGAGAATAACTGAGATTGAAATGGAAACATATGTTGATACACATTTAAATTGAAATTAAAATGAATTTGTACTCTATCTAATGCAGACTTACAGATGTTAGTTGCCTTTCTTTCTAATAAATCTCTATTAATTCCTCTATATTATAATTGTCCTTCAGGTCGAGTGTGGTTTTGATCGTGCAGAAGGGCAAGTTAACTGAAACGTCTCTTGTTAGCTTCATGAATAAAAAGTTGGTAGTGTACAGCCCTCTCCTGATTTGTGCAGCTTTTCCCCGTCTCCTTCTGATGTACCTTGAAAGGGAAACATAATGCCGCCTCACACAATTACAGAGTCAGCAACACTTTACTCCCCAACTGCATGTGTTTACCTACTGGACTGTGTTTTGATCATCCTGACAAGTAGGTAGAAAAATGTGGAGTGAGGCAAGTAGCAAAGTGAGCCGCTTGCTTAGGTTGACAGAAACAGCCACTCAGAGGCTCGGCAGTTGTTTCTTAGTTTCCCCATCTGGTCCATCAAGACCAACTACATCAAAAACACCCTTGACCTCAATAGCTTCTTCCTGAGAGTTGTGGCCATTCTTTACCAACTTTGTTTTTTGTCTCACTTCTCAGACTTTTTCACTTCAGAGACATTTTTAAATTAGTATTATTACCATTTGTATTTTCCTACACGTTGATGCATACTGGGAGCAGGCACATCACATCTAACACAATGTAATAATGGGTAATCCAACTGTAGGAAAATTAAACTAATAAATGATTTCATACAGCTCATCTTAATACATCTCATTTAGTGCAACGTTAACGTTAAAGTCCGTGGTGTGCATTATGTTTTGCTCCATCTGTCTGTTTGCAGCTTATCCGAGGCAGTGTTACACCTGTGCCTTCGATGTATTGTAGCTCTGAAAGTTGTCAATATGTCTTTGCACCAGAGTCACAATGATAAATTCCTGTACATTCATTATTAGAACAAACGTTGGTTGTTCAAAGAACATTGATTGCTTTCAAATTCCCATGATGATAAGGTGATAAATTGCTTTTGTTATGTTATTGTTATGCGCTGAGGATTAATTTTGCTTTAAGAGCTTTTAATAACTTCAAGGCCTCAGATGTCTCTGACAGCACAGATGAGAAAGATCAAAGCAATCAAAAATCTAAATGATGCTATTGGGTTGCAAAATAAGGTTTCTCATCTTATTCATATGTTATATTTTGCAGCAATGACAGGTAGTCTCTGGACCTGTAAAGGAACAGTGTGTAGGACTAAGTGGCATCTAGCAATTGAAACTGAATACTGCTCACCTTCCAAGCGTGTTGCAGAAACTGCAATGGATGCGAAACATTGCAGTTCAACATGGCCGTGTTCAACCACCAGCGAGGGAGGACCTGCTCCCTCTGTAGATAGAAACAGCTCATT
>NW_023339774.1:11117168-11128911 GCF_004916995.1 Morone saxatilis | reverse complement strand
CACAATGATTCTTATTTTCAGGCGATTATACACAAATGAAAACATACCTATGAATATTAGATAGATAGATCCTCCTAAATGTTACACACTGAACCTTTAAATGATCACTAGGACTGTATGTTTGAACAACATGAGACGTAATAAGATGACTGTAAATATAGCATTGAAATGCTGTTAATTTGTTAATTGTTTATGTTTTCAGCATTTCAACCTGGTCCAAGTGTGATGTAGAAACCTGAAGCCACCAGTGAACTCACACTGAGACACAGCTTGTAACCAGCAGGAAAACTTAACAAAGGAATGTGCATATTTAGAGATTATGGAATGTCCTTTTAAGGATTTTTATGTGAAAATGATCATCCGACACACATATTGTTCCAAGCACTATTTGTATAAATGTCTTAATACATGTCTGGAGGGAATCTTTAACTCTGTCTCCAGCTGTTGCATTTGACATTATGTGAGTTTTATGTAATTGATTTGAACAGTCTATTACCTTTTCGAATAAAGTTGGATCATTATGTTTTCTCTGTTGGTTGAGCTATGTAATGTGAAGACTTGACAGACTGTTATCTTTGTTTTGATGTAGACCTTTCTGACCTTTCTAAAGTTTGCCCTCATGGCCTAAAAATCTAATTAAAACACCATCTAGATTGCTGTTGTCAGACAACACTGCGGCCGACTTTCAAGGATCTATAGATCAAAATGGTGATAACAAGGCCAAAATCCAATGTCTATAAATAGTGAAACTCCAGAAAAGTCCTTGAGCAAAACAAAAAAAGCCAGCTTCTATGGTGGTGCGCTATTTTCAGGTTCAAATTATTTATTTTACAGAGACTTTCAGGACTGTTGCACAACTTTATAATATACACTTATATATACACTTAAAAAAACAATTTTACTTCAGATACTGTGGATCTTTGAATTTAATAAATTTAATCTAATTAAATTTTAATGGTCACATAGTTGCTTGACAGTTTGAAAGCTCTATTCACGCCATCTACTTCAGAAATAAATTATTAAAACAGAGAAAGCACCAAAAAATGTTGATTCAAAGAAAGTGAAACTGCATTTTGTCCATGTCAAATCAGTATACACTACTGTAATATTTTGTATTCTCCAGTGTGTACGGAGTTCAATATGCTAATATTATTCTTTCAGTGTACAACTGTTAATTATTATGTTTATTAATAGCTGTGGTTGTTGTTTTGATTGTTGTTTAACCATCCATTAATTTTCTGACGCTTATCCAGGGCCAGGTTGCGGTGGCAGAAGGCTAAGCAAGGCAGTCCAGGTGTCTGTTTATCCAGCAATTTTCCAGATCATTCTGGGGGATCTCAAGCCATTCCCAAGCCAGACCAAAATAGTCCAGTACAACGCTGGCTTTACTGCTGATACTGCACCAAATCTGCTACTTCACAACAACTCACTCCCAATTGAGAGGGAACAAACTACTGTTTTCTGGCAGAGAACCAGAGCCTCAGACTTCACATTCAACTGTAAACCGCCCCAGTGCGTGCTGAAGGTCACGGTCTGATGTTCTTTATGAATCCTAAGTTTGACGACCAGTCAAAGCACCCTGGCATGAGCTTTCCTGGGGAAGTCCAACAACATCCAGGACCATCAGCTCCACTGAGAAGCTTCTTAACTACCTCAGGGACCTCTACAGGGATATAGGTGAGTCCTCAAAGTCTGCTTTCTCCACAGAGGACACATTGGTTGGGTTCAGGAGGAACTTCCTTGAAGCCAACTAAAAATCCTTAGCCTACCTGAACTCCTCCCACAGTTCAGCAACCGCAGCCCTCCCGTACCTGTCTGCTGGTTTATCAAAATAGGAAAATTTGAGAAAGTAATTTGCAGAGACAAGGGGTTTTACCTTAAATTCAGGCAAATTAAACAAAAAGCAACTTTATATTGAATTAAACACAACTAATTATTACAAACGAGAAAGGGAAGGTTTATATAGACACATGGGGGCAGGAATAAACAAATAACTCCACGCTACAAATTCAACTTAAAAGAATACAAAATTGAAAAACAAAAGTCCCAAAATAATTTGATTAAACATGTATCCTAAATGGATAGAAAGATAGCCTCTTCAATTTCCTGCCGTCTCAGTATAAGAGATAATTTTAACTTGTGCTACTTATTTTGGCCAAGGGAAGGAAAAAGAACAAAAGGGAAAGGTAAACTAATTAAAGCAAATATAACTGAGTTAATAATTGTATGAATGACACAATGTTAACTAAAATGAACTCATAGAACTGGTGCAGAAGATTTGTCTCTCTCTGTGTTGCAATCTGTAAAAGCCTCCACACTCAGGCTGGACATCATTTACTCCATGCTGATGTGTGTGTCAGTTAAATTAAGTTAAGTGCTTCATTTATGCAATAGTTTTCAAAGCAGAACCACAATCCTATCACAATCAAAGACACATGAAGGACAGATGACTTAAACAGAAATATTTGAATAGATAAATGATAGAAAAGGCAGAAAGAACCGCAATGAAAAGAAAACAAAAACACACAAAAAATAGTTGAAATGATAAAAAAAAACACTCCAGTTTAAGTGTAATTTTGAAATTGCATTCTGAGATCCATCCTTTCCCTCACGTTTCACCAAAAATCCAATGTCACCTGTCGCCATTGTGCTGGAAATTAATTGATCATGATTTATTTAGTTTTGAGTCATATGGACACTGGATACCTGACTTGAGTGAGAAACTTGCCCGCCAGCAGCATTCTGCACCTGTTTTCACTTCAATTCCTCCTCTAATGTCCCTGATACCTGAATCCAGAGGGCTTTAAGGCGCGTCACACCTGACAGAAGAAGAAGAAGAATTTGTGTTGAGCTGGAGATTTACTGGCAATCTTGTATAAGTGCCTCACTCAAGGGCATGATGGCACGATATACAACATGGGATTTTGACTCTCAGGTTTCAAGTTTATTTCCATGAGCAATGTGATATACTGCCACTGCGGAGGTTCATTTATATTTTTGTCATTTGTAATATGGAGAATGGGCCATGGGCAAGACTGCATGGGCAGGAATTCCCAGCCTTTTTTTTTTATGGCCGAAGGACTCTGGCCGACTGAGGACGAATGTATCATATAAAGTTTGTGTTTACTGACTGGTGTCTGTCAACTTCGCAAGGACAAAGAATCGTCTGGTTACTTCACAAAAAACATCTTTGACACATCTGAATGTTATTATTATTAACATCAATACTTGCTTTTTTTCTTTTATTAAACTTGTTTTGTCTTGAGCTGTACCAGTCTGTTTTCTGCCACTAGAGATTAGAAAATTGATCCATCGTGACTGGCACTTTGAGGACACATTTGACAGGCCCTGCATGTTTTATCTTTGAATTTTGTGTGTACATTTGTGTGTGCGTTTGACAAAGAGAACCTGAATGTGCGAATTTTTGTCATTTTGTACAAACTGAGGTTACAGACAACATTGCTTTGTTTATTAGCTCTCTGCTCTGAGCACAGCTACACTGATGAGGGTTTATTTCAAAGTCTGACATGACCTACATCTTTCACCTTTGCTGCTCTTTGATCTTGTCGGTCTGTAACCCATTAGCCCGTCCCACCATCTTCCTACAGATGAGAAAATGCCACTTCATTAGACTCTTGGAGCTGGATGATGTTCAGTGAAATAAGAACAGTATGTCTCTATCGTCTGTCAAGAGTCAGATAAAACCCACAATGTTAAATTAAGCTTTTACAGGCTAGCCCACTAGAGTGACAACTGTGTTTTGAGCCTCACAGACTAAGAATCTGCAGTCATTTTAGCTGGTCTGTGAGGCTTTACTTAGGTTCAATGGTGCTTAGATGGTGCTCACACCAACAATGCTAACATGCTAACATCAGGCAGGTATGCTTACTGTCTTGACCATCTTAATTTTATGTGTTAGCATGCTAACATTTGCTAATTAGCGCTTAAACAGAAAGTACAACTGAAGCTGATGGGAATAAAATTACTTTTGAGGGAATTTTGTCAATAAATTAGTATTGGACAAACAAAAACCTGATGGTAGTACTAGATGAAAGTTGAGGGATCAACAAAGTGATTGCAATTCATCCTGAAAGGATATAAATGTCAGCTCCAAATTTAATGGCAATCTGTTCCATAGTTGTTAATGTAAGTATTTCACTATGAATGTTAACCCCATTGTGGCACTTTAAAGTCAGGGGATATGCAAAGTCTCCATTCTTTATGCTAAGCTATGCTAGTTGCCTCCAGGCTCTAGCTACATGGACAAACATGAGAGTGGTATCAAGTTTCTCATCTAACTCCTTTATTTCACAAAATGTCAACAATGAGATTCAAAAGCGTAGGACTAATCAATTTTAGTTTGTAATTCTCATTGCAGATAATTGGGCTTGAGTGCCTCACTTCTGTGTGCTCACACATAATCAGACGTGAGTTTTTCTTGTGGAAAAATAGAAAATACAGTTTTTTGTATCTCTAAGAGTTAAAAAGAGCATTTTTAAGAAACTGATTAAAGTCTAACTGCCCTGTTTATCATAATGCAGAGGAAGTCACAATTTGTTGCATTTATGTGGCTTTCATTTTAGCTTATAGCTTCAACTGCATTTGAAAGGGTTGATCCTTGTCGGACAGGACACACTGACTGTATATTCAACAGAGGTAGAAAAGAAGTTGTAAAAGCACTCGTTGGTATAAGTCGCCCTGCTCGGACTGCAGTTCACACAGATAATGAGAATATAGTGAGTGTGTTTCTGAACCTGAAAAGCTCCTTGTAAAGTGAACCTGTGAGCCATCCATTATTCATCGTGATCAAGCGTTGCCATGACTCTCTGTCTACTTGGGAGGACCTTACAAGTTTGGCACGACTCCTTGAGTGTCTGTTTCTGCTGCCAAGTGTTTCTCCAACGGCCTGAAAAAAATATGGCAGCCTCAGAGATACATACAATGTTTGTTACAGAGACGCACGGGGAATAACAGATGTGCTACTGCCACCTCATGGCAAATTTACAGTCAATGCAAGAGACTCTGAGAGTGACTGAGAGAGGATGTTTTTTGGCAAGCTTGATGGATAATGTGCTTCACTGATTAGTCACAACAACAGTTTAAGACCATTGTTCATGCAAAACTTTTTCATATTACTAAAACAACACATTAGGAGTAATTTGATCAGATGTTGAAATATCAAACATGACTTGACGGAGCTTTAACCATTTGTTATTTCCATGTTACAAAAAGGTGGAAATGACTCTTTCCCGAGGTGTTATTAACATGAACTAATTTTCTTAGTTTTGTGTTGGATGTGAATAATCACTGCTGTGAAAGACAAGATTATAACTGTTTGGATAACAGTAAATGCCATTTTGATAATTTTAATGGAAGAAAGAAAACAGCTACCATGAAAATGCTGAAGTGACATTTAGTATTTGTCTCGTCTGTCTCCAGGAAGAAAGTTATGAAACGGTTCAGCAGGCTGACTTCAATAGAGACGTACGCCAGTGATTAATGTCACACTTCCATTAAGCTTTGGGGCTCACAACAGATTAAAACAAGAAAGAGAGTCTGCAGCTACAATAGCGTCTCTGTGAAGCTACACAAAACATATAAATAAAATATGTTATATTCTCTATTACTATTGTGGTGCTTTTAGCTATGTCAGCATGCTAACATGCTCATAGTCATAATCCAGCAGCAAGTGTACCACATTTACTAATTAGCACTTGCAGTAGAGGCTCATGGGACTGTCATTTGTGGGGAGCCTGAGGGGCCGGGGGGGGGTCTGTATCAAATTTCATTGTTGAGATATTTTAATGTGGACCAAAGTGGTGGACTACATGTTAGCATGCTGAACTGATTAGCACACCAATTAGCACAAAGTACCCCCACCGCTATGGATAAATGGTATGTGGTAAATGTGTAACAGCAGCACAGGTAGAGTCATAAAGTTTGGTATGGTGTCTCAGTAAGGTCAGTAACACTGCAATGATAAACAGCTATTATAAACAACCACTGCTAATACCAGACCACATGAGGCTGTAAAGCAGCAATGTGTTTGAATTCAGCTTCTCATTTGGAGAGTAAGAATGTGTTATTTCTTCTTTCAAAAGTGAAATAGTTTTGGTTTTAAAGTCAGTGATTCAGAGTTCTTAAGATCAACGTGTCTTTCACACACCAGAGCTGCACTCACTGGTTTATAGGGAGCTTTAAAAGGAAGAACACATCCATCTTTGTGTTTTGCTCACAGTCGGAGATCTCACAAATGGACTTCCAGATGCTCAAAATAACTTTAATCCAACAATAAAGTTGACGATGTTCAGCTGATTTGCAGTCGAACAGCTGCTCTTTGCGCATGTTGTTTTGTTACTGAGGAGATCCAGACCTTCGTAAAATGTGCAGTGCAAGAGTCTGATAGCAGTGGTGTAATTCTATCCTGCATTAGCAGGTGGTTAAAAAATATTACCTTCCTCATCAAGGGACTGTTTAGTTTTTCAAAACTAGGATAGTGCAATGTGGTAGTTGAGGTTTTTATATGTTATAGTTTCACAACTGAGGATTTAGCTTGGCTCTTGTGTGATCCAATTTCAGGCTTTTCCATTTCCTGTGTGTGTTCTCAGTGGCTATAAAACCAGTCATCCTTCTTCTCTGCCTTTGTCATGTGCAGCATATCCCCCCCGTTCCCATTTATAATTAGTATCTGGTCTCATTCTCCCCTTTTCAAACACAATAAAGCACATCTGTTTATTTCTCACTCTGATCTCAGTGCCCTAATTTCTTCTCTTCCTTCTCTGTTGTTTCTCTCACTCCGGCTCTGCTGGAACACGGTGGCACTTTTTAGCTCATTCACCAGGATGTCTTTCATCTGCCTTATCAGACGCCTTCAGAAATTCAACCACCCTAGGACTTTAGCATAGTTTACACAGTGGGAACAACTCAGTCTAGAGCTTATTGATTAAGTTTCCAAAGTAAATGCCATTACACAATGGTTCTGTGATTCTGAATAATGTTGCCCCCTTAAGAAGAATCATCAACCTACAGCTTGTTGTAGACAGAGAATTTGGAAATTACCTGAACAAAGAAACAGTTTTAGATTTTGTTTGTTTTTTGCATGTTTTCAGCCAGAAGCATGGCCTTAGGAACAGTAATGTCGATCCATCTGTTGGTTCGCCACTTGATTCCAGACTGACAGCTATTGGATGAATTACCATGAAAATTTGTACAAACATTCATGGTCCCCACAGGAAAAACCCTACAGACTTTGGCAATCCCCTGACATTTCTATCTCTAACATAATGTAGATATTGAAGTTTGAGAAGCTGAGTTTAGTGAAATATCTTAATAACTATTAACTTACATGAAATATGGACATTCAAGGTGCCCAGAAGATGAATATTAATGACTTAATAAAAGGTTTCACTTTTCCTCAACATCTACGAGATTGATTTGCACAAACATTCATGGTGATGGATCCTAATGAACATTGAGTCAGTGACTCTGTCATTGTCTGTTGTATTTAGATTTATCAGTGTGAAATCAATCTATTATCTATTATCTGTTAAATCAGTCTTTTGAATGATCCTAATCACTCACAACAAGTGTCACCTAAAAATGATTTTGCATGTAGTGACTTCTTATTGGAGGAGTTAAACAATGATGCCTCTGTGCATGCATCAGTGTTTATTCATTATTCCAATGAGTTTGCGCAGTGCAGTGGCACTTGTGCAGCATCAGCCACTTTCCTTTGAATATGGTTATGGGTTGTGTGTAAATTGATACAGATGATATGTAAAATGGCTTACCATGCCTGTTTTTAAGCAATGCCAGCCATTCCTACTGGTGTCATGCTATAAACTGAGCCTATCTGGCAGCTGCAAGCGCTTTCATCTCCAGGAAACAGTCCTCCTGACAGTCTCTCAGTGGTGCTTCTTGGGTGTGTTGTCATCTGAAGCCCTCGCCTCCCAGAGACGACGCAGGGCAGCCGTCACCAGCTCATTCCTGGAGGTCAGCTGTGTGACATCTGGCAGGACAGTCTGTCCGACACAAAGTGATACCGCTGGAGGTTTAGGTTTTTAGTTTGGTGTAGGCCTCACTAGAATCAGGTTTGGGTATTCAGCTATCACACGGCACAGATGACAGGACATCTGCCTGTTTGCATCATTTTGTTATAAAAAACAAATCCACCAAAGGTTGCAGCCAGTCGACATGAGGAATTCCCGTATCTTAAGGAAATAGTTTGACATTTTGAGAAATAGACTTACCGGTATTTCCTTCCCTGCATAGTTAGATGAGGAGGTTGGTACCACTTTAACCACCAGCAGTCAGTTAGCTTAGCTTAACAGTTAGCATGACTCTACCCAAAGGTTAGAAAAGTCCACCAGCACTTCTAAAGCTCACCAATTAGCAGTTTATTACTTTTTATTACTTATGTCAACCTTGCATTGACAATAAGACTAAAATTCACTGCGACCAACCAGAAAAAAAGAACAACTAAAGAATAACCCCCCATAACGTGTCGTTTTTACACGACACACCATATTAAGATAAGCTAACTGCCAACTAGAGTTAGCTTCTTAAACACTGTATAGGTACAAGAGTAGTATTGACCTTCTCATCTAAATCTCAGCTGGAAAGCAAAATATTTACCGTATTTACCAACATTTTTAACTATTTGTAAGGACTTTTAAGGATTATGGTTATGTCAGCTCCTGCCTTTTGTAATTCGGTTGTCTTATATGTCCCCAAAAGACTTCTTGAAATGACAATAATTTCTTAAAGTGACTGAATTACTGATGTGCTGTAAACCAAAGGAACATCTTGTTCATGACTACTGTGCAGAATGACTCCATCATTACAGATTCACAGTTCAAGTTTGTGGTAGTTATTTGTTAAATAAAGCATACAAGGTATGCTATTGTCTTTCTGTAAGGTTTTATTCAAGTCATCTATGTATGGAGAGCCAAGATTGGAAGAAGCAGTATGGTTTTATCCCTGTTGGAGTGTCACTCTAACACAGTTACACATTCCTGAGTTCTGGGACAGTAAACAGACAGATAGTGTGGTGCGATGATCATGTCCTTGGCTTCTTAGTGAAGTCTCAACATCCCACTGTTTACTTGGACATAGACTGTAGTTAGAAACAGGGCTAAAGGTTATATGCATATAATAGCCTCTTTAACAGTTGCGTATGGTTTTACAATGACCAGGCCAAAGGCTTGTGTAGGTTCTGAAAAATTGTCATTATAAATTAAAATGTTCATTTCTTGAGCTCTTTGGTTAGAATACAGAGGATTTCTAAACATAAAATATTTCAGTGTGGATCATTTATTTGTTCTTCCAGTCTGATCAGAATATTAGCTTAAAGTTTTAGGTTTGAGGCCAAATTCACAATCATGTCTTTGTTTTACCTGTGTTGTACTACTCTGTACAAATCCCTGAGCTTTTAACAAGATTGAAAGACACTAAATAAATTTTTTTTAGTACTGTCTGTCCAAACTGCCTTAAAAAGCATGCCTAAGTAACCTACATGACTGAAAGACACACAGTTACCAATTATGGTGGTTGATGTGTTCACATTTCCTCTTTGGCCTGAATAGAAAGTTAATCATCCATTGGATGATTTCAAAAGACTACAGACATGACAACGGCCAGACTCGGGCACTATGGCACAGTACCTAACACTCCTGGTAGGTAGAATTTTAAATGATTTTGTCTGTCTAGCTCACATTATTTTTTCTTTTAGGATGAAAATTTGGAATAAGCTCTATTAAATGAAAAATTTACCCAAATACAGCATTCAATTAAATAATCTGAGAGATTTGCTGTAGCTTGCAGAAACAACATAAATAATTCAACATGGATAATGACAAATGTAAGCTCTGGGAAATGTATTCATGGAAAAGTAAAATGTGACGATGTTTGACATCAAGTAAAATGTACTCAAATCTGTCATTATAACTGCTCATGTGTTTAATTTCTGCAGCTAGAATGTCCTGTTGTAATCGCTGCCATTTTTGTCGCTGGCATTGGTGGGACATTTCAATATGGATTCAGTGTATCTGTGATGACTTCACCGTCTGCTGTAAGTAGAACTACAAAAACCTTTTCCACATCAGCTACAAAGACCTGATACAGATGATAAAACTTGCATTATGCTGGCCTTACTAAACTGAAAAACAATACATGTGATAATTGCAGTTTATAAAGGAGCTGGTGAACAAAACATGTCTGCAGAGATATAACGTCTCCTTGGAGCAGTGGCAGGTTTCTCTCATCTGGTCCTTCACTGTGTCCATTTTCTGCATCGGGGGGTTACTGGGGTCACTGGTGGCTGGTCCACTGATCACAAAATTTGGGAGGTTAGTGTAAACAGAAGAGAGACAACTTCAATTAATGTAGCTCCCCCAAAGACAAACAAAATGTATCTTTTGTTTCCTGTTTTTTAAACGATGGCTTCAGCCTTTAACACAGCAGTTTCTGTCTCCCTTTCCCCACAGAAAGCAATGCCTTTTGTTAAACAATTTTGTGGCAATAATTGCAGCTGTGTTGATGCTCTTGAGCCAAACAGCAATGTCCTTTGAGATGATCATGGTGGGACGATTTCTCTATGGCATCAATTCAGGTGAACCTACTGTATGAGGAAGCCCATTACATCTCTCTTCTTTAATTTCTTCATAGATGGCTGCTCCATCACTCTTGGCTCTCTATTTAACCCTACAGACAATCGATTTCTATTTATACTTGTCACTATTATATTGCTAAGTTCCCTAGGCCATTTGTCACCCAGTTATTGATCATTATTGACTTTTCTCAAAATGTATGATTCCCTTGTGTACGCCTCTAGGAGTCAGTCTTTCAGCTCACACCATGTACCTTGTTGAATGCGCCCCCAAGAGGCTGCGGGGGATGGTTGGTGTGACCATCGCTACCTTCATCTCCTTGGGGAAGTTCTGTGGTCAGCTGCTGGGGATCAGGTGAGGTGGCCAGTGTCATAGATACTGAGCAGTCAGGTGGTGGTAGGTTCAGATGACAGCTCACATGTGGACAGAACTCTCCTCAAGACCCATGGTGCTCCTCTCTGTGGGGCTGGTTTGGACAAAATCTTAACTATTCGTCATCAGGCCAAAGTTTAATGTGTCCAATACATTCACAATCTTCCCATCAGCCTCACCTGTATTCTGTGTTTAGTGCTAATTAGCAAAACATAGCATGATAACACTATTCTGCTCTTGCTTTGTACAGGTTAGCTTAGCAAACAGATAACATTAAATCCTTGAGTTTAGCGCTTTTAGTTGGGTTCTTTTCTCTTTTTTCTTTGTAAAACCATAAATATTATGACATTACTCTTCCCATATACATATGCATCAATATACAACACAGCATTTATCTCTTCAACATAAATGTTAGATTCCATAATTGAAAATACACAGAGAATATATCAAAGTACACATCAGTACACAAAAATACTCCAAACCTTTTCTACAAACAGTGTAGTGAAAACTACAACAGAGTCAGAAACAAAGTGGACTAACTACGGCACAAAAAGAGGGTTAAACATAAGAACAAAATGCAATACACTTTTACACCACTAGGTGTCCCTTATGCAACACACACAACACAACACACACAAAAACTGTGGGGGCAGAACAAACATGCTAACCTAAGAAAGTGAACATATACCTACTAAAAGTCAACGTGTTAGCATTGCCATTGTTAGCATGTTAGCATACCGAAGCTAGAATTTAAATCTAAAATC
>NW_023339774.1:11106279-11117068 GCF_004916995.1 Morone saxatilis | reverse complement strand
GATCGATACCACTCTTATATCTGTTTGTTAATATAAAGCTGGAGCCAGGAAGAGTTAGTAAGGCTTAGCACAAAGACTGGAAACAGGGGAAAACAGCTTGCCTGGCTCCATCTCAGCTTAATAAATTCTGCTTCCTCTAAAGCTCACTGAAGCCTGTAGTTCATGTTAAACTGAAAAAAGTGAACAATGTCTTTAATTTGTGGTTCTTATTCAAATGCTTCTCTCCAGGTGTACTTTTATTCTTTTGATGTGTTTCGTGCGGCAGGAATCCAAGAAGACCAGTTACGTTACACGGCCCTGGGAACAGGCCTGTGTGAGCTGGCGACCTCTGTAGCCTGTGTAAGTCCCTTTTCACTAATATCCTATCATGTTTTATGGCTATTACCAGTAAATGTTGAGTGTGATATCCCTTACATATCCTATAGATGTTCTCTATTTGTACTTTTTGTGATTGAGTAACACCCCTTCCTTCTGCTCTCACAGTCCTAATGTATAGTTAGAGCTCCCCCTTGTGGTTTAAAATGTGTTTTTGTTGTCGCAGTTTATGATTGTTGAGAATACAGGCAAAAAAGTCCTGCTGCTCAGAGGATATGTAGGAATGTCTGCAACCCTGATCCTCCTCACCGTAACTCTGTACCTACAAGTGAGTTATCACAAAACCAGACACTGTTTGCAGCATATTTGGATGCTTCAAACAATACAATAGATGACTGACAGCAACTCAAATCACTCATAAACTCCTTTTTCCTCAGACTCAGGTCTCCTGGATGCCGTACTGCAGCATGGTCCTCATTTTTATCTTCATTTTCTTTTTTGCTAGTGGACCAGGTATATTTATCACTCCAAATCTGAGCCATTTTATGAATGATTTCAATTTCAGTATGCCCTTTCTGAATCAACAAGGATTACATCTTACTGCATTGTTTACTTCCTTTGTTTTTGACCCTCAGCTGGAGTAACAGCTCCTCTTCCAGGGGAATTATTTACTCAGTCATTCAAATCAGCTGGATACACAATCGCCTGCACTCTCAACTGGACAGGGCTGTTTGTGCTGGGGATGGTCTTTCCTATCTTAGTGGTAAAGCACATTGCTGTCTTCGTCTAATTTGGCATATTTTAACTACAGGCCAGTTAGTTAGGAGAGATTATTAAATGCATCACTCACACTAATGTACCAATGTCCTCCAACATGCTTCCTTTCCAGGCAAACCTGAAGTACTTTTGCTTTCTCATATTCCTGTTTTTCTGCGCTGGCTGTGGCCTGTATGTGAGGCTGTACTTCCCTGAGACCAAGAATCGAACAGCACTGGAGATTGCTGCAGAGTTTGAGAAGATACACAGCAAATCGGAAAAATCGCAGAGGATAAGCGACACTGAGCAGAAACTCAACGGGATCAAAACATACAAGACCAAGTTTTGATCATATTCACAGAGGTCATAAATTGTCAATCAGCAAACATTTAGCTTGAAGAAGTCACTTCATATCACACTGAGGTTACTGAAATTGTTTAAATGTAACCCAGGCAGAAAGATACAACTCATATAACAGTTTAATTCTATTATTACAGACCATCTGTATCATTTTTACTGAGTCAGTCATGTGAACAATACAGTACTGCAAGACAACGTTAATAAAAGTGGCTTTACTGTTTTTTATGGCGTATGTTGTTTTTTGGGGGTTTTGTAACAAAATATATTTTAATGTGTTCCTATTTTGTGTTTGTGTGTTGTTATTTTAGTGGTGAACTGCCATTATTGATCTTTAAAATGTCCCAAAGGGGATTTTGGCTACAGCTGTCAGACAAGACTGTGTTAATCTCTGCCCTTGTAACTTAAAACCAGGTTTGGTCCTTTAGGTTATCAGTGGGGTCTGCATGTTAAAGCTCAGGCCAAACAGATACTCATCAGAACATCCAGTGTCCAGTTGCATAAACTTCAGTATGTAACAACAGTATGCAGGACAAATGGCCTCAAGTGTGTGTGTGTGTATGTGCATGTGTTTATCTACAAGACATGTGTGCTCATCTAGCTACTGCTGGAAAAGTTGTTCTACTCCACCACATTTCAGAGAAAAACTTATCACTTTTGACTTCACTGTGTTACACAGCTTAAGTTACTTTACAGATTTATATTTTACACACATTGTATAAAATATGACTCATTACTAACTAAACTACCCGACAGTGTGAGTTTATACAGGACAGTAAAATAGTAAAAAATAATAGATTAGTTTTACCTCAACAAGCTGTAACACTAAAATGCAGCTCACATATTAATGCATTAGTTATTATAACATATAACAATTTACTGTATATAGTATACTTGGTTAGCAATTAAATTTTTTGCATCATGCAAATACAAATCCTAGATCATAATAAATTTGCAGCATAGGACACTAAACATTAGCTATATAGATTTTAACTTTTGCATGTAATGCTTTAAGAACATATTGCTGACTTCTATAGGCCTACTAGTGCAGTGCAGCTTTTGGTGAAGCCAAATGCAAATAAACCACATTAACATATGAGCTGTTTTGCTTTGAATGAATACAGTGTACCAGTTCGGGTCACAGCGGGACTGACAGTCATCGGGAAACTCCTACCCAATTACGCAGGCGTGCTGCCCCGGCACATGTGTGCGCCTCTGATAACACAATCTATGCGTTCAAAGCCAAATGTCATGCGCGACGAATGTGTGACCAAAGCTAAAGAAGAGAGCCTGGATGCGCGTATCCTGCAGCTGTTTACATCACCAACAACTCCACGCCCACAAAACTTGGGTACATTTTGGTCATTTAAATGCCTCTGTAGTGGCAAAAAAAAGTAGCAGAGTAGCAGAGCATCCGAGCAGTTGCAGGCTTCGTTTTAAAGTTTGCAGACAATGGACGCAAAGGACGCAATGGACACAGATCCCATCGTCTCCACTGATGTGCCCATGGTGAAGAGAGGATTTGACCAAAAGTGAGTCCATTTGATTTAGGTTGATTTAAATGTCATACACAAATATACTCCGAGGTGAACAACACCACTAAGGTTTACCCTTCTTAGCCAACTTTTTATTTTTATTTTACAACACTATGATAAGACATTGTGAAGTTTTGTATTTTTTCCCCCCTCAGGTCATCTTTCTGTGTTAGACAGGAGGAATCCACTTTCTGTATTTATTTCTACATTATTAACAAGTCATTCTCTTCAGTGATTTAATAATTATGCTATTTATAAATTATTCTTTTTACAAATTACACATGCTTCCCGACACTGCTCACCTGCTTCTATCCTCTGAAGGACCCTATCACTAAATATTTTAATCAGTGGACACTGAAACCAGAAGCCACTCCTTCTACAGTACATCAGAAACTAGCTTTTATTTGCTGGATTGATCCCATGAGAAAGATCCTCAGTGCTCAGCAGTAACACATTTACAAAACAGGAGCTTGCAGGTAAATTATTTAGAGAAACCTTATTAGTATAAACTGTCAGGCAAGGGTTGAGCCTTGGGCCATCCAGACCTGAGGTGGTGCAGATATGCCTCTCTTTCTCTGTCAGGGTGTCACTGATAAAGAGGAGCATCTGGTAGCAAGTGACACAGGAAACAATGTACAGTTACATTGTCTGTTAAAAACACACCATGTGTTTAAAAAAAATATGTCCCGCTGGTAATTGGCAGTCATTTGAAACAGTGGAGGAGATAGCTGAAGGTAATGATAACATCTCTACCCTCCACCCAGCTCCACCTCTGCTGTAGGGACTTACAGCTGGAGAGTAGCAGCTAAAACTACATAAAGGTAACTGAGGTCTGATGTAGATGAAGTTCCTGAATTTCTAAAAGAATCCTTTGATAAAAAAAAAGCCATTAAGCCATTAAAGCAACCACAAGGATACCTAGTAATGTCACAGACTTTGTTTCAGGCCTACATGAACACAACCTCTGGATAGAATTGATGCAAACACGCTGATAAGCAAATACCTGACTGTGTATACTGCAACATACTGAACCTTCAGAAAACCTCACCACACACACAGATTGTGCACCTTACCCTATATAACATCTCTGAGGTCTTGTGCTCAGACATCTTGTCATCTGGTCATGTGTCTGCATGCTTCAACTGTGTTGTTGTTGATCACAGGGTGTTCGTCAACAGAAATCTGACGCTGGAAAACATCAAATGCTATGGCTTTGACATGGACTACACGATGGCAAGTATGTAAAGGCGCCACTGCAACAGAAAGACCTGTGTATATTCAGTGGGTCATCATGTGGAGGTTGTAAATCTGAACTCTATTGTATTGAATTCTTTATTCTGAACTGGCTACACAAGGTTTATATGCTGGTGTTGTTTTTGTTGTGTGTGTGTGTGTGTGTGTGTGTGTGTTTGTTTGTAGTGTATAAGTCTCCTGATTACGAGAGCCTGGGCTTTGAGCTGATAAGAGACAGGATGGTGTCTATTGGATACCCTCATGAGCTTCTACGCTACACATACGACCCCAGCTTCCCCACACGGTTAGTTTTAAATCAACCTGAGGATTCATCTAACAATTAAATGTATTAATAATAATTCCAACCGATTAGTCAATTAATTGAAAAAAGAAATCTGCAACTATTTTGATGATCAATTACTCTTTAAATAATTGCCAAACATTTCCATGATGGGCGGCTTTGAATATTTCTGGCATTTAATTGATCAATACATCAATAATGAAAATTATTTTTGTAATGTCTTGATAACCTTCTTCTCTCTTTTTTCCCCCACCTACAGCGGTTTAGTGATCGACACCACATACGGAAACCTCCTGAAGGTGGATTCAAATGGGAATATTTTAGTCTGCAGTCACGGCTTCTGCTTCATCAAAGGGTAAAGTTGAAATCTTTACAAAATAAAGTACAAAAATGTCGCCACATACTCATGTATGTTTTTAAAGATGGATGCCTCTACATGTGAACTCTGGAGCTCAGGTGAAGTCATACAGACACAGGGAACGAGGAAGAGAGACAGAGACACACACACAACCAAAAGATTACTGATATGAACGTGTATAAAAACACAATTAAACCTGAGTAAATGGATGAATGAATACTGGTAGTATACAGTAAATTAGTATTAAAATTGTATGATTTTATTGAGTGGAACACATTCAAATTCGAAAAAGAAAGCTTTGATTTGATCCAACGGTAAAAATGTGTCTTACTGTGACTGACTGGATAAAAAAAACAACTACAGTTTAATTAAAACCTGACTCTCATGTTTGCTTGCGTTTGGATGCCACTCATAGTTATTTAATGAGAAGGGAAACACAAACAGCTAATTGTGACAGCAGCATGATGGTCAGCTGAGATGAGCTGGCTCGACGTGGTCTTTCTTGTTCTCTGGTTACAAACCGCGACAGCAGATAAACATGAGGGTGTCTAATCTGTTTTGTTTCAACATATTATGACAAGATTTCACAGAGAGATTTCAGAGCCATGACATTTACATTCATGCACATTTGTTTGTCAGTTAGTTGTGTATGTTTGTACATTTGTAATATTAAACTGTGTTATGTTTGTGCTCCACAGGGAAGACATCCAGAAATACTACCCCAACAATTTCATTCAAAGAGACGACACTGACCGTTTCTACATTCTCAACACGCTCTTCAATCTTTCAGGTATAAAATTCACCTGTAGAGAAATATAAGATTTTGAATTTGACGGTTAAATTCATATTTTGTGTGTAATCCTGTAAGCATAAAAGATATATATGATATCCTGCAAGTGTAGCAGCTGACCTGTGTTTTTACGCATCCTGCAGAGACGTATCTGTACACCTGCCTTGTGGACTTCTTCACCAGATGCACGAGATACACAAAGTGAGTTTTATTTCCCCCATAGGTTTGACTCTTTTTTGCCACTCCTGTTTTACCTCTCAGCTCTGAACTGTTATAAATCAATCCATGAATTATTTGTCACACACACCTCACCACTCTTTTCTCTGCTGTTACGTTCTTCTTTCAGCATCCTGAAGGGTTACCAGCATGGCGACTTGTTTATGTCCTACAGAAGCATGTTCCAGGATGTTCGAGATGCAATGGACTTCATTCACGATACGGTGAATTAACAGATTAAAAGATACAGAATTGTGCCCCATTGTTGGCCTGGGAAATCATACTTTGTCTCTACTGAACAGTAACTGGTATACTGTATCTGTTTGTGCTGTATAGGGAATCCTAAAGGAACGAACCATCAAGAATTTGGAGAAATATGTTGTCAAAGATGTGAGTAAATTGACAAGAATATGCATCAAAATGTGTTTGAGCTTTCTGACATACAATAAATAAATGAATATGTTCTTTACAGACAAATCTCCCCATACTCCTGACCCGGATTAAAGAGGTGGCCAAGGTCTTCCTCGCCACCAACAGTGACTACAACTACACTGAGGTGAGCTTCTAATAGTGCCAATACAAATTATATGACCCTTCAAAATCATCATTTATTCTAACGTCTTATTTTTTTCTCCTTCTCCATCAAGTCCATTATGAAATACCTACTTGAAAGCAATGCTAAAGTAAGTGTAATAAGTGGTTTTACTATTAGGAAAGTGTCCATTTAATTGAGTCCTGTGAATTTAACATTAGTTTTCATTCTAGTCTGGAAGTCCGAAAAAGTCCTGGCGCTCTTTCTTCGACCTGGTCGTCGTGGATACCAGAAAGCCGCTGTTCTTCGCGGAGGGGACTGTGCTGAGACAAGTGGACACGGTATGAAATAGTCTTTCTTAAACTGAAGATTTTTACATGTTAATGTTGAACTGCAGCAGGTTTCAGTGACATGTTGTATTCTGGACACAGCACACAGGAAAACTTCGGATTGGGACTTACACAGGCGACCTCCAGCATGGCACTGTTTACTCCGGAGGTGAGATTCATTCATGTGATTTTATTTATTTGTGAATTTTCAATTAATTGTCACATTTATATTTAACTGCACAAATAGATAGTGGGTGAAAGAAGAATATTTAGTACAGTTTTTACACACTAGGTGGTTATTGATATGTCCAGTTTGGGCCTATTTTGATTATTAGGTACTACCGGTACCTAATAATGTAGTTTTCCAGACAGAAAGTCGATTCTGTTCAGACAATAGTGCAGCAACTGGTTTATTATTAGGGTTTATTAGGGGTTATAATTTTGGTGAACATTTGGGGCTGTAATTTAAGATTATGGATAAGGAAATATAATTAGACCCCAAATGCTCACCCTTTACAAGGATAAATAAATGTTCAAATATGGAAGCAAAAATAGTTTAATTTGAATACTAATTAATTAATTGAATTTAAATGTGTTTTATTTGTTTATATAATTTTTATTTTATTGTATTTTGTGTTTTTAATTTTTTTACTTTTTTTTTAAATTGTGGTGTGTATTTGTTTAAATCATAGTTTTGAAAGATGCTATATAAATAACGTTTATTATTAGTTATTTGTTATACTATTTAAATTTAAACTGAGCTTTTGTTTTCTTTTAGACACTTTTCTGTCTGAAAAAAGAAGTACTACAAAATTTGAAATGACCTTGGATGATTTTTAAAAGTAAAATTATTGATTCAATATTAATTATTCAGCAGTGGTTGAATTTCACAATCGCTTATATTACTAAAACTATTACGACCTTATCTTTCCCTCCATACATAAGTGTGTTTTTATGTGTGCTTGTGATGTGGATGAATTTGTTCATTCATGCTTATGTAATATTTCAAATGAACGTCTGGTTGCAGGATCATCAGACATCGTCTGCGATCTGCTGGATGTGAAAGGTAAAGACATCCTCTATGTTGGGGACCACATCTTTGGCGACATTCTCAAATCTAAGAAACGTCAGGGCTGGAAGACTTTCCTGGTGGTACCGGAGCTCACCAAGGAGCTGCAAGTGTGGGAGGAGAAGAAAAGTAAGAACAAGCAGACAACATCCGGTGTTATTGTGATCATTTTGTTGATCTTCAAAGTCTTGATGACTTTCTTGGTTTTGCAGATCTGTTTGAGGAGCTGAAACGTCTCGATGTCTTCTTAGCTGAGATTTACAAGTGAGTTTGTGCCCATCTGTCGTTGTTATATAATCAAATCTTATTGAATGGTAACTAAACAGTTTATGGTGAATGATGAGTTCACATGGAATAGATGAATACATTATATGATTTATCACTTATACCCTAAGAATAAATGAATCTATAACATTATTCCATCAGTAGTAAAGGCATTAGTTCAGTCTGTGTCAAGTATAGTTTTAGTAATTCATGATTTGTAAATGATCTGCTGTATTGAATGTAAAAATGCAAATTGTTAAGGAAATCAAACAAACCGTCATGTGTATCATGTTAATAATTAAGTTGAACCTTGTTGATGTTTTACACCCACTGATTTAAGCTGCAACAACTGTGTCATTTATCAAACATTTACCAAGTTTTAGTAACATTGTTGCCATGCCAACATCTTACTGTACAAGAGCTTTAATGTTGTTACGTGAAGGGCTGAAACGGCTGTTATTATTTTCTGTGTTTGTCGTCTGAAGGCATCTGGACAGCGGCAGCCAAGAGTGTCCCGACATCAGGGCCATTCAGACGAGAATGAAGGTGAGCTCCACATATCAAAACACATCTTCATTTTTTGAACACTGCTAAAGAAAATGTTTTAATGACATAGGAGACAGCTCAGATTAGTGCAATGAGAACTTTGTTCATAGCAATACATTAGATCATTAACAATGTGAAATAATGGGACATTTGTTGCCTACTGGGAGGCTTGAAATTTGTACATTGCAGCAATAATTTAAAAAAAAGTCCTTAGTCTTAGTGACAAGTGCGTAGGATTAATATATTAAAAAGTTATATTGCGTGCACACTGTGTTTTCATCAGTGGAATCACTCTTTAATAGAGATTGTATTTATTGAACTCTGTTGAAGATTAACGGGAAGGTGCATCTAGAACCAGAATATAAATGTTAACTTTTATTTACTTATTTATTTAGCACTGCACCGTATTATGCATGTATAGTGGAATTTAGAGAAAGACCCAGGGTAAAGGGGTTAGGTCAGGGATAAGGAGTGACGATGTATCATTTGCTGACTTAGTCATAGTGGTAGGGATGATTGTGGCTAAAACTGTGAATTATGAATTTACTATGAGAAAGGGGGGAAAAGGTATTTGTTTTATTCTCTGCATTGTTTATTTACCTGTCTATTATTATTATTATTATTATTAG
Source organism: Morone saxatilis (assembly GCF_004916995.1). Taxonomy (NCBI): domain Eukaryota; kingdom Metazoa; phylum Chordata; class Actinopteri; family Moronidae; genus Morone; species Morone saxatilis. Next base: position 11,107,838 of record NW_023339774.1, on the reverse strand, counting down.
TAGTAGTAGTAGTATTGTGTATTATTATTATTATTATAAAGTGAGTTCAAGCGATGCACAGTGTGTGGGATTGTTTGGTTTTCTTTTCAAGGCCAGAAAAATTATTTAAAAAACTAAGAATGCATTATTGCTACAGAAACACACACCAGAATTTTTTGCTCAGCTCAGCAGTTGTGTTTCAGGTGTTTTTCATGTTTTATTACTCTCTGTCTGGGTGTTTTGTTTTTGCTGATGCGGTTGTTGTTTTGTGTTTACAGGTGCTGACCTACAGAATGGACATGTCCTATGGCCAGATGGGCAGCCTCCTGCGCAGCGGCTCCAGACAGACGCTGTTTGCCAGCCAGCTGATGCGTTATGCAGATTTATACTCGTCCACCTGCATCAACCTGCTGCACTACCCCTTCAATTACCTCTTCATGGCTCCCCCAGTCCTGGTCAGTCCTCACCCATACTCCTGCACAGAAAATAAATCTGTATTCTGTCATAGTTTATCACGACGGCAATTCTTCATCTCGCTCTCACTCGTGAACTCTTTCAGATGCCTCACGAGGTAGCGTCTCAAAACTCGGCTGACTTCTGTTCATCGGAGCTCACCGTCACCAACAACATTGTCACGATGAACAGAAACTAAGGTTATTATCATTATGACGCAGTATTTGCATTTTACCAGATCTTCCCTGAATTCTGTTAATAGTTTATTAACATTGCTCTCTCTTGCAGTGCTGAACACAGCTGAAATGTTTCAGAAGAAGAAGAAGATGAGAAGATGCTTCAGAGGAATCTTCTAATGTGCTTCTAAGCGTCATATGGACAGTTCTCACTGATGAAGGTGACTGTTTGCACCTGTGCTTGTATAAAGGGTGTGTTGCAGCCACAATGTGCCTCCTTTACAAAAAAACTAAACATATTGCTCCACCTAGTGGAAATGCTATGCCATGCAATGTTTAATAAATTAACCTATAAATAAAGTATGTTGAGATTTTAGGATTCAAAGCAAACAGACTCAGGGTTACTGTATATAAGAGTGCAAATTTGTCTTAATCTGTTGTTACATGTAGTGGTGCATATGCACTTTCAATCTCAGGTTTGTGTAATGGTTTTTAAGAAGTAACTTTATTTATTTGTTTTTTTGTGTGACAGAAATAATTTCAATAAATAATTCATATGATCTGTTTTTGTTGTTTTCATCAGACTACAACAACTTTAACTAAACTTGCCTGTTTATATAACATTAAAGGAGTTCAGCTAATATTAAAGGACATGCTCCAATAATTATTTTACAGTGTTAACGTAGTTTGAGACTGAAAGGGGGACTACTTGTTTTGTAGAAAGTAGTTTCAATGAAACATTTCCCCATTAAAGTCTTTGGATTATTCAGAGTAACCACAACACTGTTTCTGGAAAGATACATTGTAAATGTAAACCAGAACTAGAAGTTGGTAGAAGCAAGTCAGGTAATAACTTGACCCTTTAAGGTTTTACTTTTGTACTACATATATTGTCCACTGGATGGCAGTGAATCACCTCTTCAACAGACCTGAAGATGGATCTCCCTCCCC
>NW_023339774.1:11097002-11106179 GCF_004916995.1 Morone saxatilis | reverse complement strand
AATATATATTATATTACTGGATTATAATTAGTGATGCATTCATGTGTAAGCATCACTAATGTTGGAGATGCTAAAGGTGGAGCTAATACTTTAAGGTAGCTCAATCTATGTCAACATATAAGAATTTATTAGTTGATCATATTTTGTATGTTTGACAGTTTGAATCTGCAAAACTAACCAGTAACCAAAATTATCAAATACATACGGTGGAGTGAAAAGTATTTGCCTCCAGAATGTGGAGTATGAAGTAGCATAACATGAAAAAAAAAGTACAAATACCATAAAACTGTACCTAAGTACGGTACTTGAGTAAATGTAGTTAGTTACATTCCACCACTGGTGCACATTGTCTGTATCTCCCTCTGGTTGTCTCTTTGGTCCTGACAGTCCTTCTACCAGAGTTGAACCTTCATCAAAAGAGCTGAGAGGAATTTGTTCCCCCTCTCTCTCTCTCTCTCTCTCTTTCTCCATCTCTCTCTCTCTCTCACACACACACACACACACGCTTCCTTACTGTGTGATATCAGTGCACACATATGATTATGTATAAGTGTTTTTTTTACTCTCACAGGAAATGATTGCAGCAGGGTTGAAGGGTCTCCGAGTATCACAGTTTTCCTGCTGTGCTCCTGTTTAGAGGAGCAGCTTGTCTATGGAGCATCGGCCATTTTACTTAATAGTGATCCCTCACTGATTGTATCTTTCTCATCTTTAATGTTGATGTTGTCATCATCATGAAGCCTCCACTGATGTCAGGAAACAACCTGAACCTTGGCTTAAACTCATTGGATGGAAATAAGAATGAACACATTATATTAGCAGTAAGATCCAGAGCTGAATTTGACATGTATTTTGTTTGTTTGTTTTGTTTATTAAAATGGTTTAAACTCTACTCTGCCTTAAAAAGACAAAGCACTTTAGGTCCAAGAGTGTAGAACTGAGGAAAATGACTTTAAAGGGTTTTGTTGCTAAATTAGGTGTTTGCATAATATTGGAAATGTGGATATTATTTGTGCTTTTAATTAAGTTATTGATCTACAAAACAATCTTAAGGTCAAACTTGACCGTTAACCCTTTTTTTGAAGTTTAGGTAGTGTGCCTTTGCATTGTCTGCATGATAATACAGTCCTGCCGAGGCAAAAGGCATTAACTTCCATTTGATCACTCACTTGTTTAACCATCTCTACATAAAATGAGTATATGATAATAATGACAACATCTACATAAAATAGAGAAATCATAGCACAGTAAGGCTAACAGTTTGGTTTGGTTTGTAGCCAACAAGTAATTTTAGTTGATTTCCTATTAATCTATATATTTTCTTGTCGCCTAACGTAATCTTTCTTACTTTGATTTTAGTGTCTGAGTTGTGCTGTTTCAAAACATTTGACCTTGACAGCAATGGACCCCTAGTTCTTAAAAACTAGCTGCAACACTACTCGCTTTGAAACTTTATTCAAGCGACTTTGTGTGTGTGTCAGATATTAATGATTTCTGCAGTAAAGTGCTGTTATGCCTAAAGGCAGAGTACCTTAACTCAATTTGAGTGTTTGAGTGGAGTGAAACAAAGAAAAAGAATCTCAGCTGATGTTCGGTCATTCTGCTTTGGTTTATCTGTTTTTTTCTTTTGGAGGTTTAGGCAAACACATCACACTATTTTCTCCAAAAAACAACAAACTTGACTCAAAATATTTGTCCACATGAAAAAGCAGATCTTGAATGTTCCAAAAATGACAATAATAATAAATTAAGGGCTTTTGCCTTTGCACAGCAGTCCATACACCTGTATTAAAAAATAACTTTTCATGAATGAATTTGAATATTTGAAAATCTGTGTGTGAGAATCCTTATTATTTTCTTTCAGTGCAGGTATTTGGATTTCCAGACACCCGCTACGTGCTGCTGCATTGTTTTGGTCTTTCAAATTAAACTTTACAGGCAAATCCAAATTAGGATACAACCACTGCATTTACTGGGACCTCCCCCTTGCAAACACACACACACACACACACACAAACACACACATTTCCAAGATGATTTCATTTCCTGTATCAGGGCTATTTCAGTTTATTTGGATTTCCTTTGACATTGTCTGCTTGTCACCTAGATTTATTGTTGTTGTTTTCTTTCTTTTCATTTTTTTCTATTGGTCATGTGTGTTTTATTTTCTCACCTGCACAAATGCTCAGCTTTCATGTCTCCTAGCGACCGTCAGTAATCAGTTTTTATAATCATTTCTTGATTATGTTTTTGTCACTGCGCACATAAACTAATCTTAGAGCCCCCCAGCCTTAATTTCATGCAACGTTTTGTATTTAAACTTTCATTTAATCATTTGTCATACATTTTATTTGAGTATTAGTATAGTATAGTATTATTGAATGATGAACAGTGAGGGATTACAAAATGTAGCCAGATCTTTGATTCTACACACTTATGGGTGGCATGAAGCTGCCACTCTGCTACTTATCTGTGTGGATGTTGTTGTTGAAATTTGTACTGAAGCTTTGTGTCTTTATTTATATCTTAAGAAACTAAATTGTTGGAAGAAACTGAAGGAAATGACATAAGATAAATCACATCCCTGCTGGTAATATTTAGTCTGCATACAAGTCTTACTCCTGGTTCAGGGTGTAGGAAATTGCGCTTCAAAAATATTTAACCCTTACTGAAAAGAAGCTCCTCCAAAAACGGCAGCTAACAGACACAACTGTAAATTGACTTTTGGTATCACACACACACACACATACCTTTTCTTCCTCTCCTTGACACAATACACTGCACTGTGATATAAGATCTGTCTCTGCACACACAGCGTACCTGTACTGCAGAGGTTTCACCCACATGTCACTCTACATAAATGATCTGTTTACCTTAAAATGAACACTTGGTGTGAACCTTTTGTTATTGTATTAACACAGAGGAGGAAGAGGAGGCTATTTGCGCAGGATATATATATAAATATAACAACAATTAGCATTTTATGCTGTGGCTTTTTATTTACATCACAAAATATGTATCCTATCTTAATCTGAAAGCTGTTGATTTTCAAAGACAACACAAAACCAGTAACATTTTGAAATTGTAATTTTCCTCTTCAATTTAAGTCTTTTAATTTCAGAACAAATACTCTTTCAAACACTATATGACAGTACGTTCTATATCTGCTCTTTCCATTAACGTCACTATCTACACCTAAAAGTTCAAACTTAAGGCGTCGTGTTTTCTTAGCTGTGCCACTACATCTAACTGACATAATGTAGACATATGCAACAGAATTTTTTTTACACATTTACCAACATTTAATCTAAGTGAAACATTGTAATAATTTAATTTCCTCTAAAAAGGAAAATAAAGGGTTTGAACAAAGATTGGCGGCATTGAAGTTTCTTACTGAATTAAAGCTGATCTGTGAACATTCAAGAATCACTCCAACAAAACTTACTCACACTGTGATGATATATTTTCCCTTTCTGAACAACCGCAGAAGCAAGCAGGCCGTTATCAGGCCTGATATTTCAGTGCTTCAGTGTAATAATAATATTTACATTTTTACAGAGGAATAAGGTTCTTGTTTTTGTCTCTATTCTCTAGTTCTTTACCATCACACTCAGTCAGGCATAACGGTGTCAGATTGACTATTTCAAGCCTATATAGGATTTTTACAACTTATAACGAAAACTGATTTCTTTTAAACATCAAATTCTGCTTTTGTCTTTCCCAATACAATAATGATGAGCAACTGAAAAAATTATTTAATCATCTTTATTCAGAGAGAAGGTGAAAAAGAAAAACATTGGTTTCTTTTCATCAAAAATTGTTCAAAAAGCACAAAGAACGAATTATTTAAAACAATTTAATTCTGTTTATTCCATATTATTGTCACGTGTTTGAACAACAGTTTTCTTTACAACAACAGTGATTTCATTTATGTTTAAAATAAAAGCTTAATTAACTACAGTGTAATGAAAACTAACAGCAGGCCCACAGACACATTGCAAAAGGAAATAAAACAAAACAAACCCAAACATTAGTTTTATGCGTAGCACTTTGAATATGTTGTGTTTTATGTATTTAATGAAATGCAGATGTCATTATCGCATTAGCTTGTATTCTCTGTACTTTATTCTGCACATGAAAAGCTGCTTAAAAAAAAGCACCGCTGACATGTTTCATTGCTGCTCTATGCAGTCAGATAACTGCAGAAGCACCACCGTCCCCCATTCCACACATTCCAGGATTTCCCAGCAAGCATTGCAAGCAAGCCTAAACAAGTCACGTTCTTTACTCAGGGAGATTTTCACACAGTCGAGTGACTGAGGTCTCCTTTTGCCTTCCCTTTAGTGTGCAATCACATAAATGCACTTTTACAACTTTAACTTCTTAAATTCCAAAGTATTTTTCTGAAGCCACAAAGACTCAAACAAACCGGGCTTTAATACACACAATCACAATCATTCTTCCACCTGAAACGTTGCACTGCAGGGTAATCTGTGCCCAAAACTATGCTTCCTTTCTGGTTTTAATAATTACTTGTGTCCTTTCTGCTGCAAGCTTGTAACAGCAACTGGACTGTGGTTAAACATTTCCACCCAGAGAGGTCTGCTGACAGTCATCAAAACAAACAAACCTCTTTACTCTCTTACTTAAGGGTTCGAACATGAGGCACATACAGGAGCAGTGACACCTAATCTCAACACAGAGAGAAAGAAAGACAGAGAAGAGAGGGCAAAATGAGAGGGTGGGGGGGGAGAGAGAGAGAGGGAGAGAGGGCCTTGCTCCCTACATTCCTCCCAAACCTCCCCTCCCCCCATCGACCTGCTGCTACCACTGAGGATGCTCAAAAACACACATCAACCTCTCCCCCCCTCTTTTTTTTCCCCTTCTTCATCTGCTTATTTTACCATCAGCACACTGACACCGTGTTTGTGTGATGACAAAACAACACACAGGTAAAAAGGAACACAGGAGACTGAACTCCACTGAAAAACTGTGGATTTAACAGAGAAATTAATTTGCCATAAAATCTACAAAACTTGAAAATCCAGTTCAGATAATGGAAAGATTTCAGGTATTAAAATGCACCAGAAATATATTTTTTTATCTAACTATTTCAGGTTTTATTAAAGCTGATTTTCTCTTCTGGTGTTGAGCATTTTTACAGTTTACTTTACATAATCAGCCACATTTTTCATGAGCTGTGGTGTAAATTAAAAAGGTGGGTAAATTCCAAACAATGCACTGTCACCAAGCTGGACAAAAATCTATATCAGAGTTTGGAAAAAGCACGATGTCATTTGTTTTCTTCCTTTTTAAAAACGCCTCATTCCTAACGTCAGTTCAAATGTACACATATTTAAATTTAGGTCATGAGGGCTTATGTCGGCCAACAAATGTGTGTAAACTCTCTTCTGTAAATAAAGAACTGGGTAAACAGTTTAAGAGGCTTTGCTCCACGCCACCACCTGCTTTCAGTCATCAGCTCCACTTCTACACAAACTCGTTTTTGAAACGAGCCCTTTAGCACCAGTTTAGTGTGAGCTGGGGCCAAATGCTATGACAATACTATTGCACTGCTAGAATGGATGGTACAGTAGTGCAACATTGTCAAAGCAGCTGACCTCAGCATGTGTCAGCACGTGGACATGAGGACAGCCATTCTTCACTGCCAAACTCCAATTACATTTAAATAAGCAACAATGCTGTTTGTCTGGATAGACTGTTGGGTGTTCAAAGAGGAAAATGCAGGTATGGAAATGCTCAAATTGTGTTGAAATCTGGAATTAGCCAATTTATTTGGTGTTTAAGTGATCAAATTAAATCTAAAGTCCAGATATTTGACTAATTTAACAGTGTCCTAACTCCCACAAAATAAAGCACAATAACAGATTGGATTTTATATTTACACACACTCATAAATCACATTTAAGGAAACCACCGTGTGCAGGTTAAGAGTTAAGGCAGTAAAGGGAGGTGTGGGTCTCTGTTTTATCAGCCAATGCCCTTTTAATATTGCACTGCTCATCTCAATGTCCAGTAGTGCAACAGAAAAAGGGCAGTGGACAACAACATGGACACCATCAGACTCCACTGCACATACTGACTCAACTATCCACCTTTTTCTCAAAAAGAAAGAAAAGAAAAAGAAATCACATAAAGTACATTATAAGCGGATTATAAACCCATGTGCTTTTTATTTCTAAAATGAATAAAAACTATAGTTAAGATCACAGAAATACTCAAATGGAACAAAAGTCAAACTGGATTTTAAAGTTTGCAAACTGTTGATTCCTTTTTTTTTTAAAATAGCACTAATGATTCCTCTGTGGGAGACCAAAGTTAGGATATTACAGTTTAACAATATAACTTTTCATTGGTGGAGCTAAATGAACTTCCTAAATTAAACAGCATTGCTTACTCTCACCCTGGGAGAATGGGAATTTCCCAGCATGTGGGCCCATACTATTCTCTCCAGTGAATGACATGCATTCTAATTTTGGGGGGAGAAATGGGAGGTTGGAGACAGGGGAGGGGGGGGAGAGACACACTCCCAAAGCTTTCAGAGAACTACAGGCTGCCACCCCTCCATACCTAAATTATCAAATACATTTTCTATCATTAGAGAGTTACAATAAATCCCTCTGCGCCCAAATGGTCGCTGGAAATAAACACAAACAGGCTGCGACGAAATAAAGTAAACTGATTTCTTCGAAGGAAGGAGAGAGAGAGAGAAAGAGAGATAGAGGGAGGAAAAAAAAACTTTACACAAAGTTGCTTTGCTCCGATTAGAGAAATTACTTCACAATAAACTGCAACAACACCTTAAAATAAGAGCAAAAATACGTCCTGCAAGTTTGCACAATCAACGCGTCGTTACACAACACACAGGATCTATACCATCAAAGGAAAAATCTCCACAACTGCACGAAGCTTTCTCATACCTGATCCATCTGATTATTCCTGGGAAAAAAACACATCAAGGTGCTCTTGGTTTCTTTATTTTGTTCTTCCTTTACCTGTTCCTAGCTTAAAGCTTTACGTTTTCTTCCGCCATACATCTTGTGTGAGCGGCCTATACGCCTCCTTCACGTTAGAAGCACTGGGTCTGCTCTGCAAGCCATTCCTGCCAGCTCACAAACCCCACTGTACAATACTGACGACTTGTTAGATTGCACAACAGCCTATAGGTTACACACACACACACATACACACACACACACATATATACGCCAACACCGTGAAAACGTCCCCCTCAGAGACCCATTACACTACGATAACAGCCCAATAAGGTTTATCTACCCACAAGGCGTTAAATCGTGTCCTGATCAAGTTTTGGAGCGAGCTTCCAGATGCGCAGCGCACTAGAGATTGACTCAACTCTTATCGCTGTTTTTTTCCTCCCACAAGTCGCAGAAATAAACAGCCGATCTCCGCGTCTCGACCTCTGCAAGTTCCAACTTTGCGCGGAGCTCCTGGCCATTTACGCAAAGAAAAATCGGCTACAACTCACAGCGGACAACCTCCCCCCCCCCCTCCTTCTCCTCCTCCTCCTCCTCCTCCTCTTCTTCTCACTACTCACCTTCTATAACCTCTTAAGTCTCAGTTATTCTCCTCTGTCATGTTCTTCTTTCACTTTCTCTCACCGACTCTCAGAAGACCTTCCAGCTAAAAGGTGTGAAGGAGGAACTAAGTGCTTTCCCCTGTCTATAAACAATGTCCTTTATGCCTGCGTGGCTCTGGGCCTGCCTGGTTGTTGGAGGGAAAGAAGGGAGATGTCTGCGGAGATTTATCCATTGCTCAATCTCTTTGTCTCAAATTTTCTCGCACTCTCTCTTTCTTACCCTGTCGCCCTCAAGTGAAAGAATGGCCAGCAGTGGACTTAGGAATGAAGAATAAAGAGGGTGCAATGACACAAGAAACCTAATAGCCTGTAGTTGTCAAGGGATTAAGGGACAGAACTAAGCACTTCAGCACATAGTTTAATCAGAGATATATTGAATGGCTGGGTCTTGAAGTAAAACTGTAAACACAATCATAATTACTGAATGTGTCATTTTTAACTCTTGACCTGAGAACTGTAGTAAAATACATGCAATGCATGAAAAATCTTTGCTCTGAAGCACACATGTAAAATGGTTGGTCTAAGATTTAAAACTAGGGATTGTCACGGAAATAAATGCAGTAATAACTGGTGAGAAGAGCTATTTTTACCTCTCAGAGGAAATTGAACAATTTCCTGAGGACTTCAGGGCACTAGATTTACGTTGCAGGGTAGGCTAAGAAATATTGTCAGCAACAGTAAATACAGGATAAAGCTATCAAGGTCTTTTTTCAAGTTAAGGTGATCTCCTGAGGTCTGCTTCAGGCATACTGGAGGCTTGGACCTTGAAATGAAGGACTTCAAATGCTATAAAAGAATAAAGAAAAAGAAATAGAAGCAAAAAGAGTAGACATCTAAAGAACAATCTAACAACTATCTTGTGTCTTTTGAGACAAGAGGGCTAGACCTGGAAATGAAAAACAACCCTAAACAAAAGAATGGTGCAAACTACACTGAACAGAAAAAATAAGAGAATTTTGGACCATATTGGATAAATTGTGAAACTGAGATATTCTGTGAATTTTTGGTCTCCGTTTAGATGGATGTGAGTTTCTGAACTTATTACACTTCTTACAGTTTTGGGGGCCCTGTCAAGGACACCTTAGCAGCAATGTGATTGCACATAATAAAGTCTAATATATGTGAGATTTGCATGTGTGTGGGTACGTGAGTACAAATTGTGTTCAATGTGGTGCTGACATTTCAATCATTATTGACATCTTCACCCAGAAGGGCACCAAGTGCAGCAAGAAGAGACAATTTAACAGTCGAACAGCTCATTTCCCTCTTCACCTCTCCCAATTCTCTTCCCCAAACCACAGAGGGTGATGCTCATCTTATTTTCTTCTTCTATTTCTCTCTGAATTTCACCCTCCCTCATTTCATCTATCTGCATCTCTATCTCTCTCTCTCCATCTATCTCTTTATGTGCTTGACTGGGGCTGCTGCCACTGCATTGGCTCTTCTCAGCATTTCATTAAAGTGCTTCTCATAGCTCACTCCTCTCCATGTTCACCTGCCTGACCCTGAAACTCTGTTGTTTGTGGATTCCTCAGTGTGTTAGTGTGTGTGTGTGT
>NW_023339774.1:11095112-11096982 GCF_004916995.1 Morone saxatilis | reverse complement strand
GTGTGTGCGTGTGCAGCACAGGCATGTGTGCAACTACGCCCTGGGGAGGTGCAAGCGACGGTTCCAATAATGGCCCAAAAACAGGAGAAACACCCCTGATAACCCTCTAATCTGCTCGCCTCTTCAATTTCTGTCTTCTCAACCAGTCCCATCCAGGTGATTTACACACATCACCATTTGTCAAAGAGAAGGACTAGCTTGAGCTATCACTATGGTAACTCAGCGGCCTGACTGACAGCCTGTCAACTGGGCGTCAACCATCGGCCAAAAGGATGCCTGTAATCATTTCCCCAGTGATAGATGGGATGGCACAATGTAAAACTCGGAGGAGAGATAGAGAAAGAGAGACAATGACGAAGTAGAAACAAGTGGCAATACACTGATTTTGTTTTATTTATGCAACACCTGCAAATGGAACAAGTTGCATGTCATTGTATGTGCTTTCTGATGATGCGCCACAACTAAGGTGCAGCAGATATTCAAAGAAGAACCACATTTAAATTTCAATATAGATTGTTATCATCTTATAATGAATTAAAGAAATCTCATCAGACATTATGTTCCTCCTCACTACCTGCTGTTTGACCTCCTTCTCTCCATTATTTTTTCATCCCTCTGTTCCTTTGTGCATAAGTTGAGCGCAGCAGTAAATGAAATGGCTTTAAAAAATGAAAAGCCAAAATCACGACAATATAGGCCACAGAGGTGGGAGGAGGCAGACGTGCACGTGTGAGCTTGTGAGTGACTGAAAAGGGACAAAGATACATAGAGAAAGTGAAAGAAAAAAAAAGAGAGATCGAGAGAGATCGAGAGAGATCGAGAGAGACTAAGGTTTGGCTAGTCTGGCAGTGGGCAAAACAATTACAATCTCTCTACGGGGTAAAAAAAAAGGGTATGGACACATGTACACGCACATGCACGCACACACCACATAAACACACAGTCACACATACAACAGATGAATTATTCTCCTTGTCCCTGGACACAGAGCATTTTTGAAACAGGAAGCAACTCTTATGTGTGTGTGCTGGATGTTTATCATGACATGAAAAAAACAGTCAGGTGCAATGGGGGGAATAAAATTCATAGTCTAAAGTGTGTTGATTATTTGTATTTTATTTTGGTAATACAGTCAGCTCTCATGCCAATACAACCTTGAATTCAATTGTGCTGAATAAAAGCAGTGAGACCACAAGAGAGCACTTTATATCTAAAAAGCATCAAATCAAATCAGGAAAAGTTTTTTGGCCTGCTCCCTGCCTGTGTGGTTTATGACTCTAATAAAACACAAGCATTAAAGTGGGGTGGCTTTCTACTTGCACTGTGTGTATCAGTCTGTATCAGTATATCAGTGCTGTTTATCAATTTATTGAGTGTTTTTTCCACTGGTCAAATAGACCTCCACCAAGCGAAATGCTCTTAAGTGGGAGTTCACTGGATTGTGTTGAACACTTAAACACAGCAAGAAGGGGAAACAGTGACACCTGACAGCAATGCCAGGGACTGTTGTTTCTTTACTTGTGCATGTAAAGTCTTATCAGTGTTCCAGTGTGGCGTTACTCATATCCATGTCACAGTGCAATATGTCCAGGCATCCACATCATCTCATGCTCGTCTTCCATGCTGCACTATGAAGGTGGGAGGTAAAGAATGATGTCACTCCAGAAGGTCTACGTACTTTCTCATTAACAATGTGAGTGTGTAGTTTTCAGTTAAAGAACAGTGCTGCTTTCAGGGAAAAGCTACAACAAAAATAATTTCACGGTAATCTTTTTCCATCTGCACTGAAGGACTGTCTTTGTGTATTTAGAGAGGGGAAGCTGGCTGTCAAGCAGCCATACAGACTGACACAAAGACAGAGGGACAGAAT
>NW_023339774.1:11084421-11095012 GCF_004916995.1 Morone saxatilis | reverse complement strand
TCCCTCCCTCCCTCCCTTCCTTCCTCTCTCCACTCACTGTATCTGGATACTTGATCACTAATTATTTTATTTACATTTTGGCGCAAAAACCCCTTTGTGCAGTTACAAAGGGGGTTATAATTAGCCTCTAATTGGCCTCAGGAGGGACTGTAATGCTGTTCATTAAGTTCAGATATGTTCCTAAAAACCCGGCTTATCTTCTCACACAGGCAGCGGGGATCAGGCCTATAATATTGATCGATTTAAAATAAAAATAAAAATCGATTTTAAATATAACTAAAGACATGTGCGCATAGGTTTATCTCTTAATTAACAAACAAAAAATAGTTTAATAAAATAAAATAATAATTAGAAAATAATTACTAAATACGAAATTGTTCTTAAAGTTGCGCAAATGTCGCAGTTTGAGTGAGAATGTGCGGAACGAGCGTGTGTGATCTGGTTTCCTAGGGATCAATGGTTGGATCGGATCACACGGGGGCTGGAGGCGGACCCAGTGGGCGCCTCGGCCCCTTGCGAAGCTTTGATTGACGCACAGAGAGGAGTAGCGGGCTGTGAAATTTGGCATTCCTGGCCAGAGGAGCTGAAATAATGGCATTATCCAGTGGGAGAGGGCCCACTTTTTACTCCCCTCACACCCACCCGACTCCAGCCCACTCAGAAGGGATCTGATTGTGCAGCCAGTCGGCAAAAAAATGTTTGATGTAAGGCGGGGCATGATGGATCCGGTGCAGGTTTGGAGCAGTGATGCCCCTTCTGCCTCTCACACAGGCGAGTGTCCTGTCAAAGTGCTCTGAAAACTGAAACAGGAGGACTTGTGGAGACATTTTGTTTTTGATCTAATTATATCCTCTGATTTCATAACTGCTGCTAAAGCTGTATTTTTTTTAACCTTTCCTAATTCATGAAGTAATAAAAACAGACAGAAGGGAAAGCCAGGCTCGAGTGCCTTAACGATGAGGTTATTTAATCCTGAAATTCTCTTGATGGACATTTAAAGACTCAGATGATCTACACAGGATCAGGTGTTCACACTGTGGAAGTGAGTGAATCCAGATTATATGAGAATAAAAAGCTGCAGCTACTTTTGCTCATTATGTGAGATTAATTCTGGGACACCACAATTTCAGAAAGTATTTAAATAAATCAAATGATTCAGTGTTGATTTAGGATTGTTTTATAGATTTTAAATCTGATTTCATGGAGAATAAAAATGAATCATAATCCACCAGAACATCATTCACAGTTTCCTTATAAAACCTTCAAGCTGTTTAAGTGATTCAAAAGTATTTAAAAAGAACTTTATTGACTTTAGTTGCTTTTCCCTTCACAGACACTTGTTTGTTAAAATCATTCCACTTTGGAAAAGGACACACATGCAACATAACTAATGTATAATATAAATAATTTATTTGATGAAATGTTTTGTGTCTTTTTATGGCTTTAAAACAGAATTATTTTAATCAAAGTTCATCTGAAGATGTTAGCTCATGCTCCGCTGAAGTGAAATGAACCTACTGAGAGATAATTTAAGATTTTCCACCAGATTGGTGTATTTAAAATATCAAATCAATTATATATTTACATTTAAAAATAAAACATCATCCAATAAAAGGAGATCAAAAAAATGTCATTAGTCAATTTTTCCTTTGTCAGATTTACAGATATCTTAAAATCATTTTAAATTTCTGTTATTATCCAGTGGTTTCTATGTATTCAAGGACGTGTTTAACCTTGTGTTTAACGTTTTTCATATTTTAAATAAGAAAAATCACACCGTTACTGAATAACTAGAATTTAATTGATGGCAAAACACTGAAAATGATAATGATTTATTGTAAAATGTGGCTGTATTCACAGAAATCCACACTGAATAGAAACTAAAACAATTTCTTATGATTATTTCAAACACGTGTCTCCTGTTTTAAACGCCACAATTGGTTCAATTTTATTAAGTTTTCCAAAATTATTCTACAGAACTGTAACATTTTAAAATCAAACAATTCATTAAAGCAGTCGTTTCAACGGCCGCAAATGAATTTTACTGTAGTTAAAAATGCAACTTGTACTGAAACCAGGCCTACAATCTGAATATTGATTTATATTAATTCCTGAGGTATCTGATAGTGATATAAGAGCTTTAATAGCATACTTTATATACACTCATATAATCCCACAAAATTAGCTAATTTCATTAGTATTTTAAAGAATCGTAAATTAAACAATTATGTTTTAATCGATTTCTCACACATTTTCTTGTTTGGCTCCATTTTTAAAAAGCTTTTGGACGTGTATTTTGTATTTGTAGAACATCGACACCAGCAGCTCAGATGTGTTTAAGCAGGTTTAATCTACAGGAAAATACAGAAGGTATATAGTAGTGGGGAAAAACCTTTTTTGAAGTGTCCCTTGTTGAAAGTAAACAAAATAACCAGAGAAAAGAGAAGACAAAAACAGAGACAAAAACATTTTTTGGAAAATGTTTCTCCTAAAATGAACCTGAGGGGAAAGTGCCACAAACACCACTGCCTGGTTTTAAACTGCTGCCTGTGTGGGGTGTCATGGGGGCTGAGAAAAGCCTTTTAAACATGGGAGTTATTGTTCCCTCTGTTTTTTTTCAACCTCCCATCCTCCGAAAATGTACCTCCTTTCTTCCTCTGCCCTTTAACCTCTCCCAACCCCCATCCCTCCATCTCACGTCTCTCTCCCCACATTTCCCCTCTGCTCTCATCGGCCAAAGACCAAACAACCATGATGGATCGTCATTGATAATTTCCCACCAAAAACAGACCCCCCCAAAAAAAGGTTAATGGAGACGTTTTTGGGGGGGTTGGTGGGTGGGAGGGGAGTGAGTTTTCTGCTTCATCTTTTTCATGAAGTAGTGGTAGTAGACCCCACCTCGAGCACCGAGCCCCTGTGTCTCTTCCAAAGAGGGCTCCCCTCCTCCCCCTCTGCCTCCCTCTTGAAACAGACTCTATGGACTGCATGCATGACATTCCAGCTGTGTGGGTGGCACAACCTTTTACAGCGTCTCCAACAGTACACTGGGCTCCTAAAGCACAACAGCAGAGGAACCTCGACCCCATGGATCCATCCTAAGATACACTTCTTCACCCTGGAGCTCGGCTGTGCTCCTCATTATCCGTGATTTTAACCTGGGAAATTTAAAGGGAAAGGCCCGACGTCCACAGAGCTGGATGTGTAAAACAATAAGTCCCTAAACAACACGTTTCTCCCCTTCTTTACCTTTAACCCCCGAGGACCCCAGGCCATCTTTAAAGCTTTGCAGGATTGTTAAATTAGCTTCATACTTCATAACTTTTACAAACTATATGAGGAAAGGATTTTTCAACGTTTGACACGTTTTAGAAAAAGTCACTTTATTATTTAAAGAGATTAGATAATACAACAGATTTACTCTTAGTGTTGAAACCACATTTTAGACTGTGATAGACTCATGAGACTGTCAAACTTGGAAATAAAACAATTTATTGATTTCTGAAGCCACCTATAGATGTTTCATTCCCAAATAACATGTAACAAAATATTTTGTTATTTGGTGTGATTAAAACACTTTATGGTTAATTATTTCTGTATTTTTTCTCCTTCATCAAATGTGCAGGCCCAGTTTGTGTTAGTGTTAGTTCTTCAGCAGTCTTCTACATATTGGGTTTTAATGAGGTCTGAACAAAAGATTAAAGACATTTATATTTTAAGGAATAAAAGTGGTTATAGTTAGAATTATTATTATTATTATTATTATTATTATTACACATATACCACAGCAATGGGAGCTTGTGTATGACCCCAAACAATGAAGAAGTGAAGCCAAAGTCAACAAAACACAAAGGTTAGAATTAAAAACAGGTTAGGAAAATTGTAACCCTTTAACCCTCAAACTACACAGAAAAAAAGACCAGATAGATAATGACGAAAATAAGAGAAGAGAAATAAGAAAATAACTTCTGCCAGAGGAAAACGTCTGTACAGAATAACTAGTCAACGGGTCCTATTCACATGTCAAGTCAAGTACATTGTATTTATATAAGCCCAATGTTACAAATCACACATTTGCCCCAAGGTGTTTTATAATCTGTACAGTATGCGACAACTTCTATCTGTAGATCTTCAGTTTGAATAAGGAAAACTCCCCTAAAAAACCCCTTTGATCCTTTTATTATTATTATTATTAATATTATAGCCACCATATTCCTCCACCAACAGAGCTGTAGGGGCAGCAGCCAATGAAAGAACCAAACAAACTCCACTCCCTCACTTCCACTCCATTAAATCAATTAGTCATGATCCCAGAGGATTATTTCAGAAATTAATTGAAGTTTCAAAGCTGGTGGTGGGAGACATCGATTCTGAACCGCCACGAACAACCCTCATCCATAACTCACAGCCGCCCGATAAGTGTACATGGAGCTTGTTTTTTCACTTCCACTGGGCGAATGCAGAGTCCAAAGGATGAAAAAACTCACCCCCATTAACTGAACTTCAGAGGAATTCCTCACTTTACATACGGAATGCACTTTAGGTCAAAGGGCAAAGGGCCAGAGGGGAATCCACCCGCGCCCAGGCAGGCAGGCCTTATTTAAACAAGCCTGGAATGCCTGGTTGGAAGAGAAGAGAAGAAGAAGAAGGGGAAGGAACCTCTCTGCCATTAACACGAGCAGGGGCCACCGCCAATAAATACCAGCACTTTTTTAAATTACCTGCACTGGCTGACTTCATGTGCTACTGACTGAAATTTATTATGAACTATTCCTGGTTATACATTCACCAGTCAGACTCAGAGTAGACGTCTACAGCTCTCATAAGAGGTAAAATCACTGTACGTGTTTAATGTGTTGTGCAAGTACATGATCCTGGAAGTGCAGTCAACTCCTTAAACTTACACTTTTTCTCCTTTTAAGTAGCTTTAAGGTTGGAAAAATCCTCTTTTTCCACTCTGTCTGACACAACTCTTTGTTGAGAGTGTTTTGTATGACTGCCACGTTTCATCAAATTGAAATATTTGCATCATTTTAGAGACATTTCAGCCTTATTTCAGCCATTCTACAGATATTTGTGGTACATTTAGCAACTGTGGGCTCTCCACTAGAATTTAAAATAGTTGTTTTGTGTTTAAACAATGTTTTGCTGCACAGCATGAGTTTAAAGTTTAAAAGGTTAAAGGAAAAAAGCAGCTGCACATAGGATTAATGCTCCTATTGTTTATTTCATCTGCAGTTTCAGTGACTTAATATTAGGAATATATGACCTGAACTCATGCCTTTAACTTGCAAATTAAAAGAAAAAGAAGAGGGAGTTCCTGTCCCTCTAAATTAAAACCAACGCTCATTTTTGCAGCATTTTCTGGATGATTGAGGCTGCCCTCTCACCTGCCCGTCTGTAATTTCAGGATCAATAGGAGAAGACCCTACGAGCGTCTCTAAATACAAAACTCTGCATTCCAAGCGTGGGCCAACCTCTCCATTTTTTAGGACCATCTCGCCAAAATTTCCTACAAATGACATGCTACAATCCCCATGGCCGTGGTGGAATTCTGTCCACTTCAGGGCTTCAAAGCTGTGCAGGACTCGTTGGCCGGTTCTGGCCAATAGGTGAAGAGGGGTGGACCCTGCCTGCCTTGACCTCAGCGACCTACGCCACCCACCCACCCAGTGTCCTGCTCCTCATCCCCCCACCGTCCACTTCACCCATCCATCCAGTAAAGGAGCCAGTCAGTCAGTAGGTCATGCAGGCTGTCCATCTGTCTGGCAGTTTGAATGAGTTTTGGAGCAGCTATCAGCAATAAAGAGCACACAAAGTCTTAAATTTAGACTCAAAAGTTCATTTATAAAGGAAACTGTAGATTTTCCCTCAGCAGTTATTAAAAATAAGATCAGTATTCATGACATCTTTTCATTAAACAGGCTAATGCTCAGTGAGTTTTCCAGAGAACGGGTAATTCCTTATACTACACTTCATATACAAGCATTTATCCTACATTTGTCTTTTTATTCCACTGACTGTCCACAGACCTGTTATCACTGAGCAGCTAAAGTGAATCAGACAGACAAAAGGCTTCTTATCCACTACAGAAACAAGTACAGTACAGGCTCAGAGAGAAGAACTCAGCATTTCCGCAGCAGCCTCTCTATAAACTCTTGACTCAGCGTCTTTGGTCTGTCATTGAGGCAGCCATTTTCCCATGAAGGCTCACGAAATCTCTCTCCCCCGGTGCCCTGCAGGAACCAATCACATGACTTTGATGAGAGCATGCCTTTAATTTCAGTTAACTGCCTGATCAAAGAACGATTTCTCTCTTTTATTGTTCTCATTCAGGTCTCATGGAAGGCGCTCGGTGAAAATCTGAACGTTACACTCTTGTAGTTTGTCTGCATGCTGGTCACATTTAGCTGTGAAGTCACTGCAGCGCTACTCAAAGATGGTCATTTGGAAAAATTGAGGTTGTGATATAGGTTGAGATCTCCATACACACTGTTAAAAGCATATTGGTGTGTTGAGTACAGAGACTACATCAGGCCTTTCATAATTCTGACTTCTCTGACAGTGTTTTCAGATATTTGTACTGTGTCGCCATCTGCTGGAGAAAGTTAAATTTGCACACAGTTGCCAGTGGATACCAACACCTTCAACTAAGGCAGTGGTTCGCAAACCTTTTTTTTTTTTGTCCTCCTTCAGACAGGGCAACTAATGATAAAAAGGTCCAAGCTGATTTTTTATGAAATTAAGGCCAAATAGCATCAGTAAACACTTGTTTGTTAATTTCCCCTACATAAACTTGTTCCACTCTGTGTTTTTCCCGTTATACCCCACCTGCAGTGGCTCTATGCCCCACCAGTGGAGCCCGCCCAACAGTTTGAAAAACCACTGGACATTAGGCAGGAAAGATGCTGATGTTGTTTGGCTTCTCCCCCCAAAAAGTGCACAAGACATTAAAAATGATAACTTTTACTCTTCATTGTAAAAGTAGATTTAAAACTCTCTCTCACCTATATTCTTTCACAGAACAATAGTTTTTAAAATGTATTTGGAATCAAATGACAAATACAATTCAAGGCAACCCAAATCTAAAATTACATTCTATTTCATTTTGTGCAGTGAAGATGTTATTTCACAATACGACCCTTTTCACGACAGCCATTTTGACGTAAAGTATAGTTTAACACATAGTAGCGTAAACACAACAAAACATCCTCATATAGGCAGTTGTTTATTGGTTTAAGTACGTCAAGGACACAGTCTGGCTTTAATTTGTGCCTGTAGTTTTACTCTTTATACTTTTAGAAAGCTTAATTTAAGTTTTATCTTGTTTTTACATGTTTGATATCTCAAGATGAGATTTTTTTTCTCTCTCTCCCTTTCTGAGGAAGCTAACTCAGGTTTTACAGATGGTGTTGGAAATAATATTCTCACCAGGCAAGTTTCTTAATATCATAGCAAGATTTGCTGGATTAACCTGAAGTGTAATTTCAAAAATCCATAGAGCAATTTATGTTTTATTTGAAATAGTATAACTGTGTCATACTTTTTCTCTGTGTATAACAGAATTACTTTGATTCGGCAAAATAGATTGAGTAGCAGGCAGCACTACTGTGACAAGAAAGTGAAGGAAGTTCATGTTTTATTACTTTTGTTGATTATTATTTTCAGTGATGAAGTGAAATAAACTGAAAATATTAAAATTGTAGGTAATTCTTTAAGTAGTTTCTTATTTCAGAGTTTTTTTGTGTTGTGTGTTTTCAGGAGTTATGTCCAACTTTGCTCCAGATATTCAATCTGGTTAAACAGGAAGTTTCATAATAGCAGTTGTGAAAGAAGAATTCAGATCCTTTATTTGAGTAAAAGTACCAATCAACAATGTAAAAACACCTCTAAAATACAATTTCAAGGTCCAGTATTTAAAATAGACAAAAAAAATGTTTTGGGCTTTTCTCTATTATCTTCATTTATTTTGGTGAAATATTATATTTCTTTTTACTTCTTTGGACTGAAACAATGCTTATCATATATGAAAAGTAACCAGTTACAATTTGTCTAATAAATGTGGAATATAAAATACTTAACGTAGGATATTAAATATGAAGTCTTGCTGCCCGAAGAGGTTTAGTTCAGAACAATAAAGCATTTATTACTTGTCGTTTTCTGTTCTTTAGGTAAAACGGAAGCCTTAAACGGTCCTTTTTTGGAGTAACTAACAGTAACAGCAATTCAAAAGAATCTTGTGATCACAAATAAGTCTTTAATTAACAGGTGACCCAAAGAAGACACACTGGTGTTACAGTTAGAGTCATGTTTATTTACAGCAGAATCCTGAACGAGGAGGGAAAGAAGGGGAGAGGGCAGAGGGACAGAGGAAGGGGGTTAAAAGGAGACAAAGTGTTTTAGATCAAGCGCTTCAGGATTCATGTTTCACTACACAGTTCTTAATTTATTTATTCACCATTTTTCTATACAGAATCCATTCAGTCATAATATCAATGTACCAACAGAGCTGGAGACCTCTGCTGGAGGGGAGAAGAGGTGGAAAGAAAAATAAAAAAAAAACTAAAGCACTAAACGGGGTAAAAAGAAATCCATTTTCTATATATAAAAAAAAACTTCTGTTGTTATCACCATGATCGTCATCAATTATTTATGTATGTATATATACACACATATATATGCATATATATGTATATAAATCTATATATTTTCTTGCCATGTCCATGAAGAGGTGAAAGGGGGTTTGTGGTTCCATGATGTCCCACTTTAAACGACCGCACTGAGCGGCAGGTCGGACGTCCCAACCTGACAGCATTCAGGTCATAATATCAGTCAGAGGAGGTCAGAGCTGACCAATCGCAGTCTTTCTGACCTGCAGTCTTTGTCCCACCCACTGACGCTGCTCTGTGTAGGCGAGCTCATTAGGTCCAGTGCCTCGGTGTCGGCCAGCAGAGACTCAAAACTGCAGTAGCCCTGTTGATGCAGTCTGAGAAATGATACACTGTACACTTAACATGCACGGCCAGATAGCATTAAAAAAGTAAAAAAACAAAACAAAAAGCCAGCAAACTGCGTCGTCCGTACGTTCCTCCGACTCACTCACACTTTTTTTTTCCAGTATACATTAGATATTAACTGACAAGCACCACAAGAAAAGTGGAAGGACAAAAAGAAAGAAAAGAAAAAAGACTAAGACTGTCAGGGACCAAATGGTGACAGCAAAAACATCCTATGGGTTAGCTTTATGTTCTAATTTCCATTTTTCGATTTCTGAAGGGCATAGCTGATTTTTCTCCCCTCCCTCCAAACAGACTTTATCATGTTATTTGATCAGGCACACACACACATACGCACTTAATCATCCACCCAGAAAAAAGCTTTTGTCAGTAACTACATATGAATCTAACCACAAGTAGGTCTTCACATCCCACTGACCCTCACCTCCACGAGTCCAAACTTTCACAATAGTCAGGTCTTCATCGACTGAGGTGAAACACTGACATTTACAAAGTTCAGATGAGATGTGCTGTTGTGCTGCTCTGCTGACTTCTCTTTTGTCAAAATGTATAAAAACTGATCCAATGTCATCATGCTCAGACGTTTATAGACTTGTGAAAGCTGAAACAAGATGCTCTTAGTGTTTTTCCATGGCCATAAATACGTGTAAAATTTAGGATGTGCGCAAGAGAAACTCAGTACAAAACCCAGCATGATGTATGATGCGGTCTCATGATGAAAAGTAACATAGCATACCTTAAAATTAATTCAACATTCATTTATTTGAAAAAGAAAACACTGTTTACATTTCCACCCTCTCCGCAGAGAGGCTGATAAAAAGAAAATTTACCCCCTACTGGGTTTTCTGTAAATTTTTTTACAAGTTAGACACAAACTGTTTCCATTAGACATGTCATGCGTTTATGACAGTTTGACACACCCAGCTCAATGGAAACCTGACTATTGTCACTGTTTTTTTTAACATGTTCATGATTTCAAATTAAAACCAAGTAAAACAACTGTTCACCTGTCTGTTTCGCTCTCTCACACACACACACACACACACACACACTTTAACACTAGAGCAGGAAACTTTTTCATCTATCAGCCACTGGTGCAGATGTTTTTTTTATCCCCTCTCAGCTACGTTTACATTACACCAGCCAACAAACTTTAGAAAACAACTTCTATATGAAGGACGCTCGCCAGTCAACTCGACTGGCAGCCGAAATTGACCGAAATTCTGACTGTTGGCTGGCGTCAGTTTCCCACCCTATTCAACATGCTCCCGAACACAAATACAAACTCAAGATACCGCAAATACACATATATACAAATAGAAGCGGCCCCTGAAATGCTGGGGGCAGCTCAACAATTTATAATGCATCATTTCTGTATATGCCAAAGATAAAAGATTTTCTAAATAAAATACATAGTTATCTGTGAGGGTGGGGAATGGGGACAGCAGATGAACAGAGAGGAGGAGGGTGGGGCTCGCAGGGAGTGTCAGAGGAGCGCTGGGAAGAAGCCGTTGTGGTGGGATGATGGGACAGATGAAGACAGCGGGGAGGGGGGGAAGGGGGGAAGGGATGGAGGG
>NW_023339774.1:11076883-11084321 GCF_004916995.1 Morone saxatilis | reverse complement strand
GAGGAGCGCTGGGAAAGAAGCCGTTGTGGTGGGATGATGGGACAGATGAAGACAGCGGGGAGGGGGGGAAGGGGGGAACGGATGGAGGGGGAAGACTCTTCTTCTTTACTGTTGCTGGTCCCGAGCACGGTCCTGTGCCACTGCAACACTCCGCCTCTTCTCCGTTTGTTTAAATCGTTCCATAATAATAATATTAATAATAATAATGACCACGACAATGCTAAAAAAATAGATATAAACCCCAGCCATGTCTCACAACCCTAAGTCCACAAAAAGGGGGAGGCCTGGCCCTCGAGTTCATCTGAGTCGGTGACAAACAGAGATGCAGAGAAAAATTAAAGACGCAAGAGAAAAGAGGAAAAAACGCAGAAGAGAGAAGAGGCCTGACGAATGGAACGGGCCACAGGAGGGAAGTGGCAAATGAGACCGACTACAGGAGAGGGGAAAAAGGAAAAAAGAGAGGAGGCGGGGAGGGAGGGGGGGGGCAGAACAAAAACAGCATAGGCAGGATGTTCTATAATGAAACGGAAATAAACAGAAAAGAGGAAGCGGAGATGAAACGGGGGGAGGATGTAGGGACCAAAGATGAGTCGTGTTGGGGCGTTGTGATCCACACACTGGTGTCCTTCTGAGGGTTTTTCACAGAAGATTGGCGGAAAGCATGAACAAGTGATGACAACATGGCCTCACTGTGAGTGCGCCCTCTCTCCTTCCCTCTAATTAGGGTAAAGGATCCGCAGTCCTCCCCGCGCTGGTCGTTTATCCCAGGGTGCATCATACCTCCAGGAAGCGGGAGCTGCTGGTCTTGGCGTGGAAGGGCTCGGACCACATGCGCCGCAAATCCCCCTGTGGACCACAGACACCAGGTTGGACACGAGTCATGGGTCTTGAATCAAATGTTTTTCTGATACGTCTTCACCTAGAAAACTTTACTTCCACTTTAACTGATGTAAAAATAATAAACTATATATATAATAAAAAATGATGAACTATTTATACTCCTGTGCACATATTCTGTCATTATACAGCCTCCAAACTTTGTTTTTAGCTTTTTAAAATGATTATTAAATCAGACAATAAGTCAGTGATGAATATTGACTCTACTGCCTTATCTAAAAACAAATGAGAAAAGGTTGTGAGATCAGGTACGTAATAAAACACATACTAGCCATTGTTTTTGCTGAAGTTAGAATATTTTCTAGCAGAGGTGTAACTGTTAACCTTGTTTTGAACTTACAACCACGATTACTATCATTTTATTATACGATTAGAAAAAATTAATACACTTCAACAGGATGTGTCACCATAAATAGAAACAATATGTGAAGTACATAAGCTGCACTGTTGAACTGTGGGTGGCATTCTGCTAAAAATATTTATTCATCTCCATTTTTTCTGCATGGTTCATATGTCTTTTAGATATCCTTCAAGGGTTCATTTCTTTTTATAAGTAGATTTATAGAATTCAATCAAACTGCTGAATTCTGCAGCAACCGCAGCACCTGAACTTCCATCTCAGTTAAATGACTGTTGCGGGCTGTCAGCGTACCTTTAAGTAGGCCATAGTGAGCAGAGGCAGCAGGGTGAAGGGCACCAGGTAGAGCAGAGCAGGCTGAGCAGCACGATGGATCCTGGAGGCCACAGTGGCAGTCAGCAGACCTGAAGACGCAGTCGCAAAAAAAAGGATGCTCAAAAAGATTGAAAAATACCAAAATAATAGCGCAGAAACAACTAAAACTATCACCTCCTAACAACAATAAAACCTGTAACCTTTTACATCCATCCATCCATCGATTGCTTGCTTACCCACAAAGTATCCGATGAGAGTGCAGTGGAAATAGGAGACGCGCTGCATGCGTCCGGACATGTTACCAGGCCCCGGGACTTCCCCATTGGCTTGCTTCTTGTAGTTGTCGTAGCGCAGGACGAAGCATAACAGCAGCCCTGGCATCACGATGTCTCCTATTCCCAGCATTGAGAAGTGACTTCCTGTGGAGCTGCATGGACAAGAAAAAAAAGCAGAAACACGTTTGGGATGGTCGAATACAGGAACGCTAAAAATGGTCCAAAGCTAGTATGCGTCGTGTACAACAAAAGTCTACCATTTGTATTTTATTACTGTGTCTGTACACACATTTAGGTCCTGACAAAGTCCGATTTCCTCAGTGTCACGCAGCTGCCTGTCCCAAATTATGCTTTCAAGTAGTCTTAACAACCACTGCCCTAAATTGAATATATATATATATATATATATATATATATATTTAATTCTGCGTAATGAATACGGTTTAATAAGTTTGTTTCAGTAACTGCTAACTTCACTGACTTAGTCTGGTCTACCATGGAAGTTGTGCTAGTTGTTCCCCGCACTTGTATGTGAATAAAAAAAAACTACAATCAGTGACTGAACCATTGACTAAAAGAATAATGAAAACCACTTCTTGTTTATGTCTAACTGTTTGATCAATAAATACCTCACTAAAAACTGCATCGCAAATGCACAGCTGTTTCTGACTGGTTTACAGCAATAGAAATTTACATACACACACTTGAACATCAACATTATTTAGCCAAATAGTTACAAACTCACTACAGAGACATTGCATATTTGAAGCAAAAGGTTTTTTAAATTCTACAAATGGCAGAAGATCAAACAAACTATTTACATACAAGCTATAGAGACACCCTAATCCAGAGAAAGCAGGAGAGAGAAGGTCAACTCAGCCCAGCATTAAGGCACCAGTACACTCCGTCAGAAAAGCCTTTCGGACAGTGGAATAGCTTAGGAAACCCTTTCCTCCCCCACCCGTACAATGTTTTTCTGTAACTTGCCAAAATGGCCAATCCGACATTCACACCCACTTGTCCCTCCGCTGGGGTGGAAGTGAGAAAGTAAGCCAAGTCTGAACTTCTCTTTGTGACTATTGTGTCATTTCTTACACAACTATTTGTTGCACCGAGTGCAAGAAAGAGCACACGTTTAGTAGAAGCAGATCAACAGCAGATGAGGGAAATATCCTGAATGAATGTGTAAAGCTCACACGCTGCACTACTCTCCTCCCTGTGGTTACATCAGTCTTACCTGGGAAAGACCAGTTTGCCAGGTAAGGAGAGACGGGGGACGTCGCGGCCCATCCCTGGCCCCAAGTGGAGCTTCCTGGACAGAACATCTATCGGATTTTCAGCAGGCTGGGTGGCAACTTTGACCATCACATTACTATTGAAGATGTAGGCTGAAAAGAACACCTGGGAGGGGGAAAAAAGGAAACATTTACACTTTACCAGAGCCCAAATGATGCCTTTTATTGCTAAATTTGTCTGACCAACTATAAAAAACAACAACTTTCCAATCATATGAAGACTACGGATTATTTCAGCTCTAAATTACAAATGTCCAAATGTTCTGCTGCTGCAGTTTAATGTTATATCACCTGTATACCTGATTTATATCCAAGTAGACTCAATCTCAACCTGAAACAGGTACAGGTAGGGGATTTATTTATCCAACATAACATTATTGTGAACATTAATGGTCAGGGTCAGTTGGGAAATAACACTGAAGGCAGTGGTGAGCTGGCAGGTTGCAAGGCGTCCCACAATGCTAAAGGTGAGAGAAATTGTAGAAAATGTGCTCACCGGTAAAACATCACCAGAAGCAATTTGTTGTGCAGTGTCAGATATGATTGGTTCTGTTTGAATTTGAATGTGTGTGCAGAACCTTCAGTTTTTCATGACAGTGTTACTTTCTACTTATCTTTAATGGTTGCAACTATGTGAACAAATCTCTTATTATCTGAATAAATAGATAATACATCTAAAAGCAGGTGCTCATAGATCCCCTTGAGCTCTACTATCCTCAGATTGAGATATAATCTGATTATTATGTTCTGTGGTTTAATTAAATTATGGAAAATACACACTACAGTTCATCAAACAACTCAAACTTGCCTCTGTCACCCACTAACTCACTGATACAAAGCCTCATTAAAATCATTATTCATGTAACACTGCTTCCCCTCAACTCTGGTGACATTTAAGCTGTAAAGTGGCCGTTGCTTTTGTGTTTTGTGCTCAGCAAAGGCACTGATCCAAAGTAGGTATAAATCACCAGATATGGCTGATAAACTAAAAGAAAAAGACAGGTAGACATAAATGTTTTTTTTTTATTTCTCAGAGGAAATAGTGATGTTTATCCTAGTTTGGGCTCAGAGCGACACATACTGTCCTTTCTAGTAATTTATCTGATTCATTTCTGTTTATGAAGGTTGAATTTTCTAGGTAGCTCTCAGCATCAGTGCTAACTAAACAGCTTCTTCAAAACTCACTGCTGCTGGAAAATGTTAAATGTATTACTTCCTAAGCAAATAATCTGGTAAGAAGTATCATGTATGTTTAGAAAACAAATGTATGGACTTTCATAAACCAAATCATTACTATTTGGTATGAAGTCTAATAGAGGGATAATATTTGTGGACATTTTCTTTAAATGAGTGTGTCCTTATATACAGTCTTGTTGCTCTATCTTATGGCAGTGGCTTGTATGTCAGCTGTGGTGGGGGTGAAGTTTTAGATGAGATTGATCTTACCCAGAACACGTCATAAATGAGCAGTCCTGACAGCAGCAGGCAAGACACCTTCAGACTGGGAAGCCGCACGAAGGCTATCATGGCGACACACAAGCCCATGGCTAAAGCTGCAAGGAGGAAAAACACGATAATTAAAAAACAGTTTCACATTTTAGCGGAAATGAACTGAAATAGCAACATGGGAACTGATTTTAGAAAGTTTATTTAAGAAACATTAATTACTGTGCACACAGGCCTAATTAATTAGTCTGACTTTTTCTGATGAAATTCATCTGCTCATGTCCTAATTCACTTTTGGGTTCATGAGGTCTGACCTGACAAGACGCAAGATGGTGTTGAGATCAAACATGGGGGTATAACATAAATAATAATACAATGCAGTCCCAATAGTTCCAATGCAGGGACACAGACAGTAAGGATATCGAGCTTGTGTTAAACTTCTTTTTTAAGAGCTCTGTGAATTTTACCTACGATTATTATCCAAACAGTTTCATCTGTGCTCTTGGTGTGTTTACTTTTGATGATGAAGTGTTGCCATTTGTCACAGGGGTGCGTTGTTCACATTTTTGAAGAAGACTGCCAATAATGTGTTTCAAATTTCAAGTCAACTGGGTCAAATAAAAGAAGTGCGCACACACCCACACACCATTCTCTGCTTTGTCTGTGTTTCACTAATATAATAACATTGATCAAGACCAGTTCGCTTATATGTTTTAAATAGCCAATATGAGTATATTCTTCCTGTGTTAGCATGCAGTGCACTACAGTAAAACTAAAATAGTGTTGCTGAAACTTCACATTGTATGAGTCATGTCAAGTTCCTTCTTCTCCAGCAGATGACGAAAACTGAATCTTGTCTACGGATTGACTGAGATTGGGATGACTATGGGTATTTTTTCTACTGCGTAGCATCAAAGTCAGCAGCTATGCCAACAGAACTTCTCCTCACACACTTGAATAACTGGCTACTTCAATAATTAAGAGATCCTCGTGGTCCACAACCTGCTGCAGAACTATTTCCAGTGAACCTTGGAAAAAAAAAAACTTCCTGGTGGAGTAGTGAATTCTGGTGCCGTAAACACACTGACAGTAGAGTCACAACAGAGAGACGCACCATCCATGAGAAGCCAGTGTCCAGTCAGCACCCAGATGAGCACCAACATGACGGAGAGGGAGAAGGACAGGAGCTCAGCCAGAGTGAAACGCCCACAGCAGCCGAAGGAAATCCTGCAATGAGACAAATATGATGTGATGCATACAGTGATACATGCTGAACCAAGTGCAAAGAACACTTCACTCTGTATGAGTGAAGGAAGAAGTTTATGGATAACTGTTACTGCTGTAAGTAAACAACTCAAATGCAGGCATTCTTCTTGTGGAGTTGTTGTTTGTTTACCAAACAGCTTTAGGGGCATCACTACCTCCTTCTGGACTAGAGTGCTGCTGACTAGTGATAGACCGATTAATTGGTCGGCCGATGCAGATTACCTCAAAATGCCAAATAATCGGCATCTAGATGTCTGTGCTCACAGACACATCTAATAAGAGGTCTAAAATGCATAGATAATAAATATGCCAACTATAGCCTGTGCCACATGCACTGTGTGCATGCTAAGATACAAAACCTAACAACTTAAACACTGAGCAGAAAAGCGTTTTGGGGTTGGAGGCTGGGTTATTCCTGCCTCTGTAAAGCAGACAAAGGTTCACTGAAACCAGATAGGAGGCCCTGAATCTGTAACTAGAGAGGAGGTGTTCAAATTGGTTATTGAGTAGGTGGTTTGTGGGTGATCCCTTGTGCTTTACTATTGCTTAAGATGTCCAGACTCCAGTCAGTCCAGCTGATGATTTTGTATGCAGTAAGAACATATACACCATATTCACTCAAATAACAAAACATATTTCCCACTTACTCCCAGTGGTATTAAAGGTTGCACACAGTTTCAGTCGGAGTTGAGAAGAAGCGGATGTACTAACATGCTGAATCACAGAGCTTTAAAAAATATATGTAAAAGACATAAAAAAAGAGCATGGAGTTGTTTGAGCAACAAGAGACACAATTAAAGAATCCACACTGTTTTCTTACTTGTTCTGTGGGGAGCAGGGTCTGGTCAGATACTGGCACATTGGCAACAAGAGGAATGCAAATGCAATTGTTGCAAGAACTGAGGAGAAGAACAAAGCACAGCAGTGAGACCAATGGCCTAATACACCTAGACTGCTTGTTCCAGTCGTTTTCCGTCAGCCTAATGGGGCAGTTAATTGTCTTCACAGTTTCAATAATCAGCGCAGGTAAGAGGCCCTCCCCAGTGTGTAACTACTGAACAGAAATGCGAAAGCCTTATTACAGTAATTCTACAGCTGTAGAGTTTTTGTGTTATTCAAAAGCGGCACTTACCTGCAGTGCAGATAGTGAAGACCACCTGTACTGAGTCAAAGAAGAAGAACATGACTAGCAGAGACACAGAGGCTCCTATGGGCAGGAACAGGGCCTGTGTGGAGTCTATAGTCTGAATACCTGCAAAACAATACCGACTTCAAAATTAGAAGATTTGAAAACACAAAATGATAAGTGAATTTTGAAAAGTCCAAGAAAAGATTTGTGTCTTTATATTTCACTCACTCATGTAACACTCACTGTTGTTCGTGTTGCCGTTATTGAAAGCCCCCGTTGTCGTGGGGTTTCCGTCTTTATCCTTCTCCTGGTTCTCACAATCCATGTTTAATGACCTGCAGGAGGGAAAGAAAGAGAGTGTGACGAATAATCTGAATCCCAAAGCGTGCTTGATATAAAGCAAGGGGCTGCGGAGGAGACTTATTCTATTGTGAATGAATTAAAGACTTTGACTCCT
>NW_023339774.1:11067995-11076783 GCF_004916995.1 Morone saxatilis | reverse complement strand
GAAACTTAATATAGTGTGTCACCCACAAAATATTTATATTTCCTTGCGGCTTTTTTTCTTACTCACATCTGACATCGACGTATGCCCATCTTACAGGGGTTGTTTTATTTTGTTTTTTTCTGAAGACAGTTTGACATGTCACAGTAAAAAGAAGCACAGGTGTGAATAATAAAATGACTGATTTGGTGAAATTTTGAGCAGCTGTGGCTCAGATGGTAAGCTCATCCTGTTGCATGTCACTGTGAGAATGTGGTTTATAAAGTATTGCGAACGCACTTTGAGTGGTTGAAAGAGTAGAAAGGTGTTATACTATTTGTGCTTTTTCCCCCCCGACGATGACAAGAAGCTCGGGTAGCGTAAATTAAAGCCTGTTTCAATTGCACCATGTCACATTTTGTTTTTATTGACACACCAACTTTTCAACCTCAACTATGTGCAAAACATTTTTGTGAAAGGTTAAGGGTTTGTTTTTGTAATTCAGTGTTCCCACTTTTTATGCACAAATTGAAAATTTAAAACAGATGGATGGAAAAGAACTGACTGTAAATGACTTCATCTCCTGACAGCAACAACCCCCCGACTAGAATGAGCTAAGTGCAACTTGATCTGATCAGTCGTGACTTACAAATGATCACAACAATCCACCCGACGACCATAATGTGCCACGACCACTTTTTGTCTGATGAGCTTTTCTCCTTCCATCCTAATTAGCCTGTATCATGGAGTGAGGATGGAGCATCATATTGGCAGTGTCCTCTCTACCTCTTTATATGTGGATGGCGGATGAGACAGTTTGCATCAATAGCAATAACAGTTATGCAGATACAGTTTATCCGAGAGATGGACGCCTCATTGATTGTGCATTTTTAATCCAATAATGGATGGATAAGCAAAACACACCTGCCTCTCACATTCAGCCTGACAATCAAACTCTAAGAAGCCATTTACTTGATCGTAAGACTCCTCTAAAGCAAATTAGTTTTGGTCAATATCCTATTGCAACTAAATGAATCAGAACACCATTAGGTGAAAGGACTGTAGATTCTTTCAATGCACCAAAATCACATTATGCCCTCTGTTCACCGGGTACGCTTGGACTTTGAGAGACCCCAAAACTGCTTCAACAAGTGTTTTTCATTCACATTCACCAGAAGACGTACATTTTTATAAGATTGAACCCTGAGAAATGGATGCAATTCACAATTTGCACATATTTACCATAACAAACCTCTTTAGGTTCTTAATTTCTTCTGAGAACATTTGACTTGACCCCGTAGGGCAAAGCTTATAAAAACATAAAAGTGCCTTTTTTATCTTACAAAGAAATGATACTTTTGGCTAAAGGTCGTTTCTAATGTGGCAAACAAGACATGCTCTGAGAGTCACTGTCCACTATCCACTATCCTCCTGACAGCTGAAGTGATTATTTATTTAGTGACACTCACCTGAAGCTGCCATAGACGATGAGAAGGATGGAGATGAGGAAGGTGGACACCTGGCTGGAGTCAACTAGGGAGTACGCCCTAAAGAAGAGGGAGAGAGGAATACAAACGTGAGAACAAACTTCTATAATTAAACAAGTGGGGGAAATGGTTTTAATTGAATTTGCAGACAAAAGTAGGGTTTTTGCTGCTAAACTGTTTCCATAAGAACTGTCTTCATACGGACATCACACTGATTAACTGGAACAACTTGTATGTTTTACTTTTCTACTAAACAAGTTAAACATGAAAACCAGGAAAGTAAATCAGCCTTAAAATACACAAATGACACTGTAAAAAAAGACTCCAAGCCTGTGTTAATCTGCTGCTTCCTCCTTTTGTTGGTCCCGACTGGAATCTTTTACACATTGCAAGTTGCCATTTTTGCCCAAAACACAAACAACTTATTTTTGACCACATTGCTGAGTCATTACAAGCGGAGGTGAGCGAAAACGCGTTTGTTGTTTGAGTTCAATCCCCATCTGACGTGCAGAGAGGTCCTGTTATCCGTCAGATTCTTTTTTTTTTCGGTGTGTAATTTAATGTTTGATAAGCTTCTCTGATCATTTTTGAAAGAGACACAATCTGTCCCCCACACATTTTACCCTGCATTATCCTTTAGTAATAACAGGGCTATTTTAATTAAATATTACAGAATGCTGTTGTATGGTTACCTGACTAGATGTTTATTGTGTCTAACAATGCATCCAAATGTCCAGTGGCACAACAGCAAAATAAAATAAGTTATTAACTGGGGCTATTTTGAAATTAGAGACAGGGAGGGAGAATGGACCAGATACTAAACCACATCTACTTTAAATTGGATTATGAAAGAAAAATCCGAACTTCAAAAGCAGGCTAGAACACTACCCTTGGATTTGTTTAACTGTACTAAATTGCACATGTTTCTCTTAGACATATAAATAATCAGTTTGTTTATCACTACTGCTCTGAATCCCTGCAGACACTCAGGCCCCTCCAAAGAAGGCAGGCAACCACAATAATGTCGGGTGGAGCAAACTTTATATCAGGAATTAATACCAAGAACCAGAGCATGTGAATAACAGCAAGTGTTGACTAACTGGGCAGTATATCCATTTTATACACTGGCAAACTGACCTGTGCATTGTGTCTGTAATGAGAACTGCAGTCAAAATTATGAGATGAGAAGACTATCCAAGTGGAGAACATCTAATATAATGTGAAAACATCCTCAGTCACCACACAACGCACGGATACTGCACGCTCTGAGAAAATGCTGTTGTTTTGGCATGGTGCTGAACTTATTCTGTTCCCCTGAGATCAGTGGGCCTCATAATTACACACAAGGAAGCAGCGAAGAGAGGAAAGTGAAACAATTCGATAAACAATAAGAATTGCAAATTTTGTTGCATTTAAAAAAAAGAACTGGGGGGGGAAAAAAACAAGCAATCGATTATGAAATTAATAAGGCAAATGTGATCCATAGGGACTGCTCACAACAGTGGCCAAATTTTGATAAGGCCTATTGATGTAATTCTGGAGCGTATGATTCATTCATTCTATTTACATAACTCTCTGGATCCCAGTGCAGGGCAATTAATTTTATTTTATTTTCAATTATGATTTTGGCTTCAAATGATTATGGAAAAAAAAAATATATAACAGATAAAACCATTATTGCGTCGCATTCCTTTTCACAAACATGTTCTTGTTTTGTTTTGTGTTATTAACCCAGCGCACCCATTTCCATTACAGAGGAGCACTTTTCGCTTCACCCTCCCTAAAAGCCCAGACTCACTCCAGGTTGTGGTTGTGTTTAGTTCAGCTTGAGCCAAGATGAAGGAAAGAGAAGCTTTTGGTCAACATGAAAGGTAAAACCCATTCAGCTGTTTGGAACTTTGGTATCAAGGAGTCTTTTTGAAAAGTTCAATAAACGTATGATGAAATCTTGTTAAATAATCGTGATCTCGTTATCTCAAATTCATATATAAATATATATATACACACCAAAATAATTGTGATTGCGATATTATATTTGAGCAGCCCTACAAGATCCTGTCCTGAAACATCACACAGATGTGCAGTAATATTTCAACATGAGTGTTAAAATGATTCACTGTATGGGAATATATAACCATGGTGTTCATGCAAGCTATTCCTACTACAATGTCTTTACAATCTGGTGAAAACTATTTTATACCAATCTGGGTTTATTGCAACTAATCTGTAGTGAAATTACTGCAGTAACCGCAGAAAAGGCTGTAAAAATCTAAATAGCTCTTGACCTACATCCTCCCTGTGGGATCTGTGCATGTTCTTGTGTTTTGTGAGACAGACTGATGAAGGACATTATAATTCCTCAGCTAAGGGTTGCTGTTAAAAAGAGCATCTAAACACACTTCAGATTGAAGATGGTTGGCATCTTAGTTCTGTACATTCTTGATGAAGAATAAACATGGCTTAAACATATGACTCATCCAGCAACTTCATACAAACTGATTGTCCCGGCTCTCAGAAACAAGGTTGTAAGATTACACAACTGACTCATACTAAAAATTCAGCATAAAGTCATTTCGCTCATTTTTTTCCAGACAAATGCGTAATCAGGCTTCTAGTTTGAAGACTGATGTTGCGTCTAAGCACCAAATTGTTCCCATATCAATGATCTGGGGCCTTGACATAGCGTAGAGTTGACATGCAACCTCATAATGCAGGCCTTTTTCTGGGGCAAAGACAAGGCTGGCATTGTGAAGTGAAGTTCAGTTGAGAGGTGCAGATTTGACCCCAGCCCTGACCTATCTGTCAAACTACTTGGTCACAAATGCGAGCTGGAGTAAAAAAAACAAAAAACAAAAAACACACACACACCAGTAACTCCCAATAATGTCATCATCATCATCATCACTACTCCACCTGTGTACAGGCATCACAGCTGTTTTTAAATCTGCATTTTAGCTCAAATGTTATCCGTTTCTCAAAAACAGGGTGTGCAAAAACTACAAGCATTTTTTCTGTAGATCATTTTTTAAGCGTCTGAGCAACAACACAACTTTAAAACATCATTAAGAATGAAGAGAACTATTGAACATTTTTCCAGTTGAAAGACTCATTCCAGACATCATCAGTGGAGATGGCCTCATCTGACTCTAAGCCAAAGCCTACCACACCTAAAAAGACCATAACATATACTTATCCAAGATTAAGCATTGCGTTTATCACTGTCAAAAAAACTAAATTCTGAACTGAAACACTAAAAAAAGCATAATGTCTCCAAGACACACGTCCTGTGCTGTGACAGGTGGGTGGCTGGCAGAGCGGCCCACCTCCCTTTAGGTGTCATTATGTGATGACGACTCAACAATCGACTAAGTGGTTGGAACGGGCACAGCTGGCGGCGTTCACACTGCGTCCAGTGACAGTATTTGAGGACCTGGGAATGAGACTCAGCAATCGCCTATCTTTCTCTAGAATGACTGATCCCACCTTTAAAAAAGGCACCAATGCATTCAACACTGAACTCCATTAGCTATCAGCATCCATTTACCTGGCTTATCAGCTCTATTCAACCAAGTGAATTCAATGATATCGTATTACAGTCGTATGAACACAATAATGGACTGTGTATCAAATTGTCCCTTTTTTGCTACTTAGTGCATCACATTCACCCTCAGTCATTTTATTTGAGTGTCTGAATTCACTAGTGCTCTAAAAACTTCTCACAAATGAATAAAAACAACCTAAGTATGGCCCACTATGTTTGCTAACAATGCAATACATCACACAAAATCAAACTCTGTATAGTCCGTGACTATGTAAAATACAAACAGTGTCGTTATCTGATAGTTTGTCCTACAGACAGCACAAATTTATCTTTCAAATGTAAAAAGGAATCATTATCACAAATATTTGCTTGCGTTTCGTTTATGTAAAACTCTCATATCTGTATCGGCCTCGGACTGTCATTGTCGGTTGGGCTACGTCTGTATATGTTTAATTTGTGCTGCTGCTCACTACAGAGTACGTTATTGAGTGTTTCTTACATTGAGAATAGAAATGAGAGAAAGAGAGAGGGCAGACAGAGGGTGCAGAGTGTCAGAGAGCAAGTCGTACAAGTTATCATGACTGGAACAGGAAAACCACATTAGCAGACAGGAACAATAGTGACAAGCTGCCTCCCTACAAACACAGACGGGATGACACTGGACAAGATATTTGTTTCACCATAAGATACAGTTCTAAAAAAAAAACATCGAGTTGAATCAATATCTGTCGCCTAACAGGGTCTGTTTCTATTTGTTTTTTTTACCCCACTACTGCACTGTGGCATTTCATTTTTGTTTTGTTTTATTAAAGTTTGATTGAGTGAGCTCTGGGTCATCTTTTTGAAGGCAAAAATGTCTCCCGCTCGACTACAGCAGTAGCCAGCAGCTCCAACCTTGCTTGAGTGAAGCAGCGTACAGTGAAAACAAATGGCTCATGAGGGAAGGCATTACGGTTTTCTCCAAAAAAGGTTCATAATTTGGACATTATTTACTTACAAGGTACCAAAGACGGTACTATTTCTCATGTAGGCTCTGAAACTAAAATGAGCCCTTTTCTGCTGGCATGCAGTGAATACAGTTTCAGTCCTGAGTATCGCTGGGCTGCATTACTAGTTTTCTTCCAAGTACACAGAGAACAGCCCTTGCATAAAAAAGACACAGCGCTCAAAATCATTTTTCACTCTGGTGCGCATGTGACACAGGAATTCATAGTTTTCATTGTGATGCTTGGGAGTAGTGGGGGTGCAAGAATCTCATCCCTGTCATTCATTCAGTAGCACAGTGAGAGGAGGGGTAACGTGTGTAACTGTGGAAACGGGACATCGGGGCGATACTGCATCACGTAGCTGTGCCCAGGTCTTGTGTGACGGACACAGGGCTCTACTTAATAGCTGAAAAACACACTCTGCAGGCATCATCTTTACAGATACGTCAAATTACAATGTGGCTCTGGTATACTTGACCCAGGATGTAGGTCATAACAAACGTCTAATACAGCCAATCCAAATATGACACCCTATTCAGGCAAGTGTTTCTCCAAGCAGGTTAAACGTCTTGCCAACAATTTGGCCTCAAGCATTAAGATAAGATAAGTGATTAAGAAACTGACCTTGTTCTTCTCCACACAAACCCTAATGATGTCACTGCCTCGCTGTCAACACAGCTAACACATAAAACGGCTAGTTTAATCTACCACAGGCCTAATTCATATTCTAGCATCGAAACTGCTTCGTCTGAATTCTGCGCACAGAAGCCTGTAGAACATGGCTGAGATAGATGAATGGAACATTTAAAAACAAAATACAATCCCGGACTGTTGAGGGCTGGATGGCAGCCCAAAGTGCCATAAGACGTCCTTGTTCACTGACAGAGTAGGTTTTCAATAACACAATTCCAATACCGTCCTCCATCAAGCCAGTTGCATGCATGACTTGACCACTAAGGGACCAGGTCACCGGGCCACAATGAAGACTTTTGCAAATGCTGCCCCTGTGATGCATTGATATTTAAGATTGACTGTGGAGAAATATCTGACCCAAGTCTCAGCAGATTACTCAAACTGGAACAAAAAATGTGATCCCCTCGGCTAGCATATATATTAACTTTACAATCATTGCCACCAGCTTACAGTAGCCACTGGGAGGAGTTGCTGCTGGACCTTTAAATCAGGAATCAGCATTTATCTGTCACCACTTTCTTACCCGATTATGGATGTAATGGGTTACATCCTTTGAGAACAAGGATGTAATATGTGATCAACTGTAACTCTTGAGCCTCCATGAAAATAAGAACACCACTCCTGCATTGCTGTTTGGGTGTTTCTTCACACCCCTTCTTTGTTTGAATGAGACTTTGAATAATAAGGGGTCAAAGTAGAAATGGACAGAAAAGATTGCCCTAGACCGATGTGAGGTCCTGGATTTAGTTTGTCTGTGATATTACAATGACATGGTCAACGCTTGAGCTCAGGGTCACAAGGGTTCCCTGCAGACCCTCATTTTTAGAACATTTTAGGGGAAAAGATAAATCTAAACTAGCTGCGGGTCACACCTATCAAGACTGAGATCCAGATCTAATCATTTGGTTAATTTTCTCACAGCACAGGAGCACAATGAGTGAAAGTCTCAGCCTCAAAATTCAAGATGCATTAGATTACTGTCTCAACGAATTAAACACTATTTAGGCCTTTAAATTCTGAAGGCTAATCTTAAGTGGTGCTTCTGTTCAGGACACGCGCAACAGGTGCTTCAGTAATCCGTCAGATTCAAACAGGCCACTGTGGTCTTTTAGCTGAGATTACAGCAGCATTAGTTGTGTCTATATACTTAATATACTGTATATAATATTAAGACCTAAAAAGTGAGTATGGGACTGTGCTTTCTTGCATTTTTCTTTTTTGATGTACCTCAGAGTCTCATTACAAAAGACTACAAAGGCTGTTAGTTAGGTAAACAGGCTTAGTTTAAATGAGCAGAACATTTTTAATATCATCTTTTTTGTGAGTTGTGTGAACAATTCGTTGATTGGTCTGTGTCTAGAGAAGCTGAGTTTGAATCAGATTGTACTGTGGATAGTCTTAATAATAGGATTTTGGGATTAGAGTTTAATAACCATGTTTCCTGAGGAAGGATGCTTTTCTTTCTCAAATTCATTAATAAAAAAAAGGCCAAAAGCAAAAAGATACTTTTGGACTACTACTAGATGTTGGCAATAAGGACCTTTAGCCATTGTCTCATTTGAAATTTATGCATGATGGCATATTTATATTTGACAGAAATACTAAAAGGGTACATAAAAGATTAGATTTTATGATAAACCTTTATAAAATCTGCGTGATTTCTGGATTATATCCTACACTAATCTCAGAAATTGTTGGTCATACCCTACAGCAGGCGGCTACACAGATGGGGAAGACACCATGTTATCAGTTGAAGTCTGAGGTAGTAACAGTGACAACTTATGGCAGGAAGCACCAAGGATCAACTAATTGCCAAGTCAAAAACTAAAATTCTCTCTAAACCTCCTCCATCCACAGGGCTGATTTACATCGAAATACATCGACATATTAGCTAATGACCCCTGGTTATGTCCTTAACCCAAGGGAATTTTACCAGTAGAGAAGATCAGTGTTGAAAACATAATGTTCAACAACCTCATCCACACATGTAAGAGTCATAACAACCTAATAAAACATGTTTGCAAGGCAGTAAAAGCGAGCTGCAGTGTAAGCAAGTAGCCTCAATAAGGTGTTGCAATCACGGCAGATAGATAGATAGATAGATA
>NW_023339774.1:11025168-11067970 GCF_004916995.1 Morone saxatilis | reverse complement strand
TTGGTTGTGAGAGAGATTAGATAGATCGATAGATTAGATTTGAATAGGATAGATAGATAGATAGAAGACTGATAGATGATAGTAGATAGATAGATGATGATAGACGTAGATTGCTTCTCGCCTCGATAGGACACTAGATGACATAGATAGGATACTTTTTTGAGTTCAAGCTGGGAAATTGCAGAATATGGCATATATGGTAATGTGCTGTTTTTCTTTTCGCTTGTGATAGTGAAAAGTAGGGAATACTGAACATCAAAAGATTTTCTCCACACATGGACTGCAAGGCTTACAAATCAACCCTCCTTATAACCTACAGAATGAACTGTGAAACATTAGGGATATAACAACAATTTATCAGTTAGTTGATGAACAATCGACCATGTAAGTCATTTATCAAGTAATAGCTTCTTATGGGTATTCTTTTATATATATATATTTATTTATTTTGGGAGGCTTTTTGCCTTCCATGGATGGTGACGCATAGCAAAACAGGTTAGACTTGAAACCATGCAGCAAGGCCTCAGCCTTGGTACAGTCAGCTCTACCAGGTGAGCTATTTGTACGCCCCCATTCATCGTTATTTTTAATGTTATAGACTAACTTAATCTTTCTAACTATTCTCAGCCAAGAATAACATTGTGAGGACTGCTGTTATTGCTAAGCAGACTTTCGGTTCAATAGATGTGGTTGCTGCAGTGTTCAGATTAGAGATTCAACATGGCAGACAATGTGGGCAAAGTGGTTTAACTGTGTAATCTTTTTCCCCTTTTGGGCTGAGCTTGGTTACAAAGCAAGGTGAAACGTGACTTAAAAGTAATCTCCAGTAAATTGGTATGTTTGCAAAGCCAAAGTAAGGCTTTAGTCAGGACAAATTGGGCAAATCTACAGCATGGATGACCTCAAGTCTTACTCTATTACTGTGCTACTCAGAAAACAAAGGTGTATTTAACATTTTTGAAAATCTTGCCCACAACATATATCATATTTACATTTTATTGTTAACATAGCTGTAATGTTAAGTCCTGTCCTGTCCTGTCTTTCTCAGTCATAAAAATGAATGGGACATTTATGAAGTGCGCTCTTATAACCAGCCCTGAAGATAACACAGACTGGACCCTTTGGCTGTGCAACAAAGCGTTCAACTGAGATGCTAAACCAAAGGAAAGGCACGTGACAACTGGGAAAAGACCAGGGCTACAGCAAAAGTCATGAATGAAAATTATGCAGAATAGTGCTTTGCGATATACCGGATAAACAGGTTTCAATTTCCTCTTATCTCTTTGAATACATGTTATTATTATTATAATAATAATATTGTATGTCACTTTAAAGTTGTTTGTTGTTGTTTTATTGTTGAAATTGTTGGCATATCTTTTTTATTTTTAAGTTGTTTTTACTACGTTGCAGTTTGAACAATAAAATACTTTCTGCGCACAGACAACTGCTTTCAATGTTTCTATGTTTTGTTTGTACTCCTGACAGTAGAATAAGCCACTATAAACCTATATAAAAAAATAAAAAAAAACAGTCATGCAAAAAATATAAATACTACGATACACCATGAAACTGCCAGAATCTTAAAAAATGCCATGACACAACATTTTGGTCACACCGCCGAGCACTAACACAGAATGAAGGCCAGTATTTTAAAATTTCTACTCAGTTTCCCTGTGATAGCAAATGGAGGCAAAATATAATGATTTAGGATTTAAGACAAGATTTCTTTTTCTCCTCCTAATTAGCAGATTAAAAGCTTTCCTAAGATGGCACCAACAAGCGCAGTGAATGGTTACTGTTTACCAGATACAAAGTGTGGTACGGCATTTGACCTTTGCATAGACGGATAAGTAAAATTCAACACTATATGACAACTGCTTAGGTTTACTTAATATGTCTACGTGACCGGGTATCACTGTATGCACTTCAGGGAAGCACTTACTACATAATTTGACCTAAAATGTGATGGTTGAATAGTTCTGATGAACACTGCACACATTCGACAAGCTGCAAAACTGAAAAAGAGGAAGAGAAAGTCAGAGAAAGCTATTCCTTTGACAAAACATTGTACAAGTATGATGGTGACAAAAACCCACCCCCACCGACGGTTAGGAATCAAGCAAGCTGCAAAATGATGTGCTGCTGTGAAGGCTGTTCAAAGTGGCATCAAACAAGACGCCTTCAAACCTGTACATTAGCCAATCTGTTACAACAAGGCTCAACAGGGCTTTCTATGGTTTACTTATTAGCAGTTTATCCAGGCAGCAATATAGTAGCTATAAAACTAATTGTGCAGAACAGAACGTGTGAATGCTGCTGAGCACAGCCTCCTCACAAATTGTCTGTACCCGCCGTCATTAGAGGTCTGTGTCTTGATTTAGTCAAACACCACTAATAAAATAAATTGTATGACTTCTGCTTGTGGTGGCTTAATGTAATGGTTTTATGCTCATAAAGCTTTTTATTATTACATGAAAGGTATGTAACAACTGGTAGCTGTTTGTATTTCTGTTTTCAAGGTAATGGCAGCACAGGGTCGTGTTAAATGGCTCAACATGTGTTGTAGTCTGGAGTTAGTGTAGCTGCTACTGTCCCGCTGAACAGTCACAGTGACCAAGGCAGAGTAACAAAAATAGACTTAACTGGCAGGAGTAACACTTTCAAATGTTTGCTAAGGGTAGCTTGATTTCGACTACTGGGTAAGCCTGAATTAAAACTGCTATGGTTGCATTTAAGATCCAGCAGAGCTGTTTTACCTCACTGATGTTAGTATGGAGTAAAGACACCATAAACTGACCAGGGAACGTACATGACAATAAAGCTGGGATGGTAATGACACAGTTTACAGGTTCAACGGCAGTAGCGTTTCTCTGTTACAACCATGCAAGTGTTTCCTACAATAATTCACCTTAAACGCACATAGTTGCAGATTCAAATGAAAGCACATGCATAAGAAAGCAATCATGTGACAGATGACTGTATAAGAAGCTGGCCGATATTTTGACCAGATAAGCTGTTTGAGTCTTTGCACTCTGCAGTAGTAAAATGCAAATGTGACTTTTCATCAGTTTGGTTTGTAAAAAGAAAATAATATTGCCAGCATGAACACACAAGCTTTAATTTAGCTTCGACTGTTTTGCCACCTGCACCAATTATTCATCTCTGAAGTTCTTCAGTGACATTTAGGCCATTTCTGGCACAAAAGATGGTCACTGTCCTAATAATGTTTTTCTGCTTAGCTTGCACATTAACACAAGAAACTACACACTCAAGCCCCATTCAGACGGGCTTTATGTTTCTAGCCGAGGTGGGGTGGTTTTAAAGGAAAACACCAACAATTAAAAGAAAGAAACGTTTAGTCTTAACAGGCATTAGATGAAAAGATTGATCATAATATAATATTTATGTCTCCACACATGTAATGGTCCAAGACATGTTTATCTTAGCGTAACACAAGGACTGGACGCCACAATAATAAGACCATTTTCAAGCTTCTGAAAGGTGAACTTATCTCTTTTTCTTTGTTGATGAAGGCTAGTTATTTTCCTTTGTGTTTGTGCTTGGCTTAGTCATAACACCTTGTAGTTTTAGCCACCATTTCCACCTGGCGTTGAACTGTGATCTGTGTATGGATATAAATCCAGATAAGGAATAACGAATGTTAACGCCATGTGCAAAGTATGCAAGTCCGACAAAAGCAGTAACTAGCAAGTCTCCCCTCACGAGCAGCAATTCAAAAATACATGACGACCACCTATGGCACTGCTTCTCTTAAAAGTCCAGTTTGTAACATTTAGAAGGATTCACTGGCAGAAATGGAATATAACATTCACAGGTATATTTCTATTAGTGTATAATCACCTGAAAATAGTGATTGGTGTGTTTTCGCTACCTTTTTATCTACACAGTGAGCAGGTCCTCTTCTAAAGGAGGCCACAGTCTTTAACCTGGGGCGCACCATGTTT
The DNA here is from genome assembly GCF_004916995.1 of Morone saxatilis. Classification (NCBI taxonomy): domain Eukaryota; kingdom Metazoa; phylum Chordata; class Actinopteri; family Moronidae; genus Morone; species Morone saxatilis. Next base: position 11,064,005 of record NW_023339774.1, on the reverse strand, counting down.
GTTCATAAGCCCGCCAAACTAATTTACATATTGAGATCCAGTCACAATAGAGGCAGACAGAAACAATGCTTATTAATACCAGGTATAAATGCAAAGGCCCGTGGAGTGCATGTCAATATCCAGATATAGATGATAATACAGCTGTAAATGGGGCTTTTCTATACTGTTCATTTTATAAATTATATACATACATAATACTTTATATCTTATTTTTGATTCTGTTCTTAAGGTCAGGGTTTTTAATTTTAGTTTAATGTATGTTTTGTATTTTGTATGCTACTGGATGCTTGAATTTCCCTCGGGATAAATAAAGTATCTATCTATCTATCTATCTTTAGACTGCAAGTGTTTTTCTGTAATGAAAAACCTAAAAAAGCTAATTCATATCAAACAAAAACATGTTAAATTAGATTTCTGTCACCTGTTATTGGCAATAAACAAATCCACCATTTCTTCACATTACATTTAAAACATGATATTTTTGTCAGTGTCTATGAGGCGGTCCCCTTCCATAAAGTACAACCCCCCCCAAAATCAACATTACCCAAACATGACTAAATAAATGTTACGGGAGAGCTCGATAGACGGGGGTTTCTTAAACAACAATGGGTGTTTCCTACATGCTGAATATTGATAGTAAAAACAGATGTTCTAACAGCCCCCTTAATATTACAAAATACAGGTCAAATTTAAAATGAAGAAAACAGAACTCCTGTATCAACACCCCAGATAAATGAGATGAAGAAGTTTATAAATGTTTTGTCTGTGCTGATGAGAAATCCTCTGGCCTAATCCTACATCAAACTGGAAATTCTGCAGTGGTTGAGCTTCTCCTCCTGTGAGCAATTTCCCTACTAATACTACAACAAAATTAAAAAGCCAGGTGTTTACAAATATCAGGAAGGGCTTCTGTTACCCAATCTCAAAGTGATACATACAATCCAGACTACAAAGACTTTTAGTCTAGACTAACTCCAGAAAGATCACATCAATTCATGCCATTAATTAAGAGTTAATGAGAGAGCAAACCCAAAGGACCAGCACACAGCATTACTGTGGATCTCTAGTTACCATTCAATAATCCTGGTCTGCTCTTAAAGCTACTGGTTTGGACTATTCGCACACACAAGAGGATGCTGCTCTTAAAAAAAATGTTCATTAACTTACAAACGCTGGGACAAACATGTTGCTGGGATCAAACGAGCATAATTTAGCCTACATTAATTAGCCTAGGCCTCGACAGAAGTCAGGTCATTTTCATTCATGGAGACAACGCATTTCAGTGATCACATCATCTCGGTCTGGCTGCGTTTAATCAATTGTTCACCAAACACTAAAATGAAACCTGGTTATCCTGGCCTTCACTGTGTTCACTAACCCTAATCCTAACCCAACGACTCTGTAAATGTGATCTGTGGCAGCCTGTCTTGTGTCACAACCAAGCTCACCCTAAAACTGGCATTTTTTTTGAGGGGGGGGGACATGACTGCGATGGCAGCTAGCTTAGCTCCACGGCACAACCTTTGTTATTGTGTACAGCGGCTCGACGACGAAAGCTAGCCCCCTAAATCAGCTAAAGTGTTGACACAGCTAACGTCCACCGATCTGCATGACACGACTGTGCAACGAGGTGCTAAACTGCGGTTTTCGTAAAGCAAGCTCTGGTCAATATGAGCGAAAAAGAGCCATTTGTCGACAGGCTAACCCACAATGAGCTGTTAGCAGTCGGTAACGTTAGCTCAGCGATCAGCTGGTGATTAGCCGCTGCGAGCTAGTTAGCTGTTAGCAATATCAAGAGCTGCAGGAGGGGGGGGGGGGGGCGGGGAAAAAAAAGAAATATTATAATGAGTGACATTTTTTTCCTCTCTAGACGGTGATAAAACACCTGTGTGCGTGGCCGTGAAGAGCCAAGTGTTCCCCGTGCATTGCCAGCCATATAATTGATTGGTTTAGTGACCTATATCGATGAGGGTTGGCAGCAGCTAGCGTTAGGTAGCTGCTACTAATCGGCAGCGCGATGCCTGTGCGCACTCACCAGGATGAGTAGCCTTGCTCCGCCATATCGCCGAAAACAGTGGGTTCCGCGACTGTGGCTCACACAGATTCAGGTCCCGGTGACAAGCCGCTGGGACCTCGGAGAGGTTTTCTGCTTATCCTTCACAATCCGCCGTCCTAGCAGTTACTTTTAGGTGACAACATGGTGATACATCCCGGCGGCAGCTAGTGATCACTAGCTGAATATCTTGCAATTGAAACGGGAATGATGTTTTTTTTTTTTTTTTTTGCTATCGTTAGGTGGACAAGACAAAGCACCCCGAGAAACACACACTGGTGTTATTTTCGTCGGTTTTCGCTAATGTCCTGCCGTCACCCCCCTTGGCCGAGAAGGCTCGGTCTCCAACGATGCTACACCCACTGTAAATCCATATTCAGCATGATGTGTCCGGGGTAAATTCGGATATTCCTCAAGTCTGCACCCGTAGCTGTTATGGAAGACGTTCAGCTTTGTTTTCTATGGCGAGAGTCACGGGAACGCGCAAAATCGCCCTGCTGTAGAGCTTTACAAGTAGGACGTGCACTGAACCGCTTTTGTGCACTGCTCGCAATGGTTTCCCTTCAGCTGGCAGCAGCCTATCGTACACACTCTCTCTCTCTCTCTCTCTCTCTCTCTCTCTCTCTCTCTCTCCTTCCTTCTCATCCTCTCCTCTCTTTCACAACACACACACAACACACCACACACACACACACACACACACCTCGACGATTGTAATATGTAAGTTATGGTTGTGCGTTTGGTTAATGGTCGAAGTATTTTATATAAGAGCGGAAACGTGATTTTTAGTTACTGATTATAAATGCTGAAAATAAGATAAACCCCTGAATAATAGATTTAATTAAACATTAAGGTCAGAAACACTTTTTTTTTTTTTTTTTCTTTTACCGAATTACAATTAGATAACTTCAATCAACTGCTATAAATTACATGGACTTTAGGTCTTTTTTTTTAAATATTATTTAGCTAATAAAGACTCCTTTAGTCATGAATAGGCCGAGGGGCCTTTGTCACGTGAATGGTTTACAGAGTTATCTAGACTTCTACACTTTTAATTAAAATATGTAATATGTATTTTCACGCTCCAGGGTCCGAAGGCCTCTGGTCAAAAGATAAAAATTAGGCTGCAATACAAAATAAAACAACTAAATATAAAACATTATGGTGGAGGCAATAAGCCAATCAATTAAAATCTAATTAAACATATGTTAGGCCTCACCATTGGCAGTATGGGCCTTACATATTGTGGCGCCCCCTCAGGCTCATCAGTGTAATTACAAAAAAACTAGAATTACTAAGGGTTGACTTGAAATACATGTATGACTAAAAACAGCATTTGCATCAAGCGGGATCCACAATCCTTCATCTATGGGGACCTGTGAGATGATCAAACTCTAAGACAAGTTAGTAACGTGCATTAATGGGACATGAATGTGTGCAGATACAGAGGGAGAGGAAGAGAGAGGCAGTCTAGGCCTAATATCAGCATAACTAAGGGAGGCTCAGGACTCCACTGAGCCAGTCCTAACTATAAGCTTTATCAAAGAGGAATGCGTTCAGCCTGCTCTTAAATTCCGAGCCGAAACTGGAAGCTGGTTCCACAGGAGAGGAGCTCGGTAGCTGAAGGCTGTTGCTCCTGTTCTACTTCTGGAGAGTAACTAGACTCACAACACTTAAAGGCCTCTTCAGGAAGGGACAGAGCAGGCTGTTCTTTCAGTGTGTGCAACAGGCTCCTGAAGACCAGCCTGTAGTAACCAGGCTGATTACTGGGGATTAGAAAAATAAGTAACTATAATCAGCCCAGATTACATTTGATAAAATGTGTTATTAGATTATAGTTACATTGTCAAGGATTACTTTACTGTGTTTTTTTGATTACGTCGTTAACCCATTAGGACCCAGGGTGTCACACATCCTTTAAATGTTCTGGAAAAAAATGTGTTCTGTTTGTCTATTTAATCTTTTTTATGTCCCCCAAATTTTCCTTGAAGGAGAAATGGGTCCGTGTTCTTATGGGTTAAAATATATAAATAAAAACGCACATCTGGTCTGACATACTAGGTTTCTTAAAGAAGTGCTCCACTTTGTGGTAGACCTGGCGGAAGAACAATTCAAGATGCGGCAGTTCCTCTAAAACTGCCTTCCGTTCCTGGAAATATCGCTGCGTCAGTTTTTTTGATTTAGGGCAATATTTTCAGTGTTTGATTTGGAAGTAATCCAAAAGTATTCAGATTAAATTAGGTAACCGACTGCATTTCAAAGTAATCTGACCAAACTCAGAGTAACCAGTGCTCTGTTTTTAAATATGGTCACAATCTGCCCTTCTAGTCCTGAGTTATGGTGTTGAATAATGGCCTGAAAAGTGTTTTTGCAGATCATTATGATGTCACAATGAAGCTGACTTTTGGCCGTTTGGATATAAAATGTGTCACCTCTTCATCCTTTGTGTGAAATTGCTTTTTTTGTTTTAAATTTTTGGGGGCTTTTATTGCCTTTAATCGATTGTGACAGCTGTAGAGTGACAGGGAATGGGGGTAAGAGATAGAGGCGAGTCAAATCTATGGCCGCTGCAGCAAGGATTCAGCCTTGGTAATGGGGCACCAGCTCCACCGGGTGAGCTTTCAGGACGTCCCATCTGTGTGAAATTTTTTCATAATTAGTGTTTGACTTCTTGAGTTATGGCCAAAAACATGTTTTGTGAGGTCACAGTGACCTTGACCTTTGGCCACCCAAATTTCTGTTGTATAGAAATGTAAACAAACCTTGCAGTTTTCCCATTAGTCAGAGTAGAGCCTTCATTATTAGTCTTTATTAGTTCATAATTTGCAGTGATTGCATAGAATGAGCAATAAGACACATCTTTCTATTAGACATAGATCCCGAGAGGTTCCTCTTATATACCTACAACACGGGAATTTGCCCTTGAAGATTTTACGTTCACTCTCCATCCTGAACACTGCAACGAGCTAGCTGTGCTAGCTTAAATATTATTGCATCTACATATTCCCTTAAAAAGCTTCAGCCAAATGAAAGGTCCTTATTGTTGACATATTGTACATCAGCACTGCCTGCAGTTTTGTGTGTAGAAAACAAGTAAACAAACATTATGATTCCCCACTTCAGCCACTTGTACTAAAGCTCCACTAGCATCCCTAGAGGCTGTAATATACAGCCCTCATTAAAAGAGTGTTGGATGGAACAAACAACATATAATTTTTATTAGCCATGCTAGAGGCGTGGCTCTAGGGGCGATATCAGTCAGTCAGTTTCAACCTTGGTTCAAACTGATATATTTCAACAACCAGTGGATGGATTTCCATGACACTGTGTACAGACTTTGGTGATACTCTGATGTTTCCTTGAGCGCGAGGTTGAGGTTGACATTGTGGGTTTATAGCCATATATTTTGTGCAGACATTCATGGTCTGTGTGAGTTTGGTGCTCGCCAAACTTTTCATCTAGTGCAATCATCAGGTAGAAATTTTAATTTGAGCACTAATTGGGTGTGTCTCCCTTACTCTAACAACTTCTTGTTGTTGTCATTAACAATGGGCATTACGGCCTCACAGAGCTGTTAGCTGGTCTGTCTTGTTCTGTTCAAAGAGCCTCATCAGTATGCAGTACAACTGAAAGACCAAGGGGTCATTTAAATCAGGGTTTGTCTCATTTGGGTAAAACCCAAGGTTCATAACAGTTCATGACAGACAGTATACTGATCAAATTATGAGATATATTGTGGGTAAAGTTAACATTTTTGATTGAAGGTGCACAAAAAGAAGGCTGAGGGAAACTTTTTCCTCTTGGTAGCATAAATAGGCTCAAGGATTTCAATGTCAATCTTCCCATTAGACTTTGATGTCTTCAAGTGATCCAAATCGAGCTCTTAGTTTTTATATTATGTTTATAAAATTGACAATTTAACCTGGTGGTGGGGTTAAAGGAGAATTGTCCAAAATAGAAATGGTATATAATGAAGATCGTGGATGTTTCACAGCAATCTTCTTGTATTAAAGTGGAAATGTTAGTGATGAAGAACCAATGAAGTGATCACCAAACAATTACTTTGATTTGAATATCCAGAATTTCTGGGTATTTTGGATAATAGCTATTGAAATATCTTGTCTTAATGAATACACAAACTGATGCTCAGATGCACACGTCGACAGATGGCCCAAGTGAAGGAAGGATATATAGAGATTTAAGATTCAACGCATTTGGGAGAGCACAATGCAGTCAGATTTAAACACGTGTACTGAAATTTGGGAATACCTTTACATAAAAATGAAGTGATTTGTTGATGTGCCTTCAAATACGCAAATGCTGATTTGCATTTGAGAGCATCTAAAGTTATATGACTACTTTACTATATGCCACAAACCTGCCTACACTTTTGCACACCAGGTTAAAGGTGCACAAGTCTCAGTACTCACCTTTAAATCTAGTTGCAAATTCACAAATCTTTGAACACATTTGCGAATGTCAGTTTAGACATTTTCAATACTGAAGTCCTGATTTCTATGTGTGGTGTAGACACAGCTATTCTGGTCCCTGTTGTTCAGTGATATTAACAAAACAATGTATGTTTAGCTGTGAAACCATCCATGTGAATCCATGAGAATGCTATAAATCATGTGATCATTCTTCTCTAATAGAAAGTTGACCATCACATGAGAGACCTATTCGTGTAAAACATGTACACAAGTCTCTTGTCTTGGCCAAAATGCAGGGATGCAGGCATAACATTGCAAAGCTTTTAATTTCCCATCTTGATTAAGTCTAAATTACAAAGAAAAAGTGCAGGAAAGCCCTTTTCTCCTTTCCACCATCTACACTGTTAAATATGTGTATTGATCTGAGGAAGGTGTTACACCAATTTAAGTCCAATGGAATGAATAATCTTGCTTGACAATAGGAAACTTTGCTATTAGGGCTTAGCTGATGCCAGACGAGACAGTGTCTTTCCTGTAGATAAAGACGGCATTAGGGTTTAGAAAGGGGTCAGTGGGATTCCCTTCAGCCAAAGAGTGTGGGGATTACCAAATTCTGCAAAGAGCTGCTTTTCTTACAGATCATGTACAATCTGTTCTTAGCAAGAGAACCATAGCCACAAGATACAGGAGCAGCACTGACCCAAAGCCTTATTCATTCAAGGTCAAATAAGGTTCTTCTGCAGCATCCATCAACCTGCACTCAGCTACCCTGCCCTGTTTTATTTAGTGTCCATCAGAGTTGACCTACACGAGGATGAACAACCAGCTACAAGTAGAAGTAAAGCCACATCACTCAGAGTTGACCTAGACGAGGATGAACAACCAGCTACACTCTGTGAAAGAAAGGCCAAGCAACAGTGGTTTTGAAGAGGGGCGTTTATAACTATTTAAAGGTTATACATGTGACTTTCAGAAAACTGTTGTTAATGGTGTCGTACCAGCCAACTGACATATCCACTCAGATAGTATTTTGATAGCATTAACGTTAGCGAGTAAACTAAGGTTAGCCAGTCAGCCGCAACCCAGCTACGGTGAATAACGTTATCTGGTGTCGGCCATCTTGACAAAATAATCTGCAAATGTCAATTTTTTACCTGCCAGATCAGCTCCAGGAGTCTGGATGAAGCTAGCTCACATTATTTTGCTACATTAGCTAGCAAGCAATTCGTCCGCATTAGCAAGCAAGCTAACGTTGGCCAGCTAAAACCACAATATCTTGACATTTCTTGTTTCTTGACATTAGCGGACTCCATTTAAAAGCTAGCATTAGCTAGTGTTGTACACTGTTGGCACTCAGGAGCATGCATTAACGTCATTTCCTCTGGATTTTTGCGGAAAATCCTAAAATTGGAACATAGAAATCAGTTCACAGGCAACCAGGATAGGTACAATGCTTCAGAATCATACATCATCATTTATGTTGTTATATTAACACTAATTTTAAGAGTAACTTTGGTATTTTTCAATCTGGACCTTATTTTCCTGTGTTTTCGTGTCATAGTCAGTGGATTCAGGCATACGGTATAAACCAGATGTTATGTTGGTGGATGAGAACAGGACGGTAGAATTTACCTGATTTCTGGCTGGCCGTATTTATTCGAGTAGAGCATATGGATAAGATTACAAATTGAAGAGCAGATGAGGAGAGAGAGGGTGAGCCAGCTGCTGCAAGGCTGTGGAGCTCGAGAGACTGGTGGTGTTCCTGTGGGTGCTGTGACCCTATGTTGTGACCCTATGCCCACAAAGGAGATTTCACAGAATTGAAAAGGTACTGAAAATGTTACATTTTTCTATAGGGTCCTCTCCATAATGTTGCTGGTCTGAGCTGGTCAATAGCAGAAATAAACACTTTTAATGGACGTATTTAGACGGTTACGTTGTTGCCCATTTGCTCTCATACAATACTGGACCAAATTTGTTAGTAACTTTGACACAAAAACATGGGAAAATAAGGTCCCTAGTAAGTTACCCTCTAATAGCAAAGAACCTCTAAATTCTATAATTTCATGCACATGATAACCACGTTGTTGTGAAGAACATCTGAGAAGAACACTGGTTTTTGTTCAGTATATCTGTTATAAAACTCTTCACAATTTTAGAAGTCACAACTTCACTAAGAGAAGAGTATCAAAGATGCCAGACGGGAGTATTTTTTGCAGCAGTGACCATAAAACTAAAGCTGGATCTAAAAGCTGTTGATAGAAGCAGGAGTAGATACACAGAACAGGCAGCCACATATTGAAATCACTGATATAAAAAAATTAGCTTATGATCTCAACTAAATAGACTGAAGGTTTCCAGTTGAAAAAAAACAAATCTACTGTTCTGGCCAGAGGTGTGGACCCGAGTCACAAGACCTTGAGTCAAACTCAAGTCCCAAATTTGATTACTTTAGACTTGACAAAATCAAAAGAGACATGCAACTTTAAACACCAGTGACTTGTGACTTCACTTGGACTTAAACCTTTTGACTTTAAAATACCTGATACCTTCTCCCTAATCCAAAGGTTAAAAAGTATGTTATTTAAAAAGTGTGCAAATCTATTCCATCAATAATTTCCTTTTATTTCTTGAATCAGCTAACATTAACACTGTTGATTCCCAGCAATTCAACACTTAATTCCCCGGATCCACTTTGTTTGAACCAATTCGACAGCCTCCAATCAAGTTTCAGGAGAGAGCCATGAAGAGCTGTGAACTAACGTTATGTTACTAAGCTCCAGTTGGAAAAAATTAGACCAAAGACAGTTGCATCCACCACAGACCCCACCTAGTTTTTCTGTACCAGTCACTGTACAACAATGATCTATTTAAACAGACAAATGTGTACTTTGATGACAAGTTGGCGTCTAAATTAGATGCAGCAATGTACAGTATGAGAAAAATAATGTTTTTTGACATTAAAGCATATAAATATATTCTAGTAGACTGCCCATATAAAAGTATGAATCTGAAAAAGAGCATAATATGGCCTATTTCATACCAGTATATCGTTATTCTGTTGTTAAAATTGCAGGTGAAGAGTGTATTATGACTTGTTTAGGACTTGAAGCCCAAAGTTTAGGACTTGGAACTTGACTTAGTCCCACCTCTGGTTCTGGTGCCACCAACTATGGCTTAGTGTACAAAGGAAGTGTAAAGATTGTTAATGAAGCAGAAGCAAAAAAAAAAAATTATTTATTTGCAGCATTTTTCTTTGGCAGTTGTTTTGGGTTTGTAAGTTTTTGCTTCTGCTTCGTTTCTGTGATTGCAGCATTTTTCTGTTGCTGCGTTTTTCTGTTGCATTTGTTTTTATGTGTTTGTGTGTTTTTGGTTTTGTATCATTCCCGTGTTTGCAGCGTTTTGCCGTTTGCGACACGTTTGCCTTTGTCGGCCACCGTAGATGTCAGCTACACAACAGCTGCAGAAAGGTGTCGCTTATAATGTAAGTGTAAATAAGAAAGCTGTAAAAACGTAGATAAATGTATATTAGCCAGCTCACTGATGTGTGTTCAGTGAACTAAAGATAAGCATGAAGGCGTAGCAATCATTAAGTAAATATATGAGCAACTTAAACAATTCAGATAGTGTCCAATGTTACATTTTAATGAAGATAAAAAAACGAATCGAAATTCATTCATTTGAGGTTGAATTGAAATTACTTTATAATTCATAATTTTATTTTATTTTACTTTATAATTCAAAACTTTTTTGTTGCTGAATATTTTTTGTGTGTGTTCATATACAAAAGGTTTCCTCTTAACAATGTAGTATAAAGATTTGGCCACTAGATGTCAGACATTACTTTGCGAAAAGCTGTGCAAGCTACACAGTGGGGCAGACCATACAAACAAAACACAAGAAATTATTTATATTATTCTACAGTTTATTCATATATTTCCTTGTCTTCTAGCCATAATCAAATATTTATCTTGATCTTTCACGTAGCCAACCAGTAATTGGTGCTATAATTGATGGAGGCACCCCATCAATTATTTCTATCAAGGTCTTTTTGCAAAATTTACACCTCAATAACATTTCATAGACAGGATTATAAATCACTGCGTTTATAATCCTGTCTATGAAATGTTTGCCTTCCACCACCTTCAGTTGAAGAATGGACCTCATTATAGCAGGTGCTCACACATCAGATGTTGCACATCCTGTACGCAGACTGGCCCTGCTAAATGCTTCATTTCTCTAACTGATTTAAAGTACCTGATTACACTTCTGAACTGATTAAATGGGGAGAATGAACACACTCCTGCTATAGTTGTAGATCTGCTGATAGTTCAGGTTTGTGTTTCTGTTGGTTCTGCAAGGTCGAAGGCCCTGTGAATGACTCTTTAACATGATCCTAATGTAACGAAGCAGGGTATATATATATATATATATATATATATGTACACAGGCTTACTAAAACAATACATTGATACATTTTAAAGTGTTTATTCTAATATTTGCAGTGTTACTTACTTAGGCACCTCGTGGCATTCATTCTAAGTCAGTAAATGCATGTTTTAGAAAGGCTGCCCCCCTCAAACACTAACCTCAAGTGAAAGCAGCAGGTTTCTTTGAGTTTTATATGAATATATATCTATATGAAATGCTATGATTTTACGCTGTACAAATGAAACTGAATTTATTTGTATTGTAGTGGCCATCTGAAACATATCCTCAGAGTAGAATGATTGGATTAAAATGCGGTCACAAAGCAGAAATCACTTTGTCAATGTTTCAATGTTTGTGTGCGTTTTTTTCTGACTTTGTTAGATGCTCTGTGCATACTGACCTTTAAGGAAGGCTAATTTTCCTGCATGCTGCATTTGTGCCACAAGATCACCAGGTGTTTTGTGACATGCCTCCCACTCAGGCAGGTATTATCCCTGGACCAAAACACCAGTGACACAGATTCCATGCATGCTGTCAAGGACGCCACTGACAAAAGCTAAAGCGACTTTCACGTCTCTGCACTGTACACTGCTCTCAGCCGTAAATGGCGTTACACTGGCTCCTGATCTCTTTTCCCACAGCAAGTTTAGTTCGTGCGGAAAAAAAGCCAAAAGCGAAGGTGCCATCACAGATAAATGGTGTTAAATCACGATGCAAATGTTTGCTAAATTAAAAAGACTGATGTCAGAGTCTGTAGCTGGCAGTTGAGACAGGAACTCTGCAGCCTCTGTTTCCCCTTCCTCTCAAGCAGAGTCAGGGGGTGAACGCCTGTTTGAAGCTCTCCCCCTGGGCTCCAGGGTTCTGTGGGATCCGGGTGTGCTGACACTGTTAGCACGCCTGATATGAGAGCCTGATCAAAGCTGGCTCATTCTGCCTGACCGATTTCCACAGGATTAAGGATTAGGGAGACAGGAAGCTGGGAGAGGCACAGAGACAATCTGGGAGAGACAAAAAGGGATAGTGAGGGTTATGGAGAGTGAAAGAGATGGAAAAATGTTGAAGGAGACAGAGGGGTCATAAGGCACTAGCAGAGAACATCTTGAGAAACAGAACAGGGAATAAAGTCAGTGAAGTGATTTACAAAACAAATAAATCAGCACACTAATAAGCAGAACAAAAAGTACAGGCTTTTCTGTAAAGCGTGTCTTTTGAAGTGATTTAAAAGACAATCTTGAGCAGCTTTTGCTTTTCTGGCTGGACCTTGTGGGAGCTCAGCCACCTTCTGTTGACAACCAAGTTCTCCCAGAGGACCGGGCTGTGCTGCAGCTCATGAAGTGTTAAGTCTGATATGTAGCTGGGAGACAAACCCTGCTGTGCTTTAATTGTGAAATATTGAAATCAATTCTAAAACTAACAGGCAACCAGTGTAGAGCTGCTTAACAGGGGGTGATCTTTTGTTCTTTATTTGCTTCATTTACCTTGCTGCTGCAGTTTTGCAAACAGGAAAGGAAATCTGATTGAAATTATACAGTCTAAATGTAAAAATATAATGTGTTTCAATGATCACCAAAATAAAAAAACCTAGCACCTTTAAAGGAACAGGAGACCAAAGTAAAAGTCTGGGAGGTAGCTACCAAAAGCCGAGAAGTTCTGAAAACTTTTCAAGAGGTAAAGTGTTTAATGGCAAGATGGCATATCATCCTGGTGTATTATCATCAGGAACTTGACTGATTGTTGCTACTAGATCTTCTAATTCAGCACACAGATTGAAACCTTTTACATTCAAATACATCAAAACATTTGTGATGTTAATGTTTCAATCACACCTGGAGATTTATCTCCTGTGTGACAGGGGCAGGTAGATCATGAATGGCAGGTTTGACATTTGAAGGTGAGATGTCAACAACAGTTGTTGAGCCTGGAAACACCCCGTTTAGAGCCAAGGCTATCGTACGTGACATCTTGTCTAAACAGGCACTTTATTTTGGTCCTCTCTGTTTAAAAAATGCCTTGAAAATGGTTTCCTTTTGACTGTCTGTCTTTCTGACAGTATGTTTAGATGTGATTGAAACGGTTAGGGACATCCCAGAGTGGGTTTTTTTGGGGTGGTTTTGTGGTAGGTGTCAGTTTCATACACCGTAATTGCATAATGTTACTGCATTAACATCTGTTACTCATTTTTGAGAAGTTCACGCTGCACTACCGCAGAAACAGAGTTGATACATTTGCAGTATTGAACCACCGCTAAAGAGGAAGGGATTTTACGCTAAGACTGAGCGGTAATTAATTATATACGTTGAATAGGGTAATAGGTATGAAGAGATACCGGGAGGGAGACAGTGACAGGAAGAAAGAATGGGGACAATACACCACCTGCCTGCCAGACCGGATTAAAAGGGCCAGATGAGAGGTCAGGGAGAGGCAAAGTTGTTCACCCCCACCAGATGTGCACTTGCGCTGGCCTATAGCCGATTAATTATCTCACAGTTCATGACACCAGGGTTGGTGTCCAGGCAATTACATTATACTACATACCCTGAGCAACCTGATCTGGGGATTTTTTCCTGCTGGACAGTGTGTGTTAGAGAGTGAATGTGTGTGTGTGTGTGTCAGGAGGAGGGGAGGAGTCTCTTTACACACTGGTGGCATCCATAATGACAAAGCGATAATTCACATCATGCTCCAGCGCTGTGATTGCTGTGTTTCTGTGTGTTCATGCATGTGTGTTTTCTGCAGCTGCAGTCAAGCAAAAACTCATTCTTTTTTTACATTTATTTGCTGTTCCCAGAGATGAACAAGAAGTGGAAGAAACACATGAAAAGGACCACCCATTCACACCCCATGGCATGCTGCCTCATTTGCCCGAGCCTCTATCAATTCTTGGTTATAGCCAATAGCAATAAAGGAAGTGGTCCCACTGTCACAGAAACAGTTGGCACGGAAACAGCACATTACACCATCGTCCAATCCCCCTCCCATTCTTTTGTCGTCATTTCTCCCCTCCCTTCCTCTACTCTCTAGTCCCCTCCTCCTCCTCCTCCCTCTCTCCCTATCTTGTATGTTTTTTCAGTCATCAATGAAATCACAACCAATCCTGCTGCTGGCCTGTCAGCAAGCATATAACACTTCAAGAAACAGATCTACTCACAGTCTCACCACCATTCTAGACAGTAGGGCTCAGATTCCTTAATGGCCAATGTATATTTTATCATTACAGCATTAAATAAAGATACACTGGAAGCTGTAGCTACCCCATCAAAGCCTGTTTTCTCTCTCTCTCTCTGTTACTCTCATGATTTAATCCTGACCATTTCTCCCTTCTCTCTCTATCCTTGCTGACTCCTCCCTCCATTTCTGTCCTGCACTCCCTCTCTCTGCCTCTCTGTCTCTCTGACACACTCGAACACACGCACACATATATACACGCCCTCCACCCCCATCGCTGCAGTGTCTCAACTGCCTTGGAGCAAACAAGAGAGGATATAGAACACAGACGTTAATAAGACAGAGAAAGAGGGGCGCTGAAAGAGAGAGAGAGAGAGAGATGTACGTGAGTGTGTGTGACCCTGTGAATATGAGGAAGACATGAAAATGAAGCAGCAGGACTAAAGGTGGATTGCACAGAGCCTTTCTCTCCCTGCAAGGGCTTGTCTGCAGTGTCCTTTATAAATGGATGCTGGCTTGTGAACACGGTAAGCCTGACTACTCTCAAACAGACAGCTTTTTTTGTAATCACCGCAGGGCTGGCCTGCTTTGGGCACAGAGGAGGAGCAAGATGCTATTTCATTACAGGCATTCTGCATAGAGGGAGTGTGTTTTCCTGATAAAATGGGGAAGGTGATGTTCAGAGATGGCACCAAGGCAGGCAGCCTGTCCAGTCCCCTCCTCCACCCTACTAGCTGTGTGCCAACGGACGCTGCTATCTTATGCTTGCAATTTGACTCATCATCTCCCCAGAGCATCCTCGATTCTTATGGAATGCTTTTATCTGAATGCAGTGCTTAGTTCATGTAATTACTGTATGTAGGACAAGTGAAGGATGCATCAAAGATGTGTGTGTGTGTTTGCGCGCATGCCTCTGTGCTCTGTCCAGGCCATGAGCTATGAAATGGAAAGGGGAAATGGGAGAGTAAAAGCACCATCAGCTTTCAGGTGATCAGGTGTTCGGTACTTACAACTGGCTTTACGAGATATTTAATGTGTATTTGCAGTGGGAAGTGTGCAGGGGCTTGGCTCTGCGAGCTCTGGGATAAGCGGGCAAATTGTGGCCTGACAGTGGAGGTTGATGTCTGCTGTTCTACAGGGGAAAAATTTACATCGGCATTCATTAATAATAAGTGGGATTTTATTTGGTTCATTTGTGTGCGTTTGGTTTGTGTATTAATATGAATGTAAAAATCTAACAGGGGGGGGGGGGGAGAGGAGAGAGGGCAGAGCGTGTTCATTACTCAGCAGGCATAACAGGATGATTTGTGACATTTTCTGTTTCATCTTTCATATTTTGAACAGAGCGTTACTGTATTTATTTTCAATGGGGGGGTTGGGATTGGTCATGTAGCATCAGGAGAGCATGTGTAATTTGTGTGTACTGTATGTGTGTTTGTGTTACATGCTTGAGAGAGAGAAAGAGAGAACCAGTGCAGGGAGGGGTCGAGGGGCTGGGGGGTTTAACAGTAGGGAGGCAGATGGGGCAGAGGGGCGGAGGTTGATGCAGCAGAGAGCAAGAGCGAGAAAGAAGGAAAGAGAAGATTTGGAACAGATTGGATGAAAGAGAGAGACGGGGAAAGACCGTGATAATTTCACGGTGGTAGAAAGACGCGCTTTCCTGAGCATGTGACACAGAAAGAATGCTGGATGTGTGTGTGATAGTTCCACCGGCAGGAGCTCACATCGAGGCCCTCAGACATCTGTGCATCAAGGCAAAGATGGTGGATAAATTCCAGCATGCTTTTATCTCTTTAGCACTATCGATACCAAAATGGATGAGAAATATTAGATTGATATGTTTGCTGTGCCCTCTGTAATGTTGGTTGATTGGGGTTTGTGAGAACAAACTGGACAGTAACATCTATTGCTGTCATCGTGTAATGCTGACAGACTGGGATAAGCCTTTATGGGTAGCTGCAAGTTATATTTACTGTTCTTACCTACGAAAATGCTTTACATTTTGGAATTCAGAGAGGTAGTTTATGCAGCATACAAACCGTGCTTTATCAGCAAGTGTAAGTGTATGTCATTTTTATTTATTTCTGATCAGTTCCACGTTTATTAATTAAATTGTGTTTTTAAATTAGGAGATGTCTAAAAAGCATTATTGGTTTCATTAAAACTTCAAGGGGTCTGAGTTGTGTTTTTGGGCAACCAGAATCTGCAGATACTTAATTCTTCATGATGCCATTTCACTAGAAGATGCATGTCATGTTGCTGCCATGCAGAAAAATAATGTGGTTTATAATATCACAGCTGGAATCTGAACTGGGTGTGTGAATGTTTTGCATGCAAACAACATTTTTCAGGCAAAACAGTGTCTAACTGTCTATGTATTGCACCAACAAAATCCAGGGTCTTGTTGATGATGTTTTTGTCCAGTTGGGATCTAGTTCTCATCTCAATAGCAACTACTACTGTCTCAATCACTGGTTGGTAACCATTAGAAGACAAACAAACAGCTTTTGTCACATTCAATGTGACAAAACCACTGAGAACTACACTAATATCTGATTCATCTTTTCATTTAAGCTGCAAAATGCTCAGTTTTGCTCTGCTACATCTAAAAAAATGTGAGGTTACCGATAACTTAGGCTTTAAAATGATAGATGACATGGTTCAGTGTGAAATATAAAGGTTAATCACATGCTCACATAATGGGCCTTCACCAAGTTTCACACACAAACAGACACACGCAGATATTGAATAATGTCATCATCAATAATAAATATTGGAAGAAATAAATGTCTTCATATTTTAAAAAAATTCTTAAATCAGTGCAATACACATCACATACATTAAGCATAAGCTTTATGCATATTAAAAACCAGAGCAATAGTGTGACAAAACCTATGCTGTGTTGACCTCCTTCTACCTCTTTTGTTACTTGCTACATCCACTCCACTGGGTGACATAATGGCAAGGGACAGCAGGGACAGACTTGGTTTTAAAGTGACAGTGGCTGTTGAGGTAGCAGCTCCCTCCTCATTGAGGAGGCCAATGTCACCATCCGGTGCCCTTTTAGTCATCTTTAACCTTATAGGTGAGCACACCACCGACTTGGACAATTAAACTGAGCTCTATTACATTTAAGTACCAAGGGGGCCAAGCCTAGTTCCCTCGGTAGCCTACTTTATAAAATGATTAATCTAAGATGTCATTTATTTCCTGGAGAGGGAGTAACAGAATTACCGCAAGAGACTGATAAGAGTCTTTTCTTTAATAGTTGTGAGAATTAACATGAAAATGTATCTTTTACACCATGCAGAGGCTATGAAATATCATTTAAACCATAAGGGAAGTATGTGTCCAGAAAGTCCCGGTCTCCCAGTTGCTTTGTCACTCAGGGCAATACTTGCCAGGTACTAGGACAAAGTGTCATCTCCACACAAACGGCTGTAAGACACTGTCTCTTTTAGACAGGCGCTGATGTAGAGAAGACTAATAAATTACTTAACAGTAAAGCATCAGTGGGGAAAGCTATCAGCTGAATCGAACAAAATCTTAGGGCGGGGCTCTGTGAATGAGTACGGATTAAGTTATCTTTCGCTGTTACATAAAATAACATCAGCTCAATTCATCCCTCTCTTTCTCTTTGCCCTCCTTTCTAATCGTTGCTGGTAGTCACATACAGGGGCCTGTCTGTTTTCCCAAGGCCGGGTGTGTGAGAGGGCCTTACTTCCAGCACTCAAATCTGAGAGGGCAGAGCAGAGGGGACTAACAGAGCAACTTTGTGTTCCATTGCACACACATAACAGCGGTCATATGACAACAAGGAGGTGGACAAGAGGGAGGAGGGGGGGATGATGAAGGAGTGTATGGCCTACTACCCACTGGTGAGCGATGTTGGTCTTTACTGAAAGAAATGAAAGTAGTGTATACGGTGCATGCATGGATGCATGTATATACCTACATGCAGTATGTATATTAATACAGGCCGCAGGAATACATCCAAAAATAAAGTTTATAGCACAACAATTAGCCTGTTTTGATGAGGGCTCGCAGGTCTGCTTTTTCCAAGAAAATAGCTCAAACTGGAGTGAAGCTGCTGGTGTACGCCAGTGACCTCTACAGTCCACTGCGAGCCTTCCTTTCTGTTTTTACCATACCATTTTTGTAATAAATCACACTGTTTGTGCTGTGTTCTTGCAGATCTGATTTCCAATGTTTAACTTGCAGTATAATTGTCTTTCCCTGTTTGAACAGGTGACATTTTCTCATATCTCATTTCTCCTCATATCGCTCCCCTCCACACACATTCATCCTGTTAACACAATACATACAGTTAAACTATTCTGGCAGTGTTGGCTAGCATCTGTTGGGGACTTGGCAATATAACAAGATTATTAATTAAAATATAGGTTTGGCTTTTTCGGAAGATGATTTCTTCATTTGGTGTAAATCTTGCAAAATCTCTGCTTGGGCAACCACCCCACTGCAATATGTAGGATATTTTATTCTTTATTATTCCTTTAAGCATCTATTTCACTGACCATTGTCCCTATAGCATTTATTTTACAGTGCTGACCGGGTGGGTTAATGGCTGTTAGATTGTTGAATCTAACTGCAGTATGAGATATTCTTTCCTTTTCCTGTTTCAGTTATCAAATCACCAACTGCAGATATTGTCTGTGGGTTGTAGAAGCCTGAAAGTGTCCGTTACCCACAATTTCCTTCCGTTGCAGAAAGTGTTTATCTTATCTGTCATGACCCAAATGAATATTACGTTGGACCGAGTGTTTGAATGTAGATTAGAATGCTTATAGTACTTACCTAAGTTGTTTTGATCTTTGTGGTTTACACTATCGTGAGAAAGGTCTCTCTATTAAATCTATTACATCTGTATGCACCAGCAGCAAATGCACAAGAAGCAGATATCCAAAGGCTCACACGTGTACACAAGTGCACACACACACACACACACACACCCACCCACACACACACGCACACACACACGAGACTCTAGTGTCCACCTTGTGCCATCTTATCCCTTCACATCAGACAGCCTACCCATAGCTCAGCCTGCGCACAAACATGCCATTGTCATCGCTGGCTGGCCTTGTGACTCAGTGTGACCCGCTGGATTGGAGAAGGGGGAACACAGCCATTGAGATCAGGAACGTTAAACAGAGCATTATCACGAAAAAGCATCTAGCATACAGAGACCTTACCCCCCCCCACCCACCCCTCCACCCCCTCATCCCGTCTCCACCCTCTGAACAGCCCACTGTTTTGGGGGAGTAGAAAGGAGAACACTACCCATCATTGTTTTCCATAATGAATGAGTAGTGTCCTCACATGTGTACAGTATACTGCCATCTTTCTCTGAAGTCCGCATTCAGGGCAGCATGTCAGGAAGTGATAACACGAAATGTTGAACAAACAATTGTGAGAGCTAAATTAAGAGTTTACAGGAAAGGTTTATATTACACATAGGAGTTTTTGATAAGGGTGACAGACAATTCAGTTTACTATCTTATGTTGGATTTAGCTTCAGCTCCCAGATGATTTGGTGTATTCATAAGGAATAGGTAGATTCACATCGCTGCAGATATGACTGAATGAATGAATATGCTTTCAGACAGATGAGTTAAGAGCATATAAGGTTAAATTGATTTTTGTTTCTTTTAAAGCTACATTATTACATTTTTTGCCACCAGGGAGTACAAAAAAAAACACCCTTAGCTACACAGTGACCACCATATCACTGCTGTTGTTTATTAAGTTTTTATGGCTAATGTGTTAGCACTTACACATCAGCAGACACGTAGCAACATTAGCATTTATGTTCCTGACCTACAGGTGAATACAAATCCAATACTTACTAATCTATTTTAGCTCCATTTTGATCTGCTCCAACATCTTTTTGTGAGACGTCTGACTTTCTTGACTTTATTTATTTATTTATTTATGTTTTCCTGAGTCTTGAGACTCTTTGACAGCACATTTAAATGTGTCTCCACTGCATAAACGCCTCTGTAGTCCAATGTATTCTCAAGAACAGATGACAAACAAGGAGACAGAATCTATTGTAGGGAAATTAGGTCCAGATGCAGCTCTTTTAGGATGAAATGGTACATCTTGCATAAAGTGGTGCAAACTGTTGAATGGTGCTGAAGATTATTCTGCCTGCGACCTATATCTCATATGATTCTGACGTAGGATGGGGCGACCACAAAGCTCTGACTCATCACACAGACGCAGGCCTTGTAGGTTGGAAGACATCACTTAATTCGGTCCACTGAGATATGCACAGAAAAGCATGCATTTGGTTTTTCACTAGCAACGAGACACACAGACACACAGTATATTTTTCAAAAGCATCACATGATACAGTGTTATCTACAGGATCTGCTAGCAACTGGCATGGGGGTGACATTGATCTACCATTCTGCTGCTAGGAGCATGAAATTGACTGTTTGCTTTTTGTCCCAGATTCCACAATGTTATAGCTGCATATATCCAGTCTAGGAATCGCACACAAAAAGCACCCAGTGTAGTGCCCTGCTGATAACCCACATATAATTTACAGCGTTGTTATGTTCTTGGTTAGTCTCTAAACAACGTCTGTTTTGCGGAGCTGGATTTCTGCCGTGCATATGCTGATTGACTTGAACGTGCGAGTCAATACTGATTACAGTAGAGTCAAGAGTCAGCTGTCAATTCAGGTCAATTTCAGTTTCTGTCTTTAGCCTTAGGAACTGGAACAAAAAATCTACCCTGTTTGCTACTATTATTAATCAGTTCAAAATGCCACTACACATTGTCCTTGTTAACATCTAGTAATACAGTAAATATGCTGTGATAAAAAGATTATCAGGCATATTGGCAGGCGTTAAAGGATGGTTCCCCAGTTTAGAGTGGCGAAAGGATTTTGACAGATTAAGATTATAATCGGCCAAGTAGCCACCTCCATCTTATCAGAAACTCTTAGGTTGTACAGTATTAGCTGCTGGCTGTAGGAATTCCTGGAAACCTTGCCAGGCATCTCCAGTATGCTTTCCAGTAACTCTAGCGCCACTGATTTAAGACTGCACTCGGCTCTGAGACAGTAGGCCTAAGTAGATTGGAGTTGGGATAAATGAGAGCACACAAACACGAGAGTGTGATAAAATAGTATACTCATACAAAAAACTTAAGATTGGGTTATATAACTGCTTTTATTGCTCCTAGCTTATTTGTCAGTGGTGCTGTTACAAAGCCTATTTTCTTATTTCAGATTCTACCTTCAGCTTAGAGTTAAATCAGAAGAAAATGTTTTTAACAACATAGTAGCTATGCCATCAGTTGTTGTTTTTATTCTTTAGCCCTTGTAGTTATATCATAAATATATGAGGCTGGAATATTGCACATATTGCTCAAATTGACAGCTGATTTTATAAATATTTCAGAATATTTCAGTTTGATGTATAAAATATTTCCCCTGTATCAACTTAGAATAGACAATAACCATGTGATAAAGCCTTTCTTCGTCAAGTCTAGCTGTGCTGACAATGTGTCAGACGGGTGTTGATTCAAATCTATGGTCAATTTACAGGCTGTACTTTACTGTACTGTTTCTAATACAATGTTCTCCTCATACAGGACATGAAAACCTTTAAATATGATTCAATCCCCCACAATGACTAATGAGTTGCTTTTAAAGGACCAGTGTGTAGGATTTATTTTTTTGTTATGTGTGAAGTGTGTCATACTACTGTGGACGGAAAAAGTGCCAAAAACGCAAACGACCCTATCTAGGGCCAGTGTTTGGTTTGTCCCTTCTGGGCTACTGTAGACACATGGTAGGTCAACATGGTGGCCTCCACAGAAGTCCACCTGCGGCGTCAACGGCTCATTCTAACGTAAGAAAAACACAACGATTCCCATATTCAGGTGATTATACAATAAAGAAAACATACCTATAAATACTATATTACTTTCCTGCCAATGATCCTCCTAAATGTTACACACTGGACCTTTAATATTAAATACATCCCATAAACTAAACAGATTGTAGATATATGGTAATGATACGTAATATAATGATTATGATGATGATAGCATATTTTAAAGACAATGTGAAGTTAACACTAATGTCCACATACACATAAACACTGTACATATTATAACATACACTATGATTTTAACAGATTTATCTCATTGGAACATTTCAAGCCGGGTTACCTTAAAGTGACTTTTAACTTTAAAGACTTGATTTGAGTCCTGTGTTGCCCATCATCCACAAAGAAGTTGTGGTCCAGAGCATTTAGCATAAACTGCAAAGATTGAAACCTCATGTCTTCAGTCTAAAACTGAATTGTCCTTAAAAGTAATAAATAAATTTAATAAAAGTAAAATTCAAGATTTCTTTCTTAGAAAAGGCTTCTCTTTTTACATGAATTCATGTAATCTCTTTTGCTTGATATTACTGACCCTCTCTGTATCCATTGTGTGATAAATGGAATAATGTCTCCTCAGTTGGATTTCATTAAATTTAATTACTGTCATTTTTTGCTCCTCATTCAGTATTTTATCTATTTGGTTTATTTGTTTCAAGCTGTAAATTGTTTGTTTACAGTTGAATCTAATACTGATTCCCTTTGTTTATTCAGTAATCAGCACATCAGCACAAAGCAATAAAGAATCCTTTCAAAATATGCAAATTGAAAATTGGAAGTCTTGGGAATATTTACAGTTACAGTGCTTTATTGAAAAGGCGAGAACTGCTAGAACATGTCTGCTTCTGATTAAATATTTAAAACCTCCAGCAATTACAGCCTCAAGACAGTGATTGTTTTGTCAATGACCAATCAAACACTGCTAATATATATCAATATCCAATACTTTAGCCTTAGCACAAATTATTGTGTGGGTTTTTTATAGGTGGCACACGGAAATGAAACTTAAATCTGCTCTTTCAAAAGCAGTGCTGTTCTTTTGTTTACTGTTTTTGCAGGTGCATGATGATATTCTGATAGTGTGTGTTTCAACTGTCAACAGCGTCACTACCAGAGTTTAAATTTCTCATCCCTTTCAAAAGAAACGCCAACATCTACGGAAATTTCACTAAACCTTCAGCAGGTGTGTAGCGCCAATGTTTCGCTGTAGCTCAGTAGCGTCAACACAGCTTCAAACGGTCGACTCAAACCTGACCTCCACCTCGATATAGTGTCAACAGTGTGTGTATGCGTGTGCGTGCAAATTTGCTTCAGTTCATTTTTATCATTTGATTTCAGTTCATCGTGATGAAAGTCAGTAGTCGTGATGTTTCTCTTCAGTCTGTTCTTCCCTGGTACATTTCAAATCTCTGCCCTGTGTGGAAAGAATGCAGACAATCATGTCTATCTGAAAGAGGATTACTCGGCCCTAACATCCGTTCAGCAAATTTTCTGTTATATATATATATATATATATATATTTATGCCTTTATTTGGAAATAAAAGCTCTTTTTTAAATTCGCTTTTCTCCTTTTAAACTCAAAACATCCGTCATCAGTCAAAACAGTCATTAACTGTTGGTCACTTTCCCTTTTTTTATTCCAGTAAAACTCCAGTCTTATCACCGTGTGGTGACTGTATAAACTGTTGAAGAAAACAGTAGTTGAAGAAAGCATGCCTATTGATCGCCTCAGACTTTCTCACTAATCCATTGCTTATTCACGGCCTCTGTGGCATCACATAAATTAATAACGTCTCTCCAGCAGAGCCTCTTGTCTCGCTTAGAGGCCTTCTCTGCTTGGCCCGAGCAACTTTCTGTCCCAGAAATCTCACAAGGCTGCTGCTGATTTATCTGCTGATTTCTATACACACACACACACACACACTTTTGGAAACAAAGACTTTGCATATAGTTGGTCTTGACAATCGCCACAGAGCTCATAAATATCCGACAAGGCCCAAAGGTTTGATCACAGTTTCACTCTAACTGCTTAATCTTGACACAATAGCGGGATTTAGTACAGATCTGGGGATTAGCTACTGTTTCACTCCCGGGGTTTGGGATATTATTGTAAAAAATCACTCTGCTAGATTCCAGTAAGACTCTGACACTGTATATGGACACTGACCAGACAGCCTTAAGTCTTTCAGTAACCTCTTTTTGTCATGCAGCCAGCGGAAAGCTAGTCAGAAGCAGGAAGCAACCTTCCAGCCACTAAAACAGCTGCCTTTGGATGAGAAAGCATGAGCACTGTGCAGCTGATCGTAAGGCATGTGAGCTGTTTTGTTTTTCTGTGTGCATGTACTGTATGTTAGTTTGCTGGAGGGACTCTAACTGCTGGGATCCTTCTTTATGTAATGCCAATACCATCATTAAGACAGAGATATTTATAATATACTTTTTATTAGTATTTATATAATAACATGTTTACTACACAATGCAGGTCCTGTTGTAAAATGCATGAATGATGGTGACACACAAAGTTCAGTAGGCCTGCTGACCCATGGGGCATAATGGATATGAATTACTGTATAGTCATCAAAGAGTCACATTTCCTTAGTGCCATACTGTTCTGAATAGTCAAGGTTAAATTGGCCATACATATGCATTTCTGTATAATCCTAATGAGAATACTGAATGTCACAGGTGCCGGTCCCCAGGTTGCTGTTCTAACGTCCTTGGCCTGCTTAGCTGTAATGAATTGGCTATTTTCTTGCCTTAGTTAGTTCTGATGTGAATGGGTACTGGTTAAGTGGCTCTTAAACGGGAAACATAATTGGTCCCCTGTTTAAAACAACAGTTATTTATGACTGACAGAGGTTGTGAAGTGCAGTGCTCTTCCTGCCTGTCTGTCCACAGCAGGTTTATTCTTACTGGAACACCTCATCCGATCCCCCTTGAAACGCAAGCCTGCTGACCACCGCACTACCGCACACCTGCACACCTCATTCATAAACCATTACGAGATGACTAAAAGTGCACCTGCGCCTTTCACCTTTCTTTTTAACGTCACGCGTGTTTGCTTTTCATTCATAAAAAGAATATATTATCTGAATTTGTTCTTCCTTATCTCTGACACACCTGAGCACAAGTGGGACTCATAACACATTATACTGCTGCACCAGAGTATCACCTGCATTCATGTGGTTTAATTTAATTTAATTTGAATCACATGTCTTCAGTAGCACGGCGAGATTGATTTCACACCAACACATAATGGATTTAACATGCTTGTGTAGCTCTTAAAAATAGCTGCTATTAGATACAATTGGATGTTCTATATTTGCTTGGCAATGGCTGAACTGACCTGGAACGCCAAGTTTATTGTCACCATTTACCTGGTGATGTGCTCACTGAACCTGAAAAACAGATGAGGGCATACCAGCCAACAAATCTTTAATTTCTTCTTTTTAAAAGATATGTTTCTTGTGGTTGTTTGAATATAATCTTTATGGCACACGGTACTTGGCTACCCGAACAGTTTAACAGGTTTTTTTCTCAGGTTTTGAGTGTCAGCAAATTTAGAAAACTACCTATTTAAACACTAATACCTCCTGTCTGTGTTTAATCATCAATGTGAGGTTTCTTTCTTTGTGTATTCAGACTGTTCACACTGTCCAAACTAACATGACATCTGTAGATAATGCATTTTTCTTTAAATACATTTGGTTTCTGAGCCTCTGATGGATTAAAATCACCACTCAACCTAATGTCACTGACCCCAGCTTTAATAGCAATTTTGTGGACTCAACAACCGCAGGAGGAAAGTAGAGACCGTTATACACAAGAACAACGCAGTGACTACATGTACTCATCTCTAATAAAGGGTGTGATTGTAATTATTTGCAGCATGATAAATTAATAACAGCAGTTAAGTACCTGGGAGAGAGATGGAGAGAGAGCTGAGGGGCATTGTGCAGCATGAGCAGTGGAGGAAAGGCAGGAGAGTGAACGGACTCGGCCTCATCTTGGCTATCACATTACACATGATACATCAGGATGCTGGCCTCTCTCTGTGGGCCCTATGGCTCTGCCTCCTCCACTCACTTACTCTTAAAGTGACACGCCTCTTTGTTGCACCAGGGCCGAGGTCTACTCATGACACACTGTTTTGGTAGAGAGTTTGCCATATATGAGGATAGATACGAGTTACCAGAGGAGGGAAGCCTGGAAATGTATCCTTATTGAGTAAAGTAAGTAATCCTGCCGTGGAGGTGGTATTTTGTTGGACTTAACATAGTCAAGTTATTTGTTGTTGTTTGCATTCGGAGCTATTTTGACTTTAAATTAGGCTTGTAATTTGTTACAAAGAGTAAGCATGTTTCCATCCCGTAGGCACTTTCTTAATTCATTTTTGTTTATTTTTGTTGAACTTTCCAAAGTTCCGGGCATTTTATCCCGCTGTGTTGTGCTCTAGTTTATACGGTGTAGGTAAGCAACAGACCACGTTTTATTCTACGCAGTGTAATAGCATGGGGAATATTATTAATATGAATTTAATGTGATAATAATATACACTGATTTCGCACTGCCGGCACACTACTTCCTCAGCAATTATCTAAAGTGGTACAACTTCTAAAAGCGCAGGAAAGCAATTGCTGCATATTTCTGAAATAGCAAATTGAAAAGACTTCACACGCGGCTTTAATGTGTTTCATAGGCCCTCAAAATCAGTGATGTGCATTAACCGGTTTGGCTGGCTATGCCATTTTGAGAGGGTAGTCAGGTGCCTGGAGCCAGGAAACAATGCTCTCCACTCTGTTTGTGTTGTGATGCTTTGTTATGGCTTTGTTCTGCTCTGTTTGTCCTCTCAGTCATTTGAAGAGTGTACCTCACTCACTGAGCTCTGAGAAATGCTCTCTCCCTCTATGACAGGTCTGCAGAGTATATTTTCGACAACAGAACTAGGCCACAGTATGATTTTATGATTTTTTTACTCAGCCAATAGCATGCAGCCTGTTTCAATGCACATTTATTTATCACAGATTCCCACAGGCATTCACTGCTCCAAATTTGTTTTTGCTTTAAATTTGTCACATTCTATAAGACAGTATTTTATTTGAATTCATGTCCCCAACCTTGTTAGAATGCAATCTTTGTTTTATTAAAGTAAAAGTGCTGCCTCCTGAGCTGCTACTTTCTCAAAGCATGAGCATAATGAAACCGAATATTCCCAGAAATGGTTTTCTTTTTTTTCCTGATCACGGCATACAATCTTAGGGATAAAAACACAGATGTCTGGGCAAGGAGAAGGGGCTTTACAACGATATGAAAGCATGAGAGGCACTTGCTGGCTTGAGCCTGTTATTTTCCACTGTGATAGTAAATAAGCATTTCACCTGATGTGGTTTTGCTGAGCAGCTCCCACAGTATGAGGTGCTGTGTTGTAGTGTGAATAGCAGAAGATGCTATTGGTTACAAGGAAACACATTTATCGTGTTATTCCAGACTCAGTCTCCTTTCAAATAGTGGAGTTTGTTTTTCTCTGCCTGTTTCTATGTGTATGTTTGACCTTGATTGTGTATATAATGAGTCTCTGTGTGTGTGCGGTGGTGTTAAATGGGTAGGCGTGGTCAGCAGAAATCTACTTTGGCTCAGAGTCTATGGTAACGCAGGACTGCAGACGGAGAGAGCTGGGGTGTGTGACTGTTGGGAACAGCAAATCTGAAGAGGCAGTGTACACAGAATAAGGGTAGCATGGCAATGGTTGAATGGGAGGTGTGCAGGTTAGTATGCATGGGACTGTATGCTTTCATTGCGATCAGTATATTTCCATTAGATATTTTTTGTTTCCTCAGGTTTTATTACAGTAATAGTTCAACCTTTTGAGAAATACACATATTGCATTCATTTTTCCCAAGATGGAAATAAGAAGATTGATGTCACGGTGTTAGGTGTGTAGCTAGAGCCAGGAGGCAATTGTCCTAGCTTAGCATAAAGGCTAGAAAGAGGTGCAAACAGCAAGCCTGGTTCCTGGCTCTTGGGATCATTATTTAACCGGCAAGTTCAAGGTATTCTTAAACCTTTTCAGAGTCAGTCAGGTTTCCTCCTGCTTCCATGCTATGCTAGGTTAACTACCACCTAGCTGTAGCTCCATACCTAACACACAGACATAAGAGTTGTATCAATCTTCTTACTCATCAAGAGAAAGCAAATAAGTGGATTTTCCAAAATGTTAAACTATTCCTTTGACACGTGTTAATGATTGATTTGATGGTGATGAAACAGCTCTTAAACATGCTATTTATGTCTCTTCTCTTTCTTATGTGTTAGCAGACTCAGAGGCCTTCAGTTGTCGGGAAGATATCACACCGCAGAAGAAGCAAAAAAGATTTTATCAAGAATATCAAGCAAAACAGGCCAAATATCGAACTGAGGTGGATGGTTGCAAGAGCCAAGCAAGGGCAACGTACCACAAGAGCCATGTGGGAGGAGTGTGAGGGAGTTTTGCTATTTGCACGCATCATGCCCAAACACTTTCTCTACTGACAAAGCTGAACGTTCCCCAGCCTTCCTCCAGAGCTTTTCCTCAGGGGGAGCCCCTGCTATGAACCCCAGCTCCCTTGGCTTCAGCAGGCAGTCCAACCTCAGAGCCAGGCGCTGTGTGGGCATCCCACAAGTCTGGGTTCTGCCCACACAGGACTCACAGACTGCCCCTGAACAAAAAGAATGAAATACTCCTGAGTCACTCCTCTGTGTGGTGGCTCTCCTGTCTAGTGTTAAATTGGTCTGTTGTGAAGTTTTGTCTGCCTCTTCCCCAGCAAGTTTCTACCTTCAGTGAGAACCCTCTCCAACTCCTCCACCGAGTCCTTTTCGGTCACCACTTCGTTATAATTTGCTTTCCCATCAAACAGCAGCACGAGTTCCTTTTTGCTCACCACGTGGTGGAGGACCATGGGATGCCGTCAGAGCTCGGAGGAGAAGGAAGCGGCGCGGCGCTCTCGGCGAATCGACCGCCACTTGCGGTCAGAGAGCCAGCGGCAGCGGCGTGAAATCAAGCTACTGTTGCTGGGCACCAGCAACTCGGGCAAGAGCACCATAGTCAAACAGATGAAGATCATCCACAGTGGAGGCTTCAACCTGGACGCCTGCAAGGAGTACAAGCCCCTCATCCTGTACAATGCCATTGACTCCCTCACCCGCATCATCCGTGCCCTCACCACCCTCAAGATCGACTTTCACAATCCTGATCGCGCCTACGATGCTGTGCAGCTCTTTGCCCTCACAGGGCCAGCTGAGAGCAAGGGGGAGATCACTCCAGAGTTGCAGGGGGTCATGAAACGTCTGTGGGCTGACTCAGGGGTCCAGGAGTGCTTTCAACGATCCAATGAGTACCACTTAGAGGACAACACTGCCTACTACCTGAATGACCTGGACCGCATCTCTGCAGCTGAATACATCCCTACTGTAGAGGACATCCTGCGATCCCGTGACATGACCACTGGCATTGTGGAGAACAAGTTCACCTTCAAGGAGCTCACCTTCAAGATGGTAGATGTGGGTGGACAACGCTCGGAGAGAAAGAAATGGATCCACTGCTTCGAGGGTGTGACTGCAATCATTTTCTGTGTCGAGCTAAGTGGCTATGACCTCAAACTCTACGAGGACAACCAGACGGTAAGAAACAATTCATAGTAAATGTATGCATATGCACACAGGTATGCTGCTTGCCACAGCACTTACTCACTTTAACACAGTCGTCTGAAGAGGAACGATATCAATCCATTTAGCACAAATATTCTGTCTTATGTTATCTCTTATGTTATCTAAAATTTGTACAGCATTCGTGAGAAGAATTAGAAGATTAGATCATTTAAGTAATGAGAATATAGTTCTTATGTGAACACTTAACTGATCATCTGATTAACTGCAATAATACCAACAATGTTGGTATATAAGTTCTAGTCCATGGAATTACTCGAAATGATCAACTGTTAGTTGCACAAGTATGATGAGGGCAAAATACTGTGAGGTGTCACCAAACAACCTATATTTGTGTTAAATGGTTTAACCCTTCTGAGAAACAAAATGAACACAAGCCTCTTCTGCACTGTCATTTCCTCTCTGTACATCCCCGTTGTCTTCAATACAACAACCGTGCTGTGGTTACAGATACAGGGATTACATTTTACTTTTGCTTCCGTCATATACATATTATTTGCAATTGCATATTTCTTCTAAGATAGTGGCTATTTTAAATGTATTAAGGGTACTTCCGGAGTTACTGCAAACTGTGTTGTTTGATGATTACTTCCAAAAAACTCAATAGCATTTTCGAACAGAGGAAAGAGTTTGAAAGGTGAATTTCAGTTGCAAAAATAAGGAGTTTAAAATATAATTGTTTTCTCATCATTTCATTTTAGTAGCTTGAGTACATCATGTCTGCTTTTCCGATTGTAAATTACTTATGTTTACTCTGGTGGGGACAAATGCACAATCTTAATCTCACTGAAAGATCCTTAAACCACCAAAGTGCTTATCATTTAAAATACAGAAACAGACCGGCATAAACAAACATGCAGAGTGTGTTCATTTCAGTCAGTGGACTGTTTAGTGGACCTTGAATTGAACACGTCTACAAGTATAGTAGTATTTTAATCTATGTGAAAATAAAATGTACAAATGTAGGGGTATTGGTCTGTGGGGAAGAAGCCTGGTTTAGATGTTAGCCTCAGAGAGCCTATAAATTACAGTATACTTTTTTTGAAAGATATTCATTATGGCCTACACTAACTGTTGATTGGATATGTTGGACTAAAAACCAAATTTTTTCTTATTTGTATTGTTACAGGCAAAAGTTTTAAGACATAATTGTTACTTCCTAATATCCCCACACGGCATCCAGGAATACTGTATGCACCCTTTTCATCCTTTTATTCTCATCCTAAATAACGTTACTACATGATATAATTTCTCTAAAGTTTATTCAATTTTGTATAATAAGCAGTTTGGAAAGCCTTAAATAAGTTTTATGTCCCATATTCAAATGTTTTTTGGTTGGGGGCAAGAGTGGACCGATTTTGTAGAATTGGGTGAGAATAAGGTGGCTGCCTTAATGTGAGAGCAAAGCTGTTTTAAAACTGTCAGAGTGAAGAGAGTGGCCCGTGTAAGTTATCTTCTATTCATGCCAGTGGAATTTCAACAATTTGCTATCCATAGCATATCCATCTTCTTATCTGAGTGTTTTGGAATAGTTGGGTAGTTATTGCTTGTTTAACTGCCCATTTGATAATGGAAGGTCAACAATAGATACTATTCTACTTTTTAGTCTTGACCAACTATGAGGGGTCAGTTATTTTCTTTCTTCGCAGGCATGATCACATTTCTTTCCTAAAGAGTTTCCACTATCCATGTTCACCTTGATATCTTTATACAGTCTCTGCAAGAAATAACTTGAGCACAGAGGAAACTTTGTCATTCCTGTAACTGAACTGGCCTGATAATTCATAGGTTACCCGAATAAAACAGGGTGTACACTGCGCCAGGTTGGAACATGAAATCAATTAATTTTATAGGTTAAAAATAAAGTCTGAGGAGAAAAATGCAGTATGGTGTTAATTGAGTTCACAGAATAAAGTGTGGGGCTGTACCTGTGAGAATTAGCAGATTGTGAAGGCACTGTGTAGCAATGGGAGTTCACAGGTGCTGGAAAAAACAACTTTTATTATTCCAAGATAGGAGCGGAAGACGAAAGCAATGGATCCAAAGCACCAGAAAGAAAGCCACCCTGAAATTAGAGCAGCCATCCTGCTGCTCAGCCTACTGGGAATAATAAGATTGCTGCAAATACTGACATTTTCATGGATGTTTTGTGGTTAAATTATTGACTGCTTTTACAGTTTTATGTGTTTTAATACATGACGCTAAGCTTAAGATCTGTTTGAACATACCAAAAGGGTTTCTTCAGTTGACAATAAACTTGCAATTTAACAGTACTAACATTAATGTTGGCTACGATTTTCAGAGGCTAGACTGAACCACTGTTGCTGCATGTTGTTGCTGCTGCTGGAGTGTAACACACGCATAGTGTTATTTTTCATTATAAGATTGATGCTATTCACATTTAGCCATACTCTTTCCTAAATAACTGTCCATGCATTATCTGGGGCCTTATCCCAGCATGCCTCAGTGAGAGTTGGGGTACACCCTAAACAGGTTGCCATTCTATCACATATCCCTGCTCAGAGCCTACCACTGCAACTATACTGTGAGACAAAAAACAAAGCAAAAAGCCTTGAATTGCATGTTGCCTGGAGTTAAAAATGCTAAATCTGTAAAAATATTGTACTAAAAACAATTGATGGCGATAACACATAAACCAAAATGTAATATTCATGACCTTCAGGACATTAAAACAAACCTGTCTGTCATTAATTAAACTAATTAATTTAGTCTCATTGATCAGGTTATAAGTCCAGAAGAAATGTACATTTTGTAGTGCATCTAAATAGCAGACTATA
Source organism: Morone saxatilis (assembly GCF_004916995.1). Lineage (NCBI taxonomy): Eukaryota > Metazoa > Chordata > Actinopteri > Moronidae > Morone > Morone saxatilis. Next base: position 11,031,504 of record NW_023339774.1, on the reverse strand, counting down.
GCTTATATAATTAGCAGTGTTATGACACCGTAGGTGGTCTTATAACAGTGTCTTAACACCTCTGCACCATTTGTCATTGTTCATATTTTACTAAAAGTATAATTATATTTATATAGATATTTTCTGGATGAATAAAACATACATATGGCAGAAATGTGTAGACGTTTATTAACGTTATGACCTACAGAGATGATCTCCTCACACATATTTTAAAGTGAATATCACATTATGCATGGGGCGCATACTTAGATCACACCACAACAATGCTAAATAAAATGTATCAATCTGAGCCTGTCAGTGACAAAGTACTCATACAGTGACATGGAGACACTTCACTTGCCGTTATTTGTGGTATAATGTAGGCTAAACATTTATACAAATGTCCTACACAGATTTGTGAAAGAGAGGCTGTACTAGCATACAAATCACATAATGGCGGCCATACAGGACATCAGGCCACACCCTCATAAATCTACAGGACATCAGGCCAGACAGCATAATGCAGCAACAAATCTAAATGTCACATTGACTGTATACCTAATCTAAATTCTAAACTGAATTGAGGTACGTCGCTGTGGTTCCTGCGACATCATACTGAAGGCTCCACAGTTAATTCCTGACATCTTGGAGCCGCTCGCTTCCATAACCACTGTCAGCTGACACAACACTGCTGAACAGCATAGCCATTACCTAACACATAGTCTAGCTTCTACATGCTCAATACGTCCGCAATGTGAGAAAGAGAAGAGTGTTTGTAACTGTGTACTCAATGTATCTCTGGTTAAGAACTGTATATGATATACCAGCTGATGGGGAATATAACCGCAGTGAAACACAATTTGGTTTACGTTAAATTGGATTAAGCTTCAGTTATGATTAACTTTAGACAACTCCATGGAATGAAGGTCAGTACAATGTGATGGTAAAGGACGAGATCATTAAGCTGACGTGATTCAGGTGCAAAAGGAGAATTATACTGACGAGATACTGTACAATAACAGCAGATATTGTTATATATTACAAAATATTAACCCTTAGAATAAACAAACTTAATATCTGGAACAAATATCACTAAGTTACAGTTTGTTAGGCAGAAAACATGCTTACATACACAGCATATTTCAATTTACCAGAAAACAGATACTGACAATTGAGCTTCTGGTAAACAGCAGAATATTAGGCAGACTGATCTCAGGGGATATGTAGACATATTTCTAAAAAAATGTTTTCCATCTGTTTGCTTGGCTTGTTCAAAAAGGAGATGATTGTGCAAACTCAACTGATTTTCAGATAAAGAACAAACCATTCACCACATCCTTACCGTAACCTTCTGCAAGATAATTTTGCGTAACCTAACTTGAACTTGCCTAAAGTGAAATGATAAGAGATTTGGCAGATACTTTGCATTTGTTTGGTTTTACAATACACCTAATGTTGAATAAGTTTGTAGTAAAGCCCTTGCACATATTGAGGTTTAATTAATGGGTTTTTTCATAATAATGCTATAAATGTAATGTAAATGTTACTGTAATTCCCAATCCTGCTTTGTTAAGGGGAGCTGCCATTGTTAGTTTCCCTCCAGCATCAGTAATATTTACTCTTTTGACATGAACCTGCCAGCAAACATATCTATTACCTTCTTTACCTTAGCACTGACACAATTGAGTCAATGAGTACAATTCATTCTGTTATATACTTTCTGGACCAGTGGTGACTCATCATTTTTTAGTTGAAGTGCTACAGCTGAATCTTCTATTTCATAGTCTACGTTGCGAGCACAGAAAATCTGTGAACAATAGTAGCATGATCCTTTGTTAATGAGCAGGTTTGAGTAGAGGCTCCATAAATTATGTCTTATCTGATGGAAAACAACACAACAGGACTGACTATGGAGGTTGAATGACGCAGCCAAAACTGGTAAAGCTCGATGTTTGTTGAAGAATTCGGTCGTTCATACGACTCTCACTGCGAATTTTGAGGCAGTCATCAGTTTTTATGTGTACGTATGATGATCACTGATTAATGACTCAGTCCATACATATAAGAAACTGTTTCAGCTGCTTCAAAGGTGCTCATTAGAGGAAAAGGTGTTTTTATAATGATGTCTTGTTGTATCCTTAACCTTCAAAGCTTTATGCAATGTCAGAAAACAAACTTAATCAGACCAGACCCACACGGTTTAGTTTCAATGCACCAGCTCACACAAGACAGAAAATACACCAGAATAATTACAGTACAGCATTTGCCCATCAACCCATTCCCTGATGCATTTTCCCTGTCCCATCCCTGTCTTCATAATGAATCGGTTGCCATGGTTACCGTTTCTTAGCAACAGGCCAGTCAAATGCTCCTAATCCTGCGCTGTTGACAGTGAGCTGTGACTAGGGAAGGGAGGATGAGAAGGGGAGAGGAGGGTGAGAGGAGGGGAGGGGGGAACAAACAGCAGCGCTGGAGAGAATAGATATGAGGTGTCTGTGTGCACGCATGTATTGTGTGCCTGCGTGAGTGTTTGCGTGTGCGTTATTATGAATGTGCAGTGCAGGTTTATATGCAAGGGCTGAGGCTGAGCAACTGCAGCAAATTCTGTGTGTATGTGAGGTGAAAATGAAAAGCCTAGATGTGAGGTGAGCCGCTGTTTAAGCTTGTGTTAGCCAAACATCAAGGCAGATACGGACTGCAGTGTCAGCTCTATTTCTTGTTTCAATTATTATTTTTATTAACCTCTCAAACAAGAATTATTACCTGTCACATGAAATTAATTATTAATTACTGGTGTTTCATGTTTTTATGTCAAAGTTTGTCATGTGCACTTCTCCTTTCAAACCACAGCAAAGACGACATATGAACTGATCTGAATGTGAAATGACAGTTTCACTGATCAGTGGCTTTAAATCACACCGAGCATCCCTTCAGAAGCACAGAGGCAGGTGTCAGAACGGTGCCTCAAAATGTACTCAGAAATATTCTCCCTCAACTCAGCTACAGCATCTTAACCGCCTAATGGGTTATCAAAGGCTTTACTATCATGTAATTGAATTGCTTCATGTGACATAATGGCGTTTTGAAAAAGAGCTTTCCAAGAAACAGAATGAGATTGTTCAAGGACCACCAAGTGAGAAAATCTTGTCATGTTTGTTAGTTTTTTTTTGCCAATATTTTCTTGACCAGATTCTACATGCGCACTTACAGTAGGTTTCAATGTATCCTCTATACTATATAACAATTGCATTACTGAACTGCTTTAGCAAATGCTAATTTATTGCATGTTACCAGATTCAGTTTTACCTTAAATATTAATAATCTATAATAATCTACAATGACAGTCTGAAGGTTCGGTCCTACACACAACTATCCATGTTACATGTAGTATTAAGGTAGCCCATACTAGCCTCGCCTTACAGAGCAAAGCTTTTATTTGTCGTCATTTTAGCTTTGCCTTATAGTGGACACAGAAACTGATACTGTATTATCCACATCAAACTCTTCCACATTACAAAAGAATAAAGCTTCAGCAAATGAGCAAACTTCAAAGGACATTTTTTTACTCTTTTAGCTGAGAATCAAAAATGCGATTTTGCAGAAAATCTAGCACAAGAATAATATGTACAATTGTGTTTATGTTTGTTTGTGTGTTTCTTTTTAAATCTAACCCCAGCAGTGTTGCTGCCCACAATAACAGAGACATTAGTAATTAAACAGAGAGGGATAAGAGGAAGGGAGAAGCCTGAATAATGCAATTTTCAGGTACGGTAGAAAAAACATGGTGACAGAGAAAATCCTTTCGGTGGATAAGTGCAAAGCAACCCCTTCTTGTGAGGGAGTGACATTTAAAATGAACCTTAATGAATTACGAAGGGGTGGCTGCACACTTAAGTGATTTGTATTTATGGGAAACAAAGCAATGACACAGGGATGAACTTCCTCATTAATACTTAAGCTTAATTAAGGCCTGCGCCTCTGGACTATTCTGACAGGAGGCAGCGAGGGGGAAAACAGTGTATGCGTGTGTGTGTGTGTGTGAGTGTGTGTATGTGTGCGTGTGTGCGCATCTGTGAATCAGTTTGAAGCGAAGGAAGGGGGTCTGCATGCTTTAGTGCTCCTGGATGTTGCTCTCCCCCCTCCTCCCGCTCCCCATTAAGAAACTCTTACTGTACGAGCGCTGTTGTGGCCAGGTGAAGAGACTGGAGACTCCCTGGGCTCAGCTGGCTGTCTCCTGCCATACTCTCTTAGCAGCTGGGCTCTTGTTTTGACACCCTGCAAAGAGGAGGAGTGAGGTCAAACAGCCAGAATTTTTGTAGTGTACAATGTTTAGGAGGCCAGTCTTTGTCCCCGCGGGGACACATACTTATACAGAAAGGAGAGCTTATGTTTCAATCTGGTCGGATAACAACATGTGAGAGAACGGAGCAGAGAGGAAGACATATGGGTGAAGAAAGAGCAGTTTTAACCCTTCAGTGCAGAACTGGGGTTTAACAGATTCTGCAGACACACTCTTATGCAATATGGGTTGAATAAAACCTAATTCTTATTCCCTTCTTTGTGTGGTGTGTCATTTTAGTTTCAACAATTAGCTCATTTATTAGTTTGACAAACAGTGTTTTGGGATATTTTCTTTTTACAGTATCCAGTGGCTAGTTTTACAGTACTTGTGGCTCAACAGACATCGATTTCTTTGTTTTTGAAAACCTTTGTCCTCTCAGCACTTTTCCTCCAGGGATGTTTTTATTATGAGCTACTCACTCAAATTTGACACACAGCTGAGAAAGAGTATTTATGAAAAGTGACCCATATACCAAAACAACATATGTTAACATGTGTATGTTAAGGTCCCAATATTGGAAATTTAAATTTTCCAATAATACTATATTATTGGGCTACATATAAAGGTTGCATGCAACTTTCTTTTCTCACAACTGTAGCCTTTTCATCATTATCCAAAAATAGTGCACTTACACCACTGATTAATCAGGGTTTACTTTGAATCTGCACTACGATTGTCTAATCCTTTGCTATTCCCCTCAATATCTTTTTTCATGGTGTGCAGATCTTGTGATTTGCTCAGAGCATCACGTTGTTTCTGTAACCTTTTAAACAGCAGTCTTCCATCTGACAACCTCCCAGTCACAAGCTACTGGCCAGTCGCCACATGCCAGCCATGAACAGATCAACTTTCTTTTTCTTTCATTTCTCTTATACATTCAATGTCACATGAGCACAAACTGTATGGAAGCACATGGATGCATACATGCACATACACATGTATACAAAGTTTTCACGTAGACCTTTTTCTTCTGTACCAAAAACCAGCATATTCCACCATTCTGCAAATTAAATTTCCATTTGAAATAATCCATTTTGAAATTTCCTGTCCTGTGTGTAGTGGAATAAAATTAAAAAAACAAAACAACTAAATGATAAACAAGTTACATAACATAAAAGGTCCTGTTTCATATTTTTGTTTTTCGTTTTTTGTAACTTGTGACTAATTTATCTGTAGCACGTGGCAGATATCAGTGATTACATTATACATTTGTAAAATAAATCATAGATTTGTACTTAATTTTAAAATTTCATTAATTCATTTATTTCCTCCTACGGGAAATGATAATGCAGCAACATTTAGAATACCTCTATTTAATCATATTTATTTACCAAGCTGAAGGTTGAAGAAGAAAAACAATATCACACAGCCAGACCAGTTATGGTGCACTGGTTAGAGCAGTCTGTCCTCAGTGATCTGACCCCGACACCACGTGATCCAGTCACATTTTCATAACAATTATTGCAATATTTACAACTATTCTTGAGAAGAGTGAAACGTTGATCACTGAGTGATCATTATACAGTTTTGTACTTTGAGAACATTAGTGGTGGTTAAAGAAGTAATCAGCTGTTTCAGAGGAGAATGTGAGAGTTCAAACTCAGGTCTTCATCTGTCTGAGTCTCAAGTCTCTGTTGACATAACAGAAACGCCGTATCTTTTGGCTAGTCAAGTGGATACTGTGACTTGTGCTTGATTTTAGATCTCCTCTTATCTCGTCTTTATTTTCATCCTCAAATTTTGCCGTGACCTTACATGGCCTAATTTTCTCTCTTGGGTTTTCCCAGATCACATGATCCTGCTTGTGTGAATGAGGTCTGATTGTGTGATAAATTGGGCTGATTTGGGTTGTTGCTTCAAAGCAAATACTACATATTTCTTAGCTGTGAAATCATTTCCTCATGGTCTGATCTTCTTTTTCCTTTCCTTTCTCTCTCCACAACCACACAGAGCCGCATGGCCGAGAGCTTGCGCCTGTTTGACTCCATCTGCAACAACAACTGGTTCACCAACAC
>NW_023339774.1:11024841-11025068 GCF_004916995.1 Morone saxatilis | reverse complement strand
AGAGGAAGGGGGGGGGCAAAGCGGGCAGCAGTTGGCCCACCATCAGGCTGGATAAACAAAAGGCATGTCAGTCTGCCTGATGGTTTATCTCTTTGAAGAGATGCAACAGAGAACTGCAAATGAAATGAGGTAGTAAGAAACAACGGAGCTGGTGGGCCATGGTCAAGATGGGATTTTTACCCAACGTGTTTGCACTGAATATGAGTATGCAGAGACACCCAAACACA
>NW_023339774.1:11019424-11024810 GCF_004916995.1 Morone saxatilis | reverse complement strand
ACACACACACACAAATACACACCGACACACATTCTTATGTTGCTCACACACAAGACCCTAGGATTGACAGTCAAGCACTTGTTTGACAAGGCAACACTGGAAATTTTAGACAGCTACCCCTACCTGCCTGCCAAACCTGAGGTAGTAGGTCTGTACTGGTGGTTTTCGGTTACGTTTGTCTACTGTATTTTATTTGCCAGAGTCAATTAATGCTGCTTTACAAGAAGAATTTTGACAAAATCAATGTTCTCTTTTGGATTTTCACCTTAACAACGGTAACCAGTGAGTGCACCTGATGAGAAGTGGGGAGAGCCTGTATTTCTGAGGAAAAAAAAAAAATGTCAGTAGACATGATGTCACAGGGTTTCTGCCTAAAAGAGGAAACTGCCACAGTGTAAAGCTGAAGTGAAATAAGTTTTCTACACACTATTTCTGTTTTGCCCCTTCGAATATCTAATGTTGTTCTTTTCCCCCTCTTTCTTTTATCTTTTGTGCTTTAAAAAAAAAAAGAATATGTCTCTCAAACCTGCCTTTTATAGCAGGTCACTGACTTATAATACCAGGAGAGTGTTATGCTCTGTAGAGTCAAAAGTATTCTTTATGATCATTCCAGTTTCCAGCAAGAGACAACAAAAACAGTGCCAAGATCAATTTGTAAATAAAACCAGATCCCATCCATTATGTTATTTTTTGTTTTGTTTTGTTTTGTTTTCTTTTTATGGACAAATACATTAAAACATGCATGGTTTTGTTACTTTGGGATACTAATATATTTTCTTTGGGATTATGTTCTTCTTTTCTTAGGTTTAAATAATATATTCCCAAAAATATATATAAAAGTCAAACACTGTGTACGATTGTACAGTTGTCAGAGAGGAATTTATTGAAAAGAGTTATATCAATATAATAACTGATGATGATGAAAACGATGACGATAATGATGATAGTGGTGACGACGATTACAAAGATGACAAGGAAAATTTCACTACAAAGTTAGCATGAGAGGTTAAAGTGGATCAAAGGAGAACAAGACTGTAGAAAAAAAATGAAAATGAAGAAGCAAACCTTGAAAGTTCAATCTTCCTTGCATTATCTAAGTGGAAATTGTTAAACAGCCAGTCAGTATGATGTGTAAATATACTGTAAGGTACACTCTTTGTTTAAACAAATGAAAATAAAGGTTGAGTTGGGTTACTGCGAGTGAGATAAAGAGAGAGCGAGAGAAAGAGAAGGAGGAAAACCCCACTCCACTCCTCCTCTTACCCTTTCTTTTCAGTTTAGAGTGTGATGTGCAAACAACTCAGCTAAGGGCTTCAGGCTTGACTTTACAGGATGTCCACCTCAACAAAAGACAAAACAATTAAAAAAAAGAAATATAAAAAGGACAATAACTATGAATAAAACAACTTATGCAAATTTCCATGGTGTAGTAAATGTGTTTTTGGGTGGTGGTTGTGTCAAAAGTGCTTTTAATGTGTTTGGGATGGGAATTTTCATAGATGATGGCCCTCCATGCCTCCAGTCTTTCATAATTATGCTGCACCAAATTATTTGTGACGTGGAATAGAACATACTGTCCAAAACCCTTGTTTCCATCCTCAGTGTCCAAAATAATGGCATAAAAAGTGTTTGTCCTCGCCATACAATGTAGCCGCTGGGGCAAGAATAATTCGGACATAAAGTATGCAATTAAATTACTCCTGAATGAACTTGGCCTATGTGTGATGGGGTGACAGCGTACAGTGCCATACAGATTCCACTCTAATTAGTGTATAAACCCCAGCTGACCCCAAGTGTCTGCTGATGGGTCTGTCCCCAAATAAATATACCTTCTGTTTAGCAATTTCTAGTTAAAGAGTTCAATATTGCAAAAGTAACGTGATTTTGTTCAATGCAATATTTATGCGGTGAGGTTTTGGCAAACCTGAACCAATGCCTATAAACTGAGAAACTGTTAACTCTTACACTCAATATGTGTCCTCTGAAAGACATTTAGGCAAGAAATGACACAATAGTTGTGAGGAAACCTGTATCAAGAGGATGTATCTACCACGCAGGCAATCCTTTCTTTTAACGCTCATGTGGTATTAATATTTTTTGGAGTTTAAACATTATTTAAATATTGATAATGCTTTCAGTTCGTCAGACTGGGGACCATACATAAAACATTACAGTACTGTGTGGCTGATGGTTTTAAAAATGATTTTTTTATTAATCTTTTACTTATTTTAGCTCGATTTACATCACTGTGTGAAAAATGTCTTCAGGTCATGGGTGTATTCTTTTGTGAATTGATTTAAGCAACAGTGGGAATTTGTTTGAGAGATGAACATAAATAAAATCCACTGCTGAGAAGGGAGAGTTCTGCTGAAATCATGCCTTGTGACTGTCATGTGGTAGGAGATGGTGCCAACCATAAAAATGACTGAGTTACAGAATGGAAGAGTAGCTGATAAAAAAAAATCAAAGAAGGTATAGAAATGTTCCCTATCTATTTATTCAATTGAATCAGGAAGTAACTTGAAGTGAAATTTTAAGTAGAAATGGTAAACTGGTGGGGGCCTGGGGTTTTTCTCAGGAAGGTTTTATCACAAGGTGGTGCTAAGCAGTTGATGTTGAAGTAATAAACTGGAAATTCACTGCCTGGGAAACATTTACAGCGGCCACTTACTGAAAGTCTAGTTACTCTAGGTGAATTTTCTCCAACACAAACAGCATTACTAATACTGCAAATGCAGAAGTACAAATGCACTAGATTGCCAAATCAAAGAAACACTGTCAGTTACACATTATAAGAGCTATAATACTAAAATTGAACTTTAACCGTTGAGTCTCAATATTCAGTATTAGAATTTCAGCTAGAAAGTTGTACAAAATCATAGAAAGAGAGGACCTCATCTTGATATAATCTACACTGAGCACACAATATTCAAATGTGTACGACTGGAATACCATTAAACCCTATGAAGCAGCTGGACTGCGTTAGAATCCTGCTCGCCAGGTACAGTGGTACAGTTAGGGTTGGGTATCGAACTCTGTAGTAGGGATATTATTAAGGGGTATTAATGGATACCGAATTACCCTCGATCAATCAGTGCCAAATTCTGGTACCTGAGAGTGCATCTGGGTAAGAGAGTAAATTAGAGTAGAGAGACAAAGAGAGAATGAGAGTAAGGTTACGTTGCCCCTGCAGCTTTTTCCAGTCACAGTGAGTCAGGGCTCGCAGACTTTATGATGCAAAATGCAAAGCTGGCCAGGAGAACATGTCCAAACTGAGGAAACAACAGGTCAAACATAAAATATATCCAAAATCTGAAGAGAAGGTTCTGTATAACAAACCATCTGCTGCAGTCAGGTAATTTAATCTTACCTGGTTTATGGCTGAAGGCAATTATAAAAGCAAAGAAGTTTGTATACTTGACACTGATCTGCAGACAAATCGACAACTTACATTGTCACTGAGAAGATTTGCACGTATAGTAGGGGTAAAAAAAAAAAAAGCAAAAGTACAACATATACTACTGTAACACATAATATGGCAGAACCGAGGGAAATGCAGATAAGAGTAAAAGTATCATGTGTCTTGTTTCATACTGAATTATGCAGTGTGTCCTGATATGCAATCCAGGTGCCAGGATTGAGCCATGTTCATTAACAGGTTAAGAATCAGTAAATCAGGAGCAGGTTTGTAAATTTGGATTGGTCTATCTTAAATCTTTATCCAAGTTCATTTACAGCAATATCTCTGAAAGGTTGCCATAACATTTAGGACCCCTACTCCTGTCTTTACTTTTATATTTTGGAAATTTCAAAAGAGCTTTGTCCATAGATGTAAGATTTAAACTGGGGCCATGCCAAACTCAGATTTGTCATCAGCATTGAGACATCCAATAACTAATAAGGAAAAGGGATTGAGGGAATTTCTAAAAATGTAAGTAGTTCACAAACAACCATGGGCACAAATATAAATTCTTGGCCCAATGATGACAGTTCTGAAACAATAAATATCTATAATCCCTGGCATGTTCCACGGCCATGTCTATTTCTAGGCCTCCTGAATCATTCGTTCAACGTTTTTTAAGAAAAAAAAAAGAGAATAGAAGAAGGCCCTTGCCACTAGCCTCTCTTGACCCTTTCCGTGTTGTTGACCAGTGCTTATTTCCCTCTCCACACCCCTCTATAAGATCTCTTCTAAACTGGTTGTCCTCACATCACCACTATCTTTTTCTCTGCTTCCATCTTTCCTCAGCTCCCCTCTATTTACTCCCTCCAGATGACTCCTTCCTGTGTCTCCTCAGTGACCTCAACATTTATACCTGCCCTCTTATCCCCTCTGGCTCTTTTCCCCTTTCCTCTAAGCTTGTCTATCTGTTCCCACCTGCTCCTTGGCTGCAAACCAGCTGTGAAACAAATGGACAAGCCTTCAGGCAGCTGGGAGAAAATTCCTTAAGTCTGGCTTTCTCTGAGGAGTTTTAGTATCTCATCTCCTCTTTCTCTACTGGCAAATTTATGACTTCCAGTCTCCTGCTTCTGACCCACAGAAGCTCATCGCTATCCTCTCCTCTCGTCTCAGCGCTCCTCCTTCTCCTTCCACGGAGATGGTGATGACAGCAGAGGCTCATCTTCCAGGCTACCCTCTGGTCACTGTCTCCTCCTCTGACCCCTCTAACATGAGCTTAATGTTTCCCCTCAACCCATCCTTAATGAAGTCCTAAAAAGATTCCCATGAGCAGACTTAACTTCTGCCCTCTTGAACCCTTCTCCCCCTCCCGGACCATCGCCGCTGATCTGCTCTACTTCCTGACTGATATCATCAACCCCTCCCTGACATCTGGCTGTGAACCATCTGTCTTGAGTCAGATAGAGCCACTGCTCTCGTCTCGAAACCTTCTCTTGACCCGTCTGACATCCATTAGACACCGCTGTCAAGCCCTTCTTCGGCAGTCCTTGGTAATTGCTGTGTGCAGTTTTATCCATACAGAAACTGGCCTTGTATCTAATGCAGCCATTATTAGTCCGATGAAAGACTAAGATATGAAATATTACCAAATATTGAATTATTTTTATTTAAATTATGTTAATTTCTTACTGTGAGAGTCCAGATTAGTGCCTTTTTTTTAAGGTAATCTATAAAAGCCTGTGACATACAGCCAATGAGCTGTTCACAACAGAATTACCATCACATGCCTCTGAAGTGTAATCAATATTATATCGGCAATTTAAGAGCAATATGGAAAATGTTTTATTTAATTTGCTAAAAAATAGGTTAAAGAATTAACTATTAAAAACCTTACACTGTATCATTTCTCTGAAAACTACAAGACTAAAAGTCTACAGCCACGCTCAGCAGTTCTGTAAGCACAAGGCTGCTTTGAGCTAAATGCTA
>NW_023339774.1:11018469-11019406 GCF_004916995.1 Morone saxatilis | reverse complement strand
AATGTCATTAGTTTTGCAGGTAATAATCATAAACTAAATAATTGGACCAATTAAAGATTTGACCCAGTGATGACACTGATGAAAAGTCCACATTTTGGACCAGTGCTGACTGTCAGGCCAACCAACAGACAGACTGACAAACAGATCATTATGCCGCTAGCGTGGCTAACATCATATCAGACAAACCACAGGAAGCATCTGATCTGGTTGTGGATAAACAGCTAACACGGCCACGTGGATTTAATATGAAAGGCTACTGTTGCCTGCCGCTTTATGCGTACATAAATGTTGCAATCCTAGAAATATGTGCTGAAACCATTTCTTTTTCATCCACAGCCAACTCAAGGCCCTCTCTGCAGGCTCTGTTGTAGTTTTGTTAGCCCTTTTCTTGTGCCAGCCGGATATGCCAGGAGACTGTGGGCCCTGCAGACGGACTGGCAAGTGGACCCTCTACAGCAGTGATGCTTAACTTAAGGCTTTTCTTATTCAAAATGAAAATAAATTGATTCACTGTGGGAATTGTTTGGTTTGTTTGTTCATACCAATTACTAAATGTTCAATAAAATCCCTTGGATGTTCCCAAGGAAAATGCATTTTAGCTTTCTATGCAGTGTGCCGAGAGCGGTGCCACCTGATATTCACTCTTGACAAAGATGAGTGAGGACAGAAAACGTCAAAAAGGTTGACAATGAAAACAGGCAATTCTATGAAAAGTGATTTTTTTCGTCTTTATTTATTTACATAGTACTATATCTATATATATTTATTTTGGCTCATACCAATCCTAAACCACTGTGTTTAACCTGCCAAATGACAATTGCTGTATTCAAGGTTGCTAATGTCAGGCCCCATCCACTGCCTGGTAGGACCACAAGAAAAGTAATCTCATTCTGCCACCAATCAGTAATCCTTGTGTTTATTCATTTTATCTGATAAA
>NW_023339774.1:10992410-11018369 GCF_004916995.1 Morone saxatilis | reverse complement strand
GATCGAGCAGATTTCCCCACGATGCAGTCACAAGTCTCTCTTTTTTTCCCCCCCTTGTGACATACAGTGTGGTTTTTACCTCCTCGTGTCTCTACGAATCATTCAAATTAATCGGAGAAGGGAAATTCACTCTTGGATTCAACCGCTCACGGGTCATAAACACACACACACACCCTGTGACGACAACATCTAAGTAGACATGGCTTTGTATTAGGGGGTCACAAGAGGAAGGGGGGAAGGGAGTTTGGAACCACTGCTCTAAAACACACAACCCAGCTTTCGGTCTTTGACTGCAAAATAATAAAAAAAAAAAAAAAAGGGGGCCTACCTTACCAGGCCTTTGGTGATTCCTAAACCCTTGATCAAGTCCATCTCATGGTGCTTTTGGGCATCAGATAAGATGTGTGCCAACATGCCTCTGCTGAAGCAAAGAGTATAAATGTGAGTGATGTTTAACTCAAGGTTGGGTGTGACAGCACATGGTAGACAAATGCAGACTGAATCATAAAAATAAGGCAGAAGGTTAGGTCTCGGGCACACCACCGTTTATAATTTTAGACAGAAATCTATTCATTTCTGCAGAATCACTATGATAAGGCTTCAACCTCCTTCAATTTTGAAACTGTAAACTTGGGCCAATTCATTTAATGTTACAACAGCAGAACACCCAAATTGACTCAACAATTTCACAACTTACAGCCGCTACAAAGGAATGCACTGAAATACAGTCAACGCAAGCAAATACATAAACACACCCTCTGTAGCACTAGTAGGCCTGTCAGCTTGCAACACAAGTCCCACAAGTGCCATCTGCAGTGTGGGACTAGACCAATCGTTCTCAAAGTTTTTCTAGCCATCATTAACAATGATAGGGGAACCATTTTCAGGCTGGTAAATTCAACATCTCTCTATGCACGTCACTGCATGTTACAGTTTAAGGTGGTGCACAGGGCTCATATATCTAAAGTCAAATTATCTCGTATGTACTCAGATGTTGTAAATGTAAGAGAGGTGAGGCTTCACTTATTCACATGTTCTGGACTTGTCCCAGTCTGGAAAGATACTGGAGAGATGTTTTCCAAACCTTGTCCCTCATTCTTAATCTAGAGCTAGAGCCCAACCCACTGATTGCCCTTTTTGGCACCACTGGTGTGGATGACATGCGCCTAACTCCAACCAAAAGTCACACACTGTCCTTCGCTTCTCTTTTGGCTAGGCGAGCAGTACTACTAAGATGGAGGGATGCTGCTCCGCCCACACACGCTCAGTGGCTTAGGGACATGTTGTACTGTCTAGACCTTGAAAAGATCCACTACTCAGTTTGTAATTCAGGTGGGAAGTTTCAGAGGGTGTGTGGACCCTTTCTGAAATATTTTGAGAGTCTTCAGTCAAACTGAAGGATTTTCCTTTCCTTTGTTTTGCATCTTTGCTTGTCTCTCTGTCAGTTACCTAGTCTGTATCAGTTAATGTCTAAATATGCCTTCTTCTACTCATCTATCTATTTCTTTATCTATTCATTTTGTTTTTTTAATTAATCTATTTTTAATTTTTAGTATTTACTTATCTTGCAATTTAATACTTGACTTCCAGCGGTTTCCTACAATACTCCAGGAACAATACTCCGTAGGAAATATGGTTTGTAGATGTGGCTAGTGGGAGTGGAGGGGTGTTTGTGTTTTATCACTTTGAAAAAAAAAAATTACATTGTATGAACATTTCTGTTTTTGTGATTAAAATTAATAAAAACATCTGAGAGAAAAACAATGATAAGATAAGATAAGATAAGCTTATTCCTTTATTTATCAGGTTCAGGTTGACACCAGCAGCAATAGGGCAAAGTAGTGCAAAAACAGAGAACAAAGAATATCACAATAAAATATTCTAAAATATTAGAAGATATTAGAAGATATAAAACTATAAAGAAAAGTATAAAAAGTATATACACTATGCATTGTTAAAAGTATATACACTATGCATTGTTTAAAGTAGGACATGGAGTGCAAAATATAAGCAGAAAATTAAACTGGACTAAAACTAAAAAAACTGAAACTAAACTAAAACTACTAAACTACTAAAGTGGAAAATTAAATATAAATAGTGCAAAAGGCTTGTGCGTTGCAGGTAGGAGTTTTAAAACCAGTCTTTGGTCTGCGGGGGTTTGAGGAACTGGGTGCTGTTGCGCTGTGGAGTCTGATGGCTGATGGTAAAAACGAGCTCCCCAAAACCGCTTTGAGGCTCGGGGCTGGGTCAGTCTTGTAGCTGAAAGTGCTCTTTGAGCTGCCTCAGCTCAGTGTAGAGAGGATGAGAGGGGTTGTCCATGATGGCTTTCAGCTTCCCTCTCATCCTCTTTTCAGTCACAGCCTCCACAACTGTCCAGCTCCATCCCGCCACCGAGCTGGCCTTCCTCAACCAGCTGCTAAGCTTGTTGGCACCCCCAGTGGGGAACCAAAACTATTAAAAAAGGAAGTTTTAGTAAAAACCAGGGCAGCAGGATAGCATCATCTTGTTTGTTTATTTTCCCTACATAAATCAAATTTCATTCTACTCCTTATAGGCCTGTACTTTTTGTGTGGCCTGCCCTTCAATCTGAGAACCACTGGACTTGATTAAACTGTCAGACTGATGTACAGAGACAGAAAAAGAGACTTTTTAGGTTGCTATTTTTCTTATCCCACACGGAAATACTACATTCTCATTTATTCTATTGGCTGCTGATTAAATAAAGTTACTGAAAATGCACGGCATAAACAGCATCCTAACATCCTGTAGACAAATGCTATGTCACTGTTGTGCCACAGTTACTGTTGATAGATAAAGTGTTCAGAAATGTCACATGACATGTACTGAGTTACAGGATGTTTTAGTTTCTGAGGTTAGCTTTGGTCGACTTATCTGCCAGTCATGGGTTCAGGACAGCATGCTTTGTGGTTGGCAGCTAGCTCCTGATTTGAAGCTTACTGTTTTTGTTTTCTAACTTGTTGTGAAGCACACGACTTTCACAGGGAAGGGTGTCTCCTCACTATACTTCTGCTTTTAGTCCAATCTATTCTTTTGTTAACCACGGGTTGTAAAAAGCCTCATCTTGGCACAGTTATTTTATGAGCAGCTTGCTCTGTATTGAACTGCAACACTTATCCAGCTCTTAGAACTGTGTTGTCTGTTCACATTTCCTAAATGCTCGCTTCCCCTAACTGCCATAATTTGTGGTTAGTTATGTTATTGTCCTTTTTAGGCGTTTGGATGTTGGCAGAATGGCCTGTAGGCATCATTAGAGTGAGTACAAATATACAGACTACTGAAATATACTGACAGCTGTTATTTGCTGTACTAGCTATTATATACAAACACTAGTGTTGAGCTAGTTACTCAAAAAAACTGTACTTTTCTCCCCAAAATTCAGACCTAAAATCCAGTTTTGTTCGTTAAAATCAGAGTAATGTAATATTTCCAGCCGCTGAATGTAAGCGTTTCCATCTTCCAAGCTAGTTCCCCCCACGATTACAAAAATGAATCTAAGGATGTGATTGAATTGTAAGATTTTAAATTTGTAGAGGGGGGTTACAACAAAAGTAAGGCTGTAACTAATAATATTTTGGTTAGTTACTGGGGAAAGAAATATTATTGCTGTAATATTATTACTAGTAATGAGTTACTGCCGAGCACTGATGACACACACTGTGTATTTCCGTTATTGACAGACTGAGAGGCTCTGTGCATTTGCTGTGAACTGGTGTGTCACTTTTCCATGAGCATGACCCTGATTTGCTTTAGTCCTCGAGTACATCATTTTCATGACTGACTGACTGACATATCGATGTGCATGTGCATAAAATCAAATCACTCGCCTGCCCTTGTAATACTAATGCGGCTCAGGGAGGAGTTAAGGCTGTGAAGCAAAAGTTGCACTGAATAAATCATGTTTTTCAGCTGTTTGCCTTGTGGGGGCATTCAGATGAAGACCTAAACTGGTTCAGGGACTTCTGACTCAACCCAAGACTCATGATCCTGTTTTTTACTGACTTCTTCTACTGACTCTACTACTCCTCTTTAGTTGGTTAATTTTTCTTTATTGCAAATAGGAAAAGACGTAATGCATCACACCAAGCAGCTGCCAGTTTAAAGGATACGACTGTTCTCTGTATCTTTTATTGTCAAATCAAATCCCACAAAAAGACCAAAACCAGCAATGTGTTTTTCTGTTCTTTCTGACTTCCCTAACCTGTTGGTGGCCTTAAGCTGACTGGTTCCTACTGAAGATGTGAATCTCACAAATATATAGTTATATATATATCTTATAAAGACTCAATAATTTACTAAAACAGCTTGGCACTGTTGTATTTAATCTTACACAAACAGGAGTAAATAGTGCTTTTGTTGGGGACTATTTTCAGCAGCAGATTAGAATAGAGTTATAAGCTACAGTATATCAGCCTTTAAAATACACTGCAATTCTGCTGCTTCAGAGGTTTGTACAGCCACAGAGCTTCCGGGTCCCAAAAGACGGTTTATAATTTTCAAAGAGAAACAATCTGGAATAATATTCCATAATATAATGGTATTTCTTGATAAATCAGGCTGTCTACGAAGTTTGGAGGACCAACACTGATCGCACACATGCAGGCACACAGACAGTGCCCTCAAGAAATGGCAGACAATCCAATCACTGGATTTGTTGACAATAAGAAAAATATAAACATAAAACATCACCAGACTTATTTTTTCAGAGTCAGAGGAGGAAGGAAGTATTATTGTTTCACTGACCGGGTTAAGAAGGTCAAGCTTTACTATTCTTGGCCACACAACTGGCAGCAATGTAAGGTAGTATTGTAGGTTTTTGGACTTCTTTCTGGTCAACTATGAATATTTAACATTACCACTTAAACTAGAAGATGAGAATATTCTTCATACTGTGTCCTGAACAGCATGACCAGAGTAAAAATCCTGTAGAGGTTAATGCAATAACTGAAATTGTGAATCATTTCTTTTTGATAGATAACTAAGCCTTATATATCAAATCCTAATTTTCATTAACATCAAGAATGCAGCTGCAACCATTTCCCAATTTGTCTTCTATTTATCTCCATTTCCATGGTGACCCTTTATTTCATGACCCCACTTAAAAACATGATTCATTTCCAGCCTCTGTAAGTCCTTTCGTTGTCATATGTTCCATTACTTCACAAAGATCACAGAGATACGATTTCAGAGAAGCAATCCACCTATAATTAATAGGCTTACTGGCTTCCAAATTCTGGGCAATCTGCCCTCCTGCCATACTTTATTACACCAGTCTAAAAATGCCTCTAATGCTTTATCACTAACATGGTCGAACCTAACCTTTTTGATCATTTTAGCTTTGATTTATCCTCTTCTAATAATAATTTTAAAAAAATGCATTTATTACAGACTCCCACTCCTCAAAAAATAATAAACTTTCTTTCCTTGTTGATTCCCATCCATTTATTTCTGCTTTAGACATGTTCACAAGGGTATAGTAGAGCTTTGTCTTTGTTTGTTAAACAGAGCTTATTTTCCCAACCCCGATTCCCAAGTGGTCAAATCTGAGTAGATCTACAGTAACCTTCAGCTAAGTCTTAAAAAATGTCTTGGCAACTTTAATACCACTGTTGTTTCTCCGTCTTTAAAGGCCGTACCTGGGATCTTAGTGAAGCCCTTTCTTCATATTTTTCAATTATTCACAAGATGTTTCTTGCTTTGGAAGCGTTAAGCAGCAAAAACAGAGACCAGAGGATAATCAAACATTCAGTTTCATTCTTTTAATGGTAACTACCTTACTTGAAACTCTAAACTCAATATCCTGTTCAGGAGTCGTGGGGAGCTGGAGTCTCTCCCAGCTCACATGAGATATATGATACACCCTTGACTTGGTCTTGGTCACCACTTTTCTCTGGACCACTCAGCAACCTCCTTTCAGCCTCAATCCCTACTGCTAGCTAAGCACCTTATTTACCTCCATATTCAGCAATTTTTAACTGCCCTCTCCCCGCCACAGTCCAATTACCCATACCCTGATCGCCACGCTATCCCACCAGTCCCTAAAGGGCACACTCCAGTCAGGATTCAAAATAATACAATCAGCCAGTTTAATTACAAATTAATTAAAATCCGACCTTAAAATGTCATTAAGTCTCTTGTAAAGAGGGGATCGAAGTAAATTTGTTTCCAGCTTCTCAATTGTAAGTATTTGTTTCTTTGTCTTATATTATAATTAACTAAATGCATTTGATTTTGGACTGTAAATTTAATTAATTAATTAAAGGGCTAGTGTGCAGGATTCAGTGTAGGAATCTAGCAGTGAAGTTACAGATTGCAACAATTTGAATACAGCTCAGCCTTTCAAGCATGTAGGAGAAACTACAGTGACCATAAACAAAAACACAAAAGACCCTACCTGGACCCAGTGTTTGGTTCGTCCGTTCTGGGTTACTGTAGCAACATGGCGGTCCAACATGGTGGCCTCCGTTGAAGAGGACCCTTTCCCTCTGTAGATCAAAATGGCTCATTCTAAGATTCTTAATTTCAGGTGATTATACACTAATGAAAACATAACTACGAACATTATTTTCCATTTCTCATCCTAAATGTTACACTGGACCTTTAAGAAAATAAAAAGCACAGGTGTAACTAATGATATTAATGTATGCATTTCCAGAGTCCAGGTATAGACCTTTTTCACAGCAGCCATTTTGACATAAAGTATTAGGGTATACATTTAGGTAAAACAGGGGTGCTGCTACTGCGCATGTTGGCTCAGTGGAAAGGCTCTGCTGCACTAAACAGAATGTAGCCTTAATTAGGATCATTGGTAACATCTGTGTTTGCCTATCAAAATGGCTGCTGTGAAAAAGGTCTATTGTGCGCGCTCACTCAACACTGGGCTTACGCTGTCATTACCAATATTAGCTCCACCATTGCTTTTCCTACTATGACGAGTGAAAATATCTGCTGTGAAAACGATCTGTTTGTCTGGGACTACGCACCTCTAAAGCACAATATTCACTAAAATGTCAAGGGGCTTAAAATGTCTCCGGCATTATTACCTAATCTTATTATTTTAGTTTGTGTAGTTTTGGGGCTCACATGGCTTGAGCATGCACTCCTAAATAAATTTGCGTTTAATCAAATTGCCACACACTAATTGATACATGGCAAAGTTGGGGTCAGGCAGGAGTACTGATTAGAGGAACTGATTGGATTCCTGGGCTCTAGAAAAATTATAATTAAGCTTCCATGTAAAGTCTGTTGTTTCCACTGATGGGTACTTGGGCAACAGCATACATAGACAATCCACAGAGAATGGGAAGGTTAGGGAGGATCAGGTTTGCAGCTGGGGCCCCTTAATGTGGTCCTGCAGTGTGGCTGCTTTGTCTTTCCATGTAAAAAGGATTTTAATGCACCATGAGTCAATATATTACAGATTTAATTGAGCTGAATAAGTTAACTACTCAAAAGTAGCTTTTCTGGTTAAAAGCAGCTGATAAATTGAAACATATTATATTCTTTATTTTATTCTTCTTATATTTCCTTGGTATTATGATCTTGTGATCCTCAGGTTAATAAGGGTAATGACATACATGTATTTTATATTATATTCTGTGAGTTTTATTACATTATTATCATGTTTCATGCTTCCCTCGTTCATCAACAAAGCCCTACAGTAGCTCCCTTTTGGGTTTTCTTCACAAAAAATATACTAAAACATCATAATGGATTCAGATATCAGTATTGATCTGATTGTGGCATGAAACCTTTGAACAACATGTCACTGTTAATCATATTGATCTATTGTTAAAGTATGCTCTGCCCAGCAAATGGGATACTGAACACTGATGTCTTACAATGTGACAAAAAAGATTCCTGTGACAGAGATATTCATATTGATCATATTGACGGAGGAAACATGGAGACGAAAGAGCTCGGTTTTGTGTTTAGGTCTGCACACACAGAGCAGCTCATTCATGAGCATTAGAGCTGCAAAATGTCCAGAACATTGTGAAAAATGTTGATCGCTGTTTCCCAAAGCCCAAGGTGACATCCTCAAATATCTTGTTTTGTCCACAACCAAAAGATATTCAGTTCACTGTAACCAGAAAATATTTGACAAGCTAAAATCAGAAAATGTTGACATTTTTTTCTTAAATGACTCAAAACAATTAATCAAACTAGTTGACAAGTAATTTAATAGTTGACAACTAATTGATTAATCGACTACTTGTTGTAGTGCTTATCCAGTATATTTATAAAGCAGATTTTCAAGAAACAAGTAGGCATTCAGGGCACATTAGATTTCAGATTTAATTTCATTGCATATATATGTACAATCAACATCAAAACATGTAGCACATCAATAAAGAGAAAGCAAAAGACAGCTAAGGTTGCTATAGCAGAGATTACATTTCAGTAAGTAGGCTATATTGTAGGAAATTCAAATGGCAGGTGATAAGCAAGCTTAGATACATAAACATACATGTAAATGATATTACCCACGAGGAAAAGAGTGAAGGGTTGATGATAACATTGCCTTAAGTTCAGAAAACATGACTGAATGAGTTCCCAGGACTGATCTCTTATGCTCTGACGGGTATGATAGGGCAGTAAATGATGGAAATTGGAAAGAATGGAAGATTTCTTTCATGTTTACCACTGTTGTTACCTACTTTAATCAGTACTTTCATATTAGCTAATAAAATGTCAAAAAAAGTCTGATGAAACCACTGTATGCCACCTTCCTAACAGAAAACAGACAAAAGGCAAAAGATGTAGCAAGATAACGTTACATTTGGCACATTTAGTTGTGAAGTTAAAGGTGTGGGGTGAGAGTATGTTCAATAAAGCACACTTCAGTCTGTATTTCATCCTGTTCAGGTCCTTTCTTGGAAACTAGCAGTTTTGGGAAAAATAAAGATTTTCTTTGACTGTTAGCATTAGCATCCTCTAGCTAGCTGTTAATATAAAAAAAAATGTCTTGACGCTTGGTAGCAAAATGTTCATCACTTGTTTCTACTCACTATGAATTGATTTCCCTCTACATTAAACTAGACTTACTGGATACGTTTGGGACTAATTAGCAAACAAGCTACATCTGGGCCTGTTGTTAGCCTAGCAACGAGCTGCAAACTACTTTAAAGCAGCATGACGGGCTCACTATCTCCATCTGCTGTTGTGACGAGTAAATATTGTTTCAAGGCAAAAAAAGTATATGTGTATTTGTTTTCACACCATGGTTTGGTATTCAAATGGACTGCCTACACAGTTAGTGATTCACACCCGTCAGTCCAGTCACCAATGCCATATTCAACCATATATTATCATATACACTGTCAATGATTTCAACTGAGCATTATTCAGTGGTTTAATAGTGACATACTTTCTGTGATGCTGCCCAACAGTACACCAGCTGAAGGATAGCCTCTGAGCTACCATTTATACATACATTAAGCAATATAGTTCATGGAATGAGGCAATATTTAGAAATATAGACTCTCCTTTTAATGCTGCCAGAGCAGTTTCCTCTCCCTCACATCATAGTGATGCACCATTTCTGCGGCGTTGTACAACTGTGCCACCTGGTGGGTAACATATCCTTAATGGTTTCTTGTATAGTTTAATATGTATGTTTTTCTACTTCTATATTATAGACCAGATAATTCCAGGAAAAGCAAGTATTGCACTTATTACAGTGCGATCCCATTCACTGATTCTCAAGAATTGCCCCTCTGAGACCACACTGCTCATACTAGTGGACTACAATCCTCATGTGTAACCCTAATGATGTTATGTTGGACTTCCTAGTTACAACAACAAGCATCCCATAAGACCCATCTTCTCTGTTCCACCCTGTTAGGCTGTGGTCCCAAAATACTAATAATATTTGACAAAAAAAAAGAGCCAAGTTAAAACTAATTAAAAGAACACATTCAAGAACAATAACTGCATGTTTCTCATTTGTTTCTGTTGTGCAAATATAACTTGTAAATTAAAGTTGCCAAAGACTGCTGAGTCTTTACACACCAAAGAACACAAGGCTCTCCTGTTATAGTGCCAGTGAACCCAAAACAAGACAAGTTTTTGTTGGATAAATCTTGATAGCCTTGCTAACGTTTATTCACAGTTTTGAGTTTCCTATAGCAGAGAAAAGCACAGGTGGAACCAATAACATTAAAGACAGCTCAGAACATTAGACGCCAGGTCCCAGCTCCCACAGTTCTGCTCACGTGAACCCCAGTGTGATCAGAGGGAGGGGGGCATTGTTGTGTCATGCATGGGAGCCTCACCTCCAATGAGTGCTCCGAGGCCCGTGTGCAAGTTCCAGCTGATCACCCTGAAGCGCTCCCTCCACCCGTGTCTACTATGACAGCTCCCCGGGTGAAAACCCTTCAGTCTTTGTCATGACTTGTGGTTACAATGCCTCTCTGTGACTGAATATGGAACCGTGCCCAGAGATGGTGTTGTGATTACAACCCTTGAACTAATGCACATGAATTATGCTGGTCTACAAGTGGACTCTGCCACATCCTTCTTTACTGTGTATTGACTGCACAGTAGATAAGTGCGATAATTTAGTTATGAAAGTTAGCTTTCTTAATTCAGCATGTGAACTTTTATTTTTATTTTTATTTATTTATTTTATTTTTTATAAAGCTCAGTTTGTAGGAACTTGAGTACTGGAGTGCGGCTGGACCACTGAATAGAGTGTAGACCAGTAGCTGCAGAGGTGCCAGTTCACTTCTTGGGCACTGTCAAGGTGTCCTTGAGCAAGGCCCGGAACCCCTTTTAGGTCATACATAGTTTATGATTTTTGCAATTTTATATGAGCCGTTGTCACTCATGCACCAAAAAAACATTCATTCTTTTGAATGGAGGATTTATTTGACAACTTTTGCACAGCTGACATTTTGGCTTGTCTTCAGGTGTCCTAGTAAGCCATAACAATGTGACAGTTTACCGAAGAGGTTCATGTGACGGTGGTTGGATGCTCTGACATTTAGGATTTGAGAGCTGGATACACGTCAGTGCAATCACAAGCTGCAAAATCAAACAAAGGAGACAAGTGAGCAGACTGGTGATGGTGTGAAAGTGATCTCGTACATTTGGTATTTTTGTTCTCTGATTTTTAACAGTTAACTTCACACTGAAGCTCGGACAAAGCACAATGTGAAACCACTCTAGTGTTGATGTCACGAGATAAATACTATCCATAAGTCTGTTTTTTGAGGCCCGGCCTGCAGGTTTGTTTCCCTGCGTTGGTACTTGGGCCCCTCTGCAGTGTTTCCTGATTCAGATAGATAAGTAGACACAGGGAAAAGTACACACACACAACTGTGTCTGTTTTGACCACAGGGCACTCAATCACTGCTCTGTTTGCCAGAGACAACTACAGTATATTCCCACACTATGTAAACTACTATATGTTTGAGAATGGACAACTTCAAGGGATCAATTTCTTGCACTTATCTGCAGTGTTTGTTTGTGGTCTTGCTGCCCTGGGATGTGATCGGCTCTGTGGTGTGATTGTGTTTTAAACACCAACTGGTTCTTGCCAGGGCTGTGCACAGATTTCAGTCTGGGTGGACATAGAAGTAAATTGCGCTACGCAAAATCAAAATCTTGACCTGTTTGGAGCTATTAGAAGGCCAAAGACTCCTCTTGGGTTTGAAATCAGGAGTGAAATCAGCGAGTGTGACCGAGCCTTAATCCCCACAGAGCACTGGCCTCATTCCAGTGATTGATTTTCATTCAAGTGAATATTGATTGTCCCCATTTAGAGATTTCAAGCAGCCATTTGTAACAGTACCAGTCTGATAACTCCCTCCATCTCAACTCCCTTTATACATTTAATCTGGTCAACGCCGTCCAGGCTGTTAGATTTCAGCAGAAGGCTAAGGTGGTCACTGTAAAGGTTTGGAATTTTTTCCGTCTTCATTCAGCCTTTTTGATGTGGAACATCAACACAACACAAATCACATGTTTATGCTTTGGCTCCCTGTTAACCCTCTATAATTCAATTTGATGCCTCCCCCGCCCTCCCTCTCTGCTCTGGGGACAATGCACACCTTTTTTTAAAATTCTACAGCGCTGTATTAGATTTACTGTTCGGATACAAACTACTATTTTACAGACAAATACATCAACATCTTAGGTTGACAGTTATATTGCTTTTAAATATGACCTATAATGTGTGTTTTTTTCAACTCAAATCATAGAGTTTAAATCTTTTTATGTTTTTTAATATACATGGTTTCTTACCTCACAGTCTTTATAAATCATATGACCTATCATTTTCTTTTATTACCAAACAGTTTTTAATTTCTCTGCTTCCTCTCTTATGTTCTCTCCTCCCCACATCATCAGCTGTGACAGAGCACTATAACCTTGGACATAGATGTCAGCATTATAATGATAGATAAAGCTGCAAGCAGCAGTTCACTGGGTCGCAGCAGTCCGGAAACGCTGTGACATATATGGTGAAAAATGGCGCAAATGTTGAAGGTAGGTTGGTGTGTAAAATCTAGTGCAAATTGGATTTGTGAGAACAGTGAGGTTACTGCCATAGATCTGACAAGAGTAAGGCAGATTAACTCCATGTTGGATACATCCTGTACACTACACTTCAAGACGGTTAGCTATACCTATAATTTAATACAATAGCCTTCAATAAACAAGTTACCACTCACAGATTTTTTTTTTTTTTTGAATTGTTTTTTTGTTGATGAGTGCTTGAAGCCATCTAATTACAGGGCTTAATTACTTAATTGCTCTCTTAATTACAGTAGGTTATAATTAGGGTATTTGCATTTACTATAAGGCAGCTGTTGCTTAGTTTATATACACTGAGCTATAATTGTGTTAAAATCTAAATGGCTGTTTTCTGGTTGTTGAATCTGTATCCACGCAGTTTATTACAGGTTTTGCATCCTTTGGCTCCGCTCAGTGTATCCAGTCTATCATTAACATTGTTGCTACAGAAACCTATAAAACCTCCATATGCACAAATTAAATAGAGAGTAAAATACTGACCAGTGCTCCCATATCATAAAAAGTGTTTTGCTGTTATTGTTGACTTTGTTAAACTAGTGAAAATGTAAATATTAAGGTGGATGTTCTGTTTTCTAGACTTTATTTTCTCTTGCCAGGGCCCACTGTACACTGGACCCCTGAATGAGCACCCAGGACACCTTAAAGGTACATCTGGCCAGCCACACACACAGTACAGTACATAGATTATATTTCACTGATATTTAAGGTGTAAAGGTGTTTTCAATCCTTCTGGCTAATTAGACCTCTAGTCAGGTTGAAGTTGGGTGGAGCTGTGCTGGAAATTACGTGAAGTCACCACACTATATGAGGCAATAACAATGATCATGGTGTAAATGGTCCCGCACTAAGAGGTGCAACACAGCTAACAGGAGAGTGAGGACTGTCAATCAAGTACAGTCCATCAATGCAGTCTAGAAAAGAGGTCTTATCAGGCAACTTGAAAAGCACCTCTAAGGGTGGACAATCATATCTTAGTAGCAATACCTCCATCATGCATTATACATTTTACTTACATCTAAGTAGAACTAAAATAGTGTTAGCATCAAAATATAGGCTACTTAAAATATCAAAGTACTCATTATGCAGACTGGCCTATTGCACAATAATGTATATTATTGGATTATAATTATTGATGGATTAGTGTGTAAATCATTTTAATGTTGCAGTTGGTAAATGTAGGGCTGATTAATATCATTATTTAATGTAGTGAAGTAAATGTACAATTCATGCCTCTGAAATGTAGTGGATTTAAAGTATAAAAATAAAAATACTCAAGTAAATTACCTCAAAATTAAAAACAACCATATTTTTAAACAAGGTGAATAATGTAGGTAATACTATCCTTAAATATCTGTAGCTCGCTGTCTGAGTCACCTGAATCCTACATTGGTTTCCTCGTCCTGCAGAGACACCTAGTGGATGCTCATAGTACCTTCTGTATATTTGTACAGCAACAGTATAACATGACATTTAGAACATGATAACAACTGTTGACCATCTATTTTTTTTTGTTTCTATTGTTCCTTTGGTCAAACATTGGCCTTTTGATAATAATTAAAACACAAATAAACACTCCTGAAGAAGAACAGGGGTGTGGTGATGTCGGGAGCTTTTTATTTGTCATAGACTTACAGTAAATGATAAAATATTTTTCATTTTTAAATTTACTTTTACTTAACAGAAGTGTCAAAATCAGTGTGAGGGGGCAGTAAGAGGGCAAACAAGGACTATATAACAGATCTTTTATGGGTTAACTGCAGTTAGTTATTGCTGTCAGGAGGCAGCTGCTCAGTTGTGTTTTTAACAAGAACTCAAATGTGACAATATTTCATATAACTCTATAACTGCTTTATTTGTGTTACCTAACATTTTATGTGTTTGAACTGAACTGATCTAAACGTAATTGAATCACACTGAGTTGAATTGAGCTGCAGTGCTAATGGAGTTTCCTTTATTTTAAAGGAGCACCTGTTTCTTTACTCGTGGGTTGATCATTAACAGCATTATTTACTAAAAGCTTACATTCTTTAACACATTAATTTTCACATGCACAATCATGTATCATTTAGGTTTATTTGCACATTCAACTTTCAACCAAACACAATATCTGGTCATTTATTAGATATACACACTCTCTGTCCCTCCCTCCCAGCCCCCAAATGCTTTCCCACACTCTCTCTCTCACACATAAACACACCTCCACCAAAGGTACATAAGTGTCTGTGCAGGTGCTTCAGTCAAAGCGGAGCGACTCCACCAACACTCCTGCTCCTTGGTCCCCCTCTCAGGAAAAATGTCTCGAGATTATTTTGGATTCTCCTATATAAGCAGGAATGCAAGAAATGGCACGGGCACTGTGGTGCTTAACAATGCAGCAGATATCTCGGTTATTGTGATTTACTTTTTGGTTGTCTTGGCTGTCGGAATATGGGTGAGTTGTTCAGCCTTTCAGTCGACCATTTAGATC
Source organism: Morone saxatilis (assembly GCF_004916995.1). Lineage (NCBI taxonomy): Eukaryota > Metazoa > Chordata > Actinopteri > Moronidae > Morone > Morone saxatilis. The sequence goes on along the minus strand of NW_023339774.1, from coordinate 11,003,344 downwards.
CTTCTTCCCTGTGAATAGTTAACTCATCACCAGTTTTATAGCTGTGAGCGTTCTAGTTGGTTTTAGTTTATTCTGAGAAAATAAAATAAATTTAATAAGCCATGAAAGTAAATGATGATTTAAATGTTGGAGAAGTGATGATAGTGTTTATTTATGTCCTGATACAACACATTTACCAATAAGGGCTTTGGTTTTTAGTACCTTAATATCAGCAACACTTTGGAGTGTACTGATGTTGTGCAATCACAGCATCTTACTCAACAATATGCTTTACGGTTGTTTTATAGCAGAGATCAGACTATTTTTACATTTCACAATGAACAGTCAAATTAAATTAAATTAAATTCATTTATTAGCAGTACTGTTACTCTAAGTGTGTCATTGTTGAGTTTTATGTTGCGATGTAGTTGTTTTCTTCACTGTTTTGGTCACTTTTATAGCATTTGTGTAGAAAATAAAATCATTAACAGATATGCAGTTAAAGACTGTTGAAACAGAGAGTCTGTTGTCTGTTTTGCAAAAATGCCTTTATGGATTTTCTAAAGTGTGCCCTTCTCCTGTTGCAGGCTATGGTCCGCACCAACCGATCCACTGTCGGTGGTTTCTTCCTTGCAGGGAGGAGTATGGTGTGGTGGCCGGTGGGTATTGCTCAGTATAAGACAAAGATTTTCTTTCATGCTTATCAATATTCAGCTCTGTTTTGATCTTCCAATCTGACAGCAATGAGGGCCATTATGGAGGCAGAGACACATGCTGACTGATTTTATTGTTTCGTGCTAGTTGGTAGTATAAAATATGGTGCATTGTGTCATAATGGAGGCACTTTGTGTAACATCAGGTTTACATCAGTAAGTAAATGTGTAAATCATCTATTACTTATCTATTTTCGTAGCTATATATGTCAAACCCAAAAGAGCATAGTCAACAGGAATTTTTAATGCAAGTGAATTCCCCCTCTTTGATCATCTGTTCAATGCCTTTATTGTTTTCAACTACAGCCCAAAAAATAATTTTGTAATTTATTTATTATGCCTGCAAATCATTAATGAGAATAATTATGCCCTCCGCAGATTGGAGCGTCACTCTTTGCCAGCAACATTGGCAGTGGCCACTTTGTAGGAATCGCTGGGACTGCTGCAGCTGCAGGGATAGCCACTGGTGGATTTGAATGGAATGTGAGTAGATGTGTCTGATGTGCTAATTACACCGTTATCACTTCTTGATAACTTCACACCAATGTTTCTCTAACCTGTGACACAGATATTATCGGTTATCTGTCAGGTGAGCTGATAAGTCTACAGATAATGGAAACTGAAGGGCAACAGAAGTCAATTTATCTTTATAGAAACATTTTCACCAAATGGAGCCATGGATTATTTATTATTTGTGTTCTTGCTTGTTGATTTGTTTCAGGCTCTCATAGTGGTCGTCATTCTGGGATGGCTCTTTGTGCCCATCTACATCAAAGCTGGGGTAAACAGAACACACAGGCCACATTTTGGATGTACAAAACACATGCAAATATTCATTTCACCTATCCAAACATACATTCATGACCACTGTAAACATATCTCTTAATTTACAGTTTATTGAGTTTATAATATATCTTATTTGTTCCAATGCATGATTTATTTTCCCTGCCAAAATAGGAGTGGGAGGTCATAAAAACAGCAAGATTAGAGGGGAAAACTAAGTTAAACTGGCACAAAAAGGGCATCCTGATAGTTCACATAGTGGAGCTGGCACCCCCTGCACTAAGGCCCTTGCTGCAGCAGCGATAGGTTCGACTCCAACCTGTGGTCCTTTGCTATGTGTCATCCCCTCTCTCCCCCCCTTTTCCTGTCCCTCTTCAGCTGTCAGAAGAAATCACTATTAATTAAAGGTAATAAAGAAAACAGGAACAAATTAAAATCTTATTTACTGTGGATGTGTTTAGGTGGTGACCATGCCTGAGTACCTGAAAAAGAGATTTGGAGGACAGCGTATCCGCATCTATCTCTCTGTGTTGTCCCTCTTCCTCTATGTTTTCACCAAGATCTCAGTAAGTCACAGTGACACCACATCTTACCTCTCAGTGACCCTCTCTCTGCTTTCAACATTGTACCTGTATATTGTCCGACACTGAAATGATTTCTCATCTCCTGTCCACTCAGGCAGACCTGTTCTCTGGTTCCATTTTCATCAACCAGGCTCTTGGGTTGAATATTTACCTGGCTGTCATCATGCTACTTCTGATTACTGCGCTGTACACCGTCACAGGTCTGTCCACTCAGGATGCACTTCCTTTTTCACTGAATAGATCACTCACAAGCTAAAGACAGAAGTCTTATCTTCTGTATAATGTGAATGGGGGTAAAGTCTTCTCAAGGCCACATGTAGACACACACATACTCTTTTCCTGGCTAGTTTATCTGTGGTGTGTTATTGTGGTTAATCACCCATGGAAAGCGATAAGCAGGAACTTGCCTTCTGCTGCTTTTTAGTAATAAAACGTCCACATCTAACAAAGTTAATTTGTTTTTTTTATTCTCTCCATCAAGTTATATTATGTACATTAGTGGCAATAAAATGTGTTGACTTTGAATGAAAAATGTGTAACGTCACGTACTGTATCTCAGGTGGCTTGGCTGCAGTGATCTACACAGACACCTTACAGACAATCATCATGGTTGTTGGATCATTCATCCTTATGGGCTTTGGTAATATGCTACTCCTTTTTTATTGTTTGCTAAATTGTTATAACAAGACTAATCCTGTTTGTGACAGGAAATTGTTAAAGAGATATGAATGTCTGTAATGACTGTAAGTTAGTTCAACCTGCGCCCATGTTCTCAGCTTTCAATGAGGTGGGAGGCTATGAAAGCTTCCAGCAGCGCTACATGGAGGCCGTCCCTTCAATCACGACTAACATCAGCGCGGAGTGCTACAAGCCTCGGGCAGACTCCTTCCATATTTTTAGGAATGCGATTACAGGAGACCTGCCGTGGCCTGGCCTTGTGTTTGGACTTACCATTCAGGCCACCTGGTACTGGTGCACTGATCAGGTCAGTCAAGCCAGTGGGCAGCGCTGTTGGGGGCGTGACCACTGTGATTGTAGGGATACTTTACTTGTGCTGACTGAACAAACCATGGCCATCAACACACATATACAGAATTGATTCCCACACATTGTACACACATTTATGCACCTTTATCTTGCCTGTTTTCGCCAGACGCGCTCAAGCGGTCTGAGGTGACTTGCTGTAAGAGGACAGGCATGCTTTTAGTTAAACCCTAATGCACTCCTGGAGACTGAGATAAGATTAACAGGCAGAGTAATGCTTCATCTAAATGAAAAATCAGATTCAAACGTTGATATCCAGCACATACATAAACACATTATGGCCCACCTACTTAAACCCTGTTCAGCTAACAGAAGAGAATACTTATCAGCAGGCTTTTTCCAATTGGCTTCTTTGGCCTAAGTGTTGTATTTACTCTGCAAATATTTTTAATCTGAAATAGAGAGAATAGTTAAGAGTCCATTAAAACCATTTTTCCATCCATTAATATCCCATTTACTTTTGATTGTATTATGGCCCTACTGATCTTTTCCCATCTGTCACATGTTTTTCTGTAGGTGATTGTCCAGCGTTGCCTCTCAGCCAAGAATTTATCTCACGTTAAGGCAGGCTGTATCCTATGTGGCTACCTGAAGCTGCTGCCCATGTTCCTCATGGTTTTCCCAGGGATGATCAGCAGGATCCTCTATGCTGGTAAGAGTGTTGTGGTTTCTGAAGTTTATAATGTGACTGGTGTATGCTAAAAACAAGCTCACTGGCTGAAAGCACTATAGTAGCTCATGCACATTTTACCACAGACATAATGGTGGATTTAAACATTTCCTGACATCCTGTCATTTTATTTTAGACGAAGTGGCATGCGTGGATCCGACTGAATGTATAAAATACTGCGGGGCCAGTGTGGGCTGCACCAACATTGCTTATCCCAAACTGGTGGTGGATCTCATGCCCAATGGTAGGTTGCTAAAGCCCTTTGTCTTATGAGCTGAGAACCCAAGCAGCACCTTTTTTGTCCAAGTTATTACCCCCATTTAAATTTTTTATCTGACCTATTTCAGGTCTGCGAGGTCTTATGCTGTCAGTGATGATGGCCTCTCTGATGAGCTCACTTACCTCCATCTTCAACAGTGCCAGTACTCTCTTCACAATGGACATCTACACCAAGATTCGCCGCTCAGCCAGTGAGAAGGAACTCATGATTGCTGGCAGGTACATATGGGTTCAGTTTCATATGGTTTTTGATGATGAGAAGTCACATGTGCCTTACCGCCACTGTTTTCACATGTGTGTGTTTTACTGTGTATAGAGTGTTTATCTTGGCCCTGATTGGTGTGAGTATAGCATGGATCCCCGTGGTGCAAACATCGCAGAGTGGTCAGCTCTTCGACTACATCCAGTCCATCACCAGCTACCTCACACCACCCATTGCAGCTGTCTTCATGCTTGCCATCTTCTGCAAACGTGTCAATGAGCCTGTGAGTTTCCACTTCAATCATCTCCTTATTTACACGTTTCAGTTTTAAGTGCAATCTACTGCCTGTTCAATATAAACAATGACAACCAGTGACGATGCTAGCATGCTGATTTGAAGCAGGTACAATGTTTACTGTGTAAACCATCTCAATTTAGCATGCTATCGTTCTAGCAAGTTCTGGACAAATTTAAATTTGACATGATGATGGCACTATCTGAAAAGTCCAGGGGTCTCCAGAATGATTATAATCCATCCTGATGGGCACTAAAATCATTTGGATTCAAAGTGGTATATACTGACAGACATTGCCATCACTAGAGCCATGGATGAAAACGGTGAAATTAACTTTTGTGTGTTGTCAAATGCAGTCCATTATAAACATCTTAAGTAATTACTGCCCAGGGGTCTTTGAGAAGATCTTTCTTTTCACTGCCTCCTTCGGCTACTTGTGTACGGTAATTGGGTGTCGCCTGACCATAAAGCAGTTGAATAACATGAACATGTGTTATGTGACCTCATGTGGTGTGGACATGGACCCCTGCTGATATGATTCTTGCTCTCATGATCGTCTCATTAGCATAGGCCAAAAACAAAGAAGTCAATCACACCATCAGCTGATCAGTGTCAGTTAGCAGCAGATTCATACCTTACCAGTCACATTCAGACAAGTCAGTGAGGAGGTTTTTATAACCTGACACACACTCTCACTCATGCTGCTGCTATTACTGCCTCATCTCTTCAGATTCTTCCTGACCTGTTTTTCTCGTGAATCATATTTGCGATGACTTGTCTTGTAATCTGTTTTATGTATATTTAATGTCTTGTAAGTGTCCATATAATCCTGTGGTGGTTCTGTGGCTCAACAGAATCTATTGCATGGTGTTTGGGTTTATACAGCTATGCATCCTCAAGAGAAGAGTATTAATTACAACCTTCTTGCCAGAAGAACGGATACTAGTGGCATGACTTTGGGAATGTTAATGTTGGTTTGGTGGGACGGTATTTCACTTGACTTCACTGGTTCAGACTGAAATATCTACTGAAACAACTACTTGATAGATTGCCATGAACCTTTTCAGAGGCATTCATGTTTCCCACAGGGAGAAGCCTACCGATTTTGGTGATCCTCTGACTTTTCCACTAATGCCACCAGCAGGCTGAAATTTGTGGTTTTGAGTGAAATATCTCCACAACTATTGGATGGATTGTCATGATTTTTTTTTCATGCTTTAACTTTTCATTTAGTGTCATCCACAGGTCATTTGATTTTGTCCAATACTTTTGTTTATGACCGAATACCTTAACACTTACTAAACAATTCAGCCTTAGATGTACTTGTGTGCACTATGTGTTTAGTGCTAATTTGCAAATGTAAGCATGCTAATACACCTAAATTAAGATGGTGAACATACTAAACATTACACTTGTTAAAAATTATCTACCAATGTACAGCATCACAGACTCATAGACTCTTGTTAATACAAATGTAACAGTCAAAACTAACAATTTTTCCTACTTTTTTCCTTTGTCAGGGTGCATTTTACGGCCTCATAATTGGCCTGGGTATCGGCCTGTCCAGGATGATTGCTGAGTTCGCTTATGGTACAGGCAGCTGTGTTAACCCCAGTGACTGTCCCACCATCATATGTGGAGTCCACTACCTCTACTTCTCCATCATCCTATTTGTTGTCTCCTGTGTCCTCATCCTATCTATCTCTCTTATGACCAAACCTATCAACGACAAGCATGTATGTGACCACTGTGAAATGAGAATAGATAAATCATTAATTTCACCATCATGACCATTCACTGGAAGACACTGCAATAACTAACGTCATAAATAATTAGTTTCAAACCATGTGTGGTGTTGTTTGTCTAGTTGTATCGTCTGTGTTGGAGCCTAAGGAACTGTACGGAGGAGAGGGTGGACCTTGAACAGGATGATTGGATTGATAACCAAAACGATTCCAACACTATGGACATAGACGGTAATCAGCAGACATACAGTGTAGATGCATTCACAAGTCTATACACACACACACACACACACACACACAAGCAGATTTTCTTCATTGTCTTTTTCTGTTATGTCACAGAATCAGAGGAGGAGCCAGGCTTCTGCAAGAAGGCACTGATGTGCTTCTGCGGCCTGGAGCAGCAAAAAGGCCCCGAGCTGAGCGCAGAAGAGCAGGCAGAGCTGCAGAAGAAGCTCACAGACACCACAGAGGTGCCTCTATGGAGGAACGTTGTCAATGGCAACGCTATCATCCTCCTGTGTGTGGCTGTTTTCTGTCACGGTTTTTTTGCTTAAAGAAACTCGACTGACCCCAATTGCTCTTGGATACTAGAATCTATATTTAAGTGACAGGATTTTATATGAATGTAATTTATGACCAGATGAGCTGTTGCCCACAACTCTCTAAAATAAGATGATGCACTTGCAGGCCTTACTCTACTGTATCGTAATTACTATACATACTGTACTATCTACTTCTCCAGTATATAAAATATATTTTTGTAAAGTATGTGCCTGTTTAAAACTCTACTAAAATATTTCAATACTGTATACAGGTCTCGTGTAAAAGTCTTCAAGGTATATACTGTAATCTAAAGCCATTTTGCAGCTGAAGTAAACCACACTGTAACACATATTACACTTAAAACACGTTAATATTGTGCACATGTATTTTCTGCACATTGTCTCGACCCTCTGCACAGTCGTAGGTCTTCCAAATTTAACTATGAGTTTACTTCCTTGTCTTTACTGTTGCTTTTGTGATTGTAGGCATACTGAGAGAGGGCAAGAGTGGCTGTGTAAATTAGGACAGCTTATAAATGAAGATACAGAATGACTCACGGTTCACCTGAAAGGAGCGCACGCCCGCTGATCGTAGTGGCGGAAATGTATTATTTAATCTGTGATAGCAGCCACGAGTCCTTGTTCATGTTGATAAAATAATCAGAACTCTTAGCTTCAGTGTGTGTAGAATTTAATCTTAATAATGTCCATTCCTGTTCAATTCAATCACATATTCTCACTCAACACTGGAAATATAAATGTTTCTTTATTATCATGTGGTCTTTCTAGTTCACATGTAAGTGAAAGTGATTTTTTTGTTTTAACTTAGGACACTGCCTTAAATCATGAAAAATGAGTGATCACACGATAAGCAAAATGCCAGCAACATACCTGTAATGTATGACAGACAGATCAGGGTTTAGAAGAAGATAGAAGACGTTCAAATTCATGGTAATGACTGTTTTTCTACCTCATTCTAAGCCTTGTTTTTCTCATTATGTGGGCTCAATGTCCATGAGTGCTGTCACTTTTTAAAATCTATGCACCTTACTGTTGTTTTAGGTGTTAATGAATAAAAACCTCCCAGGGAAGAATGGTTGTGAATTACACAGAGCACTGTCTGACTCTCTTTACTTCCCTCTGGTGGTTCACTTATCGTTACAGATAAATATGTAAGACCCTACTTTCTTCTTTATTGTTTTGCACATTGATTTTCTGGGTCAGCACTTTCTGAGGTAAATTGTATCTTTTATGTACTTAGTAAATAAATGGTGACGGGCAAACACACGATCACTTTTTAATTTACCGCAAAAGAGTCGATTGCATTATGGCACGTATTATCTCACTCTTATCACCAACTCTGTGGTTAATGTTCACTAATGTAGGCCTTGAATATGTGCACTGCTGTTAAATAATTTATGATTTCTGCCTTGGACATGCATGCTATGTTCTCTGCAGTTTTATGTCTTATCTGTGCCTAATTCTCTAAGTTTCATATTACTTTATATCTGTTTGAATCATACGTCTGGTAGTGATTCTGCTGGGCCGTGTGGTGACTAAGTGTAGCAGTCAAAGGTCAACATGGCGGCTTGTCTCGCTCTTAACAGTCATAAGAGACATTTTCGTTTTTAGTGCTAGTACCAAATAGCCACCTGGCAGCCACTTTTACCCACAGTGATGAGTAATGGAGGGACGAGACATGTTGCATGCAGAGGATTGTGCCAGTTAGCCATTGTCTGAAGAAGAAAAGCCTGAATGAAATAAAAGCACTGATGAAGAAAACCTTATTTTTATGTCTTTTTCTTGTGTATGTATGTTCTTTCCAAGCTTTGTTAACCCATTCTGCTTTCTAAGTCATTCTGTTAACTGTGGAGTATGTATACTACTACCAGTCTGAGAAAGAGGTTGAGATGTCTCACTCCATGGGGCCCACACAGTAGCCATTTGAGGTGGTGATTTTAAACATGTAACATCTTTCAACACAACTGTGTTAGCATAAGATCCTTTTGAAATTGGAAATAAGAGTTAGAAAAAAAAAAATATATAACATTAGAGTATGAAGTAGTTTCTTTCTTATTTGTTGTCCTGTCCTGCCTTGAACTAAGTCCTATAATTATAGGGTCATTTGATTATCCACAAATAAATAATCAAATAACTATGTAATGGTTTTATTAGCCTTAATATCCTAATGATTAGAAAGATACGGACTCTACAAACTATGTGTTATCCCCAAAATTACCAGTTATATCTTATACATGGTCCCATCAAACATGAAACATGACAATCATGTTAGATTTCATGAAATTGTACAGGTGCATGATACATTACAATCAGGGTTATATCACAAGCAACATTTAAATCATAAAAAGCAATATCATGTAAGATTATGGACACGAGGACATATGGAACAAGATAAGATAACTAAAACACTGTGGCCTCCTAGTGGCACAAGAGCCTCATTACACAGGACAAGATACTACATTACTCATGCTGATCACTGCAAGACAAACTTTAAATGGCTTAAACTCATCTATTGTAGAAACCTTTTAGACAGCAGTAAGTTGTGATCACACCTCAGGTACCAGACACTGTATTTACTGCAATCGTGCAAAGAAACTTGAGATCACTTCCTGAGGTATGTCAGGAAGTTGGGGGACATGAGCGAGCATAGCTGTCAGCTACAGTGTATGTTTTGATACTCCTATATCTTAGAATACTCTAATATTCAGAATGAACAATAAACAGATGAGGTATTTATAGAAGATTATGTAAATGTGACATTTAAGCTACAAAATAAATTGTACATTACAAATTAATTGAGCTATAATATTGCATATTTTGGTCAGCTACAGTGCATTTGAGGTCTGAAAGAGCCACTCTAATCCCAACGTTATTATACATATATATATAACTACAAAGTATACCTAAATATATCCAATATATTTTTATTGACAAAATATGATTACTCATTCTCTTCAGCCTTTCAACTGGTTTACTGAAACAGGTAAAGTAGAAATCAGTTCTTTTTGAAAGAAGTATGCCTCAGGGCAGGCTGTGACAGGTCTCACTGTCCCTGCAGCCACGATTATACAGTACCTTGTAGCTACCTCTGAACGGCACTTGACCTCTGAAAACTGCAATGGGAAAATTCTTAAAGAAGAAAACACCTCTAAAGACTTTGACTTCCAACCTCACTTTATGGCCCACTGAGTTCACATAAACCTCCCACACACACGTTTGTAATGTTTTGGTCCACTGACACTTGCAAATAATAACAGCAGTCTATCCTAACAATTAAGCTTCCTGCAAGTGCTTTTCATATCTCTTACATCTCCACTAGATGTACTTAAGTAGTTTCAATAAGTTACTCATATTTGTAGAACTTTAATGCTAATTTGTAATATAAGACATGTACATGGTAAATTTCAGACATGGCAATACATTTGGTGGCACAAAAATGGCGTTCTGACTTCTTTCATTTATTGTTTCTTTAAGAAGAATTAATGAAAATGAAATTGAATCAGTTTCTTATTGTAAATTAGCAGTATTGAACAAGAAAATGTAATCAATTACTCATATTACAAACTAATAAAAGTTAATAATTACTCAACAGCAGAGTAATTTGCTCGTTACTTCAGGTATTACTATTAGTTAAACAACTTTTAAGAGATGCCAAAGCCTCCAAAACAAAGTTTAATCTTTTGCATTTCACACATGGGAATAGAGAACAAGACACTTTGGTTTAACAAACAGTTAGGGTAATATTACAGTTGGAGGTTTTTACTGAAGAGTTAGCTTAAAGTTACAGTTGGAGGTTTTTACTGAACAGCTTGCTTAACGTTACAGTTGGAGCTTTTTACTGAACAGTTAGATTAAAGTTACAGTCGAGATTTTTATTGAACAGTTAGCTTAAAGTTACAGTTGGAGATTTTTATTGAACAGTTAGCTTAATATTACAGTTAGAGGTTTTTATTGAACAGTTAGCTTAAAGTTACAGTTGGAGGTTTTTACTGAACAGTTAGCTTAAAGTTACAGTCGGAGGTTTTTACTGAACAGTTAGCTTAATATTACAGTCGGAGGTTTTTATTGAACAGTTAGC
>NW_023339774.1:10985479-10992310 GCF_004916995.1 Morone saxatilis | reverse complement strand
TATTGAACAGTTAGCTTAAAGTTACAGTTGGAGGTTTTTACTAACCAGCTAGGGTAAACAAATGTGGACTTATTAAGTGTGTATGTTTCTCCTCTTTTGCAGAAGCTAGCTGTCTCCTCACACTTCAGCCCCTGGCGCAAAGCTAATACAGTCCAGTCTGTCCATGAAACAGACATCAACCCTCCATCAAACTAACCTCAAAATGTAACAGAGCATTACTGAGAGATTAGTTTAGTTACTACATTTTAAATTTGAATCCTGGTAACACTTTACTTTCCATATTTAGCAATAATAATACAAACATTTATTGTAATTAATGGTTTGCAGTTTATAACACACTAATGTAACTTAGTTGTAGGCAGCTGAAAGGACATTTTAATATTGATGTGCAGTATAACATCTCTCATAAAGACGTCTGATATTGTCATTCCATAGGCCTGTCTGTTTATACACCAGTATCCCCTTATGGAGGAGTTATAAAAGCTAGCTAGTTATTGGCAAATACATCAGTAAACATATATCTGCTTACAACTGCATTATAGTGTGAAATAAACATTTTATTCAATGTTTATACTGTTTATGAAGGCTAAATAGGGGACTTAAAGTAAGGTGTTGTCTCCATCTCTCATAGTACTTGTGCAATGACGTTCACATACAGTTGTTCTGAAAAAGGCTGCTGGTTAAAAGGAACAAGAGATACTAGAGTATAACAGATAACAGCATACCAAATAACCTGTTTGAGGAACTTACATTGCATCAATGTGTGTTCAGCAGATACTGGGCATCTTCCTCAAACTTCTGAGAACTACAGAAGAGCAAGTTTATACGGTACTCATTGCAAAAACTCCTTCAAACAGGATTATTTGGTGTTCTGTTATTCCCTGTGAGTTATTGCTCCATTTCCTCTCATTACATTATGTATTTGATGCCCATATTATACAAGCATAACCCTCTAACATGGTTTTTTTTCCCACTTTGATCTGAGGATTATTTATTGGTCAGCATGAAGGCTTGAGCAGATACAAAACGTATTAAAATCCTCGTTATGCAACATCACTGCATGTCTAGATCTGGGGTGGGAGCTTAGGATGCTGCCTTCAAGTTTCTCAGTGAATTTTAAAGAAACTTTTTTGGGGGGTGGGGGAGGATTCAAAGTCTAGTAACATGTTTGCTTTGAGGTTCTGCTTGAAGGAAAACATATCTGCAAACATGAATGAGATACATGTGGTTAGTGTTGATTATGATGGATCTGTTTTTCTGAAGCCTGCAGTCAGCAGCCTGATAAAAAGTTAATTTGTGAGTGAATTTATGCTTTGTTTTGCCTTCTCGGTTCTCCTGTACTGCCTAGATTAGATCTATTTGAACCAGCTTCCTGTGTTTCCTGTGTGCCTGGCTGGTGTGTAATATATGATTCATGGCTCTCGGTGCAAAGCCTTCATATCTCTGATGGCTGTGTGCGCGTTTGTGTATAAATGTACATCTGTGTGCATGCATATGTGTGTTTAGACGGGGAGGGGGGTGGGGAGGGTGGCTAACATTGTTCCTCATTGGCTGAAATATTTTTCTGTGGCAAATAGAAAACGTGATCCTGCCTGCAGAGGCACTGCAGTGTGTGCTGCAGCGGGAGAGAGCAACGAGAGAGAAAGAGAGGGAGTGTGTGTGTATGAAAGAGAGAGAGAGCGCGAGAGAGAGAGAGAGAGAGAGCGAGAGAGAGAGATAGGGGGGTGGGCATGCAAAATAAGCCACATGCATAAGAAGGGAGCCAAAGGCACAGAGACAGAGAGGGAAAGAGTGTGAGTGTGCATGTAAGTGTGAAAACACTGCGCATGTGTGACTGTGAGGCGCACTGACTGGAACAGACGGAGAAGGAGAAAGAGGAGTAATGAACGGCAGCTGAGACGAGAGGAGAGATAACAGCAGAGGAGAGGGAAACGAAGGAGAAGAGAGGTTTAACCTGAAGACTAGACGAAAGGAAGGAAGGAAGAGAAGGGGAACCTACACGCAGAGAAACACAGCAAAGAAGCTCAGGTCACTGCACAGAATAAGCTGAATAATTTGAGAGGCTTGGGAAGAAGGATGGAGAAAGAGAGACCAGAGGGAGACACTCAGCCACAGCTCGGAGGAGAAGGAGCAAGGGTGGGAGAGTGAAAGACAAAGGTACCAGAGAGGAGAGGAGAAGAGGAGCGAGGGATGCGGAGCTCGACGAAAAAGCAGCCAGAGACATGACGCATCCACCTTGCAACAGCTTCCTCCATCTTACATCTCCTCCATGTTTTCCTTCCTTCGTTGCTGCTCGTTGTTCGTCCTGCTAGAGTCAAATGGACAGGAGAGAGCGTCCTCCCTCTGGTGAGACATCCACTGAACAAAGAGACTGAGTGGCTCGGTTTTACCTTCACAGAACAGCATCAACACCGTCGACAGCAACAACTAGAACAGGAGAGAGAAGGCGAGAAAGGACTGAAACAAGAGAAGTGCGTAGGCAGACAGGTGAGCATGAGAAAAGGCTTTGCATGTGTTTCATAGAGGAGATACTGAGCTTTTTCTGTGTGTTCATTTTCATAGTTTGTACCTGTATGTTTCAGATCCGTGAGGTGGGGCTGCCTCGTGGGGTTTCATACTAACGTTCCTTCCGTTGTAGCTCTCTTTTGTGCGGGAATCAAATAGATAGAGGAGGTCTTTGCCTTTTTGCTTTGTTACGTTAAGCTGGGATTTACATGGTTGTTGCATCACGGCCATCCATTTTGGAGACACACACACATACACACACACACACACACACAAGGATGCATGAATGGAGACACAAATACATGCACCAAAACACACCTGCACACCTGCTTATCTGCACTGACTAGAAACTGGAAACTGTGAATAAGACCACGATAATGTGTGAGTTTTGGGTGTTGATGGTATCTTCAGGGTCTCATGTCTCCAGCGGTTATGACATTTCACAGACCTCTGCACAGACAGACAGTGGGGGCAGGAAGGAGGGGAGGGGGGGCGATAGGGACAGGGCAGGAACGGCCTGTTCTGTAGCTGTCAGCAGCTCTAAGGCATCTCCATATTGGCCATACATTGGCGCTGCAGTGAGAGTGCTGGGTACACCATGCTGCGATTGCATAACTGCTGCTCCTGAGCACACACCCCTCCCACATGCTAAAGCTGCTCCATCTCACACGCTCCAAAATATTTTGGCCACCTCGCCTCTATCTCGCAGTCCCTCCCGAGTCTCAGCTCACACGACATCAACAATGCCGTCCACCTTAACCCCCGTGCTGAGACAGCCCCCTGAAAGGCAAAATCAATCACCTTTATCAATCAAGCCTCTGTTGTTATTGAAGAGCTGGACATTTGCTGAACCTTTCCCTCATAAATCTTCTATGAGGTCTGTGTCAGGCAGAGTGATGATGGTTATTGCTTTTATTTTTCTGCCTGTGTGCAGCTCTGCCATGTTGCTGTGAGAGCTAGATAGACGAGAACAAAGAGCACTTGGCTGTAATGAATTGCGAGGCAAAATGGCCGATGTCTGCCATGAATGACAGCGGGCTGAATTATTAAAAACAACACCTCACTAAGCACTTTTTTCCACCGTACAGCATAATTACAGCTCGATGAACTGGCTGTAAATGTAAGAATTAAAGTCAAACATCATATCTGGAGCTGAATCCTGGGAGAAATAGCCACATGTATTTAAATCTTGGTATTTACTTTACGTTAGCCTGACTGTATGTTTTTTGTGAATGATGAACTGATTCCTCATTCCAAAATGATTGTAAACAGAAGCCCATTGGGAAAGGCCTGACATTTAAAATCAATAATTATACAAAAAGGAAATCATTTCAATTTAATTACATGTTCTGGCTGCACTAGGGACATAAAAACAAGCTAAAGACCAAGTTGCATCTGTCATCTGCATTTATGCAAGACCACACTTCATATACTTTTCAAATGGTAAAATATGCCACAAAAGCAAATCCTCCTGTATTAAAATCATTCACAATTCTTCACTCAATCCCCTCAAGCGCTATGATTTCCAGAGAGAGGCTGCAGCCAGCTAACATACAGTAAATCTGAGGATTTGTCCTCAGATCACGCTAAGGTCATGACATGTTACGTAACCAAAACAACAACATAATACCCCATGCGGGTCCGAGGAGACATGCGGCGCGTCTTTTTCACCAGCCAAAGCATGAATGTGGATACACATCTCAACATAGCTGGCATACCTGACATACTGCTGGTTTGTGGTGTAGAGGCACAAAGACCAGCACCGTCTGCTCTGGCCAGGCCGACAGACCGCTCACATATAGACAAGGATGGATGGATGGTGGATAGAGGGAGGGTTGGATAGCTAGAGACAGATTTCCATTGAGAGAAAAGAGAGAGAGACAGGCAGGGAGACAGACTGATGCAGGGACTCTATGACTCATCCAGAACATGGTGCCCTTCTCCTGCTCTCCGATCAGCACAGGTGGAATCTATCCAGTCTGATCATGAGGACCCCGAGCTGTGTGTGTGTGTGTGTGTGTGTGTGTGTGTGTGTGTAATGAAGGAATAAAGTGGGAGTGTGAGAGGATAAGGAATGTTCAGGCGAGCGGTTGGAGCTGTGTGTGTGTGTTTCTCCTCTCCCCGACAGATGTGGGTTTGTGTCAGTTTAAATCAGTCCAGAGATAAATCTAGCATGATATACACGAATTATATAAAAATATTCCTTTTATGGATTCCTATGCTGTATCTGTTTGTTTGTGTGTCCACCTGGTAAATGTAAGGGTGGTGCCGTGGTACGTGACCGGGGAAGTACGTCTGAGGGCGAAGAAATGTTCTAGGATAATGTGTGTTGTGACTTCATACCTGTGGTAAATGCAAGCTCTGTGTGTTTATTGGTTTTGAGGAATTTTGCTGCTGAGACAGACTGCCTGAATCTCCTGTGGTCAGCTTTCTCCTCTTCCTCCTGCTTTGCTTGGGATGACGAGGTCAAATGCCTGCCAATAGATTTCATTAAGTGGTGAATAATGTCCTCTGCACGGGAAAGGGGATCCAAGAGCTATGTATACACACAGCCAACTGTTCAAAGACTGTGGGAAGACGCTGCAGCACCGATAGTTAAATGATGGTGGCTAGGTGCGGAGATGAGCTCGCTTACATAACGCGGAAGAGGGGGGCTCTGTCGATTAGGAAGCAGGCTGGCAAAGCTGGCCCATCAGCAGGCGAGGGCCTGCAATGCAGTTATCAGCCTTTTTCATAAAGCACGTGTCACCAAATCTAGAGGGTAAATTTTAGCTGCTTCATCTCCTCCCAATGGCTCAAAGGGCTGCCTTGTGCGAGCCTTGGATTGCTTTATAAACTGCACCCCTGCCCACGACAGGCGGACATGTTTTTCATCAAGCTGTTATTATGCCACCAATGTGTCTAGAGCATATATCTGTGAACAGGGAAGCTGATTATTTGAATTTTCTAACCAATAGCCTAACTGATGATTATGTACTCCAGCTAATAGTCTTCCATGTTTGTATTTACATGAACATAAAGATAATGAGATTTTTTGAATGCGTTAAATTTGTTTTTTATTCTGACACTCGGAACACCAGTTTCCGAATTAGCCACAGAACGATATTTTCGTGTTACCTATTGGCCCCATAATAAACGACCAATTACAGATATCATTCTGCGATAGCTAATATTAGGCGAATTTATTGGTTGAGCTCCCCTTAATTTTAAAAATAATTACACTCATTGCACAGTATACCATGGTATGGAGGCTGGGAAACATGCCACTCTAGCATACTGTAGTGATCATTTCATTCCAAAACATGCAGATTTTATTTCTGAGTTTTTTCTGAGGTACTAAATAGGCAACATTGCTGGATTATCTTTATATGTTGGTTTTCTTAAGGCATGACACTTTTTTTTTAGGCAAAATAAGTAAAAAACTTAACTCAATATTCAGATGTTCAATAACATAAAGCGGAATTTTGTCTTAAAATATTGTAAAAAAAGTGGCAATATTATTATTATTTATAAACCAGTAAATATCTGGTCTGGAATAAATAAAAACAAAAGATTAATTAAAGAATCTGGCTCACCAGCATGTGGTCTTTTTTTTAGAATACCAGTGTTACAGACATTTTATTTTATATCTGCCCATAAATTATGAGCAATATGATCAACATGATTGTCTACTACTGTTTTTTCATGAATGTCTAAATGAATGATTTCAGACCATTGAACTTAAAAACAAAAGTAGCTGGCTAATTCTTTAAAGGTTACTTTTACATTTTTTGTGAAGCGGTTGTCTCAAATGATAACGGTTCATTGTATTGGAATATCATTTGATTATTCTTATGTGATTTTGAATATATTTGCCATTATAGTATCATAGTGCCATAAAAAAGTTGGATTTTTTTAGCATACAGACTGAATTACTACGTTATATGTTTTTTAAAAAAAGCGACTTTTAAAAGATTTTGTAAAAAAATGATTGCTGTCAAATGCAGCACCCTATAAGACATCATTATCATCTCATGATGATGTGTTTCCCAAAATGTCTTTGGCTTAAAGATGTTATAAAAAGCCGCCAAACATCGCCTCCCTTACAACATAAATCACATCATCAAGGTGTTTGGACTGGAAATAACAGTGTTTTATTTTTGATTGTAAACACCCCAGCTTGTGTATGAAATGCAACACTGCCGTTTGCCACCGGAGGAGTTGAAGACAGACAGCAGAGGCTACATTTTATTGTAGGAGCAGTATCGCCAGCCACTCAGTGGCTGGAGGACAGCATTTGGCTAAGGTTTGTGAATGATTTTGAGGCTAAACAGTCGTTTGTATTTG
>NW_023339774.1:10979792-10985379 GCF_004916995.1 Morone saxatilis | reverse complement strand
GTATGTGGGATTGATTTAAAATAAACTACAGTGTGTGTGTGTGTGCGTGTGTGTGTGTGTGTGTGTGTGTGTAATGAAGGAATAAAGTGGGAGTGTGAGAGGATAGGAATGTTCTAGGCGAGCGGTTGGAGCTGTGTGTGTGTGTTTCTCTCTCGACAGATGTGGGTTTGTGTCAGTTTAATCAGTCAGAGATAAATCTAGCATGATATACACATTTAAAAATATTCCTTTTAGTGGATCCTATCTGTTATCTGTTTGTTTGTGTGTCCACTGGTATGTAAAGGGTGGTGCCGTGTACGTGACGGGGAGTCGTCTGAGGGCGAGAATGTTCTAGGATATGTGTGTGTGACTTCATACTGTGTATGCAGCTCTGTGTGTTTATTGGTTTGAGGAATTTGCTGCTGAGACAGACTCCTGACATCTCTGTGGTCAGCTCTCCTCTTCCTCCTCTTGCTTGGGATGACGAGGTCAAATGCCTGCCATGATTTCATTAGTGTAATAATTCCTCTGCAGGGAGGGGATCCAGAGCTATGTATACACACACAATGTCAAGACTGTGGGAGAGCTGCAGCACCATGTTAATATGGTGGCTAGGTCGGAGATGAGCTCCTTACATAACCGGAGAGGGCTCTGTCGATTAGGAAGAGGCTGCGCCAAAGCTGGCCCATCAGCAGGCAGCCTGCATCAGTTATCAGCCCTTTTCATAGCACTGTCACCAAATTAGAGGGTAATTTTAGCTGCTTCATCTCTCCCAGGCTCAAAGGCTCCTTGTGCAGCCTGGATGCTTTATCAACTCAACCCCTGCCACGACCAGGCGGACATGTTTTCACAAGCTGTTTATATCCACAAAATGTGTCTAGACATATATCTGTGAAAAGGGAAGCTGATTATTTGAATTTCTAACAATAGCCTAACTGATATTATGTATCAGCTAATAGTTTCCATGTTTGTTTTACATGAACATAAAGTAATGAGACTTTTTTGAATGCGTTAAATTTGTTTTTATTCTGACACTGACACCATTTCCGAATTACCACAGACATATTTCGTGTTACCTATTGGCCCATATAAACACCAATACAGATACATCTGCGATAAGCTAATATTAGCAGATTTATTGGTTGAGCTCTAATTTAAAATATTACACTCATGCACATATAACCATGTATGGAGCTGGGAAACATCACTCTAGCATACTGTAGTATCATTTCATTCAAAACATGCAGATTTTATTTCTGAGTTCAGGTACTAATAGCAACATTCTGGATATCTTATATGTTGGTTTTCTACATGACACTTTTTTATTTAGCAAAATAAGTAAAAACTTAACTCAAATATTCAGTGTTCAATACATAAAGCGGAATTTTGTCTTAATATTGTAAAAAGTGGCAATATTATTATTATTTAAACCAGTAAATATCTGGTCTGGAATAAATAAACAAGATTAAGAATCTGCTCAACCAGCATGTGGTACTTTTTTAGATACACAGTGTTACAGACATTTTATTTTAATATCTGGCCATAATTATGACAATATGATCAAACATATGTCTACTGTTTTTCATAATGTCTAAATGAATGATTCAAACAATCTGAACTTAAAAACAAAAGTAGCTGCTAATTCTTAAAGGTTACTTTTACATTTTTGTGAAGGGTTTTGTCTCAAATGATAGTTCATTGTATTGAATATCAATTTGATTATTCTTATGTGATTTTGAATATATTTGCCATATAGTATATAGTGCCATAAAAAGTTGGATTTTTAGCATACAGGCTGAATTACTATTAATTGTTTTTTAAAGAAAAACACTTTTAAAGATTTTGTAAAAAAAAATGTTGCTGTCAATGCCAGCACCTATAAGGACATCATACATTCATGATGATTGTTTCCCAAAAATGTCTTGCTTAAAGATGTTATAAAAGCGCCAAACATCGCCTCCTAAACATATCACTATCAAGGTGTTTGGATGGAAATAACAGTGTTTTATTTTTGTTGTAAACACCCAGCTTGTGTATGAATGCACACTGCGTTTGCAGGAGGATGAGACAGACACAGAGGCTATTTTAGGAGCAGTATCGCAGCACTGCAGTGCTGGAGGAACACATTTGCTAAGGTTGTGAATGATTTTAGCTAACAGCTCGTTGTATTTGAGTGTGGGGTGTACAAATATGTCAACAAAATGTATTGAGAAAGGATAAAAGTGGAGAGGAAAAACGTCTGCCTGCTTGCCCAACATGAGTCGCTGCATCACGTGAAAATAATGGGGTTAGGCACTTCCGCCTGTTAGGTACACCTCTCTCATTCGGTGTGAATCTTCAGCAGGGGTTGGGGGCAGGAAACCACTGAGAGGTACATAGATAAACAAACCATAAATAGAAACCAGAACCAGCGATGCGCTCCCTCTACTCTCTTTCTCTCACACTCTCTCTTTCTCACCATGTAGGTCACCTCCTCTTCTCAGTTTTCTTTTTTTTCCTCAAATGAATCATCGCTGTTGACAGCCGTGCACAGAATGATAAATGTGTCATCCTCCCTCTTCTGCCGTTTGGCAGCTATTGTTCTGGTCAAACTAAACATTTTCATCCATACACTTAAACCCACACACATTATGACACAAACCCTTAATGGGGATTGTAACCTGTTCCCACGCATGTTCGAGTCAAACTGACGCAACTCGCAAGATGAAGCTGAAAGACAGCAGGAAGTATGACAAAAGCAGGACCACAACATGTATCACAATTTGTGCAGTTTACAAGAAAGTTGACCTTCTATAACTGATGTTATTATGACTAAGCTTTAAGCTTTTCAACAGTCTTTAAATGTGAAAGTTGTGCGTATAAGCTTTTCACACCACTCTCTCCACAGACTGTGAAAGTGTAACAAAGGGGATTAAACTGAATTTATCCAGTAAACCAACTGAATAAAAAACAAGCCAGTCTGCTAATACATACAAAATCTACAAAATGATAAAAGCTCTAATATATAAAAGAAGTTCATAACACATGTACCACATTATTTATTCACTATTAGGTACACCTGTACTATTGAATTCAGTCTAATACAACAGCTCTGCCATAACGTCTGTCTTTAGGCAGCTCATAATGTTCAGCTTTTAGTGACATTGTCAGAAACGTGTGAATTCAATTATAAGTGTATTACTACGGTTATGGTTAAAGGTAGTGTTGTACTGGACTGCATTATATATAGAGAGGTGTTGCAAATTTTTTGTTCTCCATATTTACATACAATGAGGGGACAGAAAAATAGAAACACCTAATATGACTGTATCACACCATCACTAACTGTGACCTCAGTGCTAAAACATGACAGCCTCAACAAAACTGAAGATTATAGATATCATAAAAGTGTCAGAACAGTTGTATTAGACTGCATTAACCTGTACAGGTAATAAAGTGGACACTGAGTGTATATATAAAATCATCTCTTGTATCTGTGGAAAGAAGTACGCCAATTAATTAGTAATTCCTTAAATAAAAAAACACTTGTAGCGTATACCTCTGGGTTCCTGTAATTGACTAAATGAGCCGTTGAAAGACAACAGCTCTGGGATCTGATATAGACTCATTCTAAATTCATCTAATGAAGATCATCATTAGCTGCTGCCCTAAAAAGCTAATTATTTGTGTGTTCTGAGTTAAACTCATCGGACATACAACAGGTGTGCCTTGTTTCTAATTCACATGCCAAGTTCCCCACATATCAAAATAATCTTCCGACTTTGTAGCTCGCTGATTGTGGTTATTCAAAAGAAAGGCGTACGTTCTGTGCTGTGGCCAAGAGCGTGTGGCAACTTGATAATTATCTCTTTAAAGAGACAAACCTGGGCAAGGGCCAAGATGCAGAAGGAAATGGGACAGTATTTTGTTCCCCAGAATGAGCCATCCTTCATCTGATGAGCCTCTGTCATCAGATACATAAAAAGAAAATGAACTTAATAGGGATACATTAGACTTTAAAACATTCAAATCAATCATACACACCCAATATTCTGTCTATGAAACACAATGAAAATGATTTTTGATGTTTTAAATAAACTTGTTCTATTTATCCTGTTGCTGTTCAACTGTTAATTCACCAAATGTTATACATAGTGTGTTTATCAGATTCATGTATTTTTATAAATCTCTTTAATGTTTTCACAGGTAGCTGGACCAAAGGAACCCGTTACAAGTCTGAGACACTGAAAAAGGGGGAGACAAGCACAGAGGCTTCCTTCAGACTGTTATCACATCTTCTGCTCAGCTGGGAGGACTGTCTGAAAGTCCGAAATAAAACCTTCACTCCCACCTCTGAGGAATTCAGGAGCCTTGGAGCTTGAAGGAGTCATTCCAGCAGAGCATTATAGGACACCTCCCTCTTTCTTATCAACAAGCCACCTAGAGGGTCACACAGGGTCACCTGAACAAACTGGACCAAGAGCAGAGAGAAAGACTGGAGCGTATTCTTTCTTTCTCACACACTCAAGTTGACGTGTAACAAACACCCGCAGCCAAAAACAGGAAGTCAGGCGGGTGTTTAAGCAAGAAACACATGCAAGGGCTAGTTTGAGAAGGCAAGAGTTTCCTTGGCAGGCCACAGGATATAGTTTAAGACAATACCTCTTGAACTGCCTGAAACCACCCCTCCCCTTCCCCACTCTGTGAATGCAGAAATCCACCAACCTGTACTGTATGTATATATGTGAGCATCTGTGTGCATATGAGATTATTTATTGGTGTTATCACTGAGTGAGAACATATCTTTGTGCTAAAGTACTAAACTGTCCTTGTGTGTGAATATTCTGCAAATAGCCATCAGAGACAGCACAGGAACATCAGCATCATTGATTAGAAACAACAAAAACTACCTTTAAGTAGTCAACACTGGTCAAACACTGTAAGCTGGACTGTTAAATCATCTGTACATATCAGCGGTGACAGAATAAGAGCTTCGGATTGCGGTGCTCTGGCTGAGCTCCTCTATCTGTCTTCCCCTCACAAAGACTCAGGCTGACAGTAGCGCCCACCAGAAGGGGGGGATCTCTGAGGGAAACATGGAGGCAACCATCCGTCCCCATGTCCCCTCGAATGGCTGACTCCAGAGACAGAGCCCACTTTTTTTCCCCTTGCCCAGAACCAGGCAGGGTTGTCCAGCACTGATAAGAGCCACAGCCCCTTTCTCTTCCACCTCCAAAAAACGTGCGAATGTCCTGCCTCAGACGTCAGCCCGTCACCATCCCCATGGACACCGTCAAGATCATCCAGTCGGAGAAGTTCCCCAGGGAGTGCCCTGTGCCCGTCACCCAGCCGCGCTATGCCCCGCCCCCAAGAGTGGCGTGGGACGGCGGAGGCGAAGGCGAAATCATCGTCAACCAGGCCTGCAGCGACCTGACCCTGGACATTGCAGGGTCCCCCCGGCCTATGGTGTCCCCGGCGGCCCCCGTGACGCGCAGGGAGCAGAGCTTCCTGGCGCAGCGCAAAACCAGTGCCAACGAGATCTGCTACCACCAGTTCCACTACAAGATGGAAGACGTGATAGTAAACCAGTATGTGCTGCGCTCCTCCTCCACCTCCTCCTCCACTTCTT
>NW_023339774.1:10979213-10979692 GCF_004916995.1 Morone saxatilis | reverse complement strand
ACACTCTTTTCGTCTATAAGCTCTACCCTCTCTGCCAATCTCCCCCCTCTCTCTCACACACATACAGTAAATAAATCCCTCCACAGATGTTATCTCTATATATTTAATAGCACAGATGGATACTGTGTGGGACTAATGGATGCCGGTGGTTCAATAAATAGTAAATAAATGTATTTTATGTATGGACTGGAATCCTATTCACCCTCTCTCGTTTGGTTGGACGTGTTTGTCATTGACATCTCTTTACATGGGAATGCCAGGGGAGGTCTATCCCCCCAACCTAGGTGAATAAAGATTAAATAAATCTAAAAGTAACTCTGTGTGGCCTACACTTGTTATCTGTCAAGGTGCAGAATTCTGGCTTCCTTTTTCTTATTTTTTTATAGTTTTTAGCGAATGGATTAATTAATGCTCCACAAGATATTGACGTATTTTTAATAGGTTTTCTACAGAGTTAAGGGGGTTTAAATAGTTTCGTA
>NW_023339774.1:10938684-10979142 GCF_004916995.1 Morone saxatilis | reverse complement strand
ATATAATATTCACAAGTATGTTTTTATTAGTGTATAATCACCTGGAAATAAGAATCGCTGTGTTTTCATCAGATCACCATGCTGAACCGCCATGTTTCTACAGTAGCCCAGAATGGACAAACCAAACACAGTCAACTGAAAATTCATCATCAGGAATTCTGATAAGTAATGAATTGTTTGATTAGACATCATCATTTTTGTTCATGTTCACCGGATCCAATTTTTCAAATGTGAGGATTATCTACCTTTATATCATTGTAAAGTGATTATATTTGGGTTTTGAACTGACATTTTATTGACTAAATGATTAATAGGATTGATCACCATAATGGTTGCTGACATATTTGCCTCCTAAAATATATTTTCATATTTAACTACGGGCTATAGTCAGATTGTTCTTTCATGTGGTGCATTTGGGTATTTGATGGATATGTTTCTCTCATATAAGTACACCAAGACAAGACAAAATGAATAAGAATTTCAGGTAGTTATATTTATATTGCATGATATTTACAGTGTAATACACAGTAATATACAGTAGAGTGCACAGCAGCATCATTTACATTTGCAGCTTTGATTTGGGAAATAGAATTTAATGTTTCTAAAGTCAAGCTTTGTAGTGCTATGAGAAATTCCATTCCCCTTTACAACTTCATAGGAAATGGTACTTTCCATCAGTATAAATAATATTGGCAAGTATAGCAGACAATAAATAAACATGGCAGCATCACATGGGCTGAATAAGATGTCAGTCTGAAAGCAGCAACAGTGCTCAGACTTTCAAAGGAAAGCGTTCTCCTCTTCACTACTGAAACCAAAATGTCCATCATGGTTTATACAGGCAGAGTTTTCCTCCTGGTCCTCCTGAACAGCTGGCTAAACCGTCGCCGGGCTGAGTTCTTCTCAGATGACTGCATCTGTTGGCTGTATAGATAAAAAATTCATGAAACAGGTCTGGAGCGAGGCATTGTGGAAAGCTGGGAGGAAGTGTGTTAGCTAAGGTTAATGAAAAAAAAGGGACAAAATGTTCAAGAGGAACAGAGGCACAGACTGAAAAATGAACTCCCACCAAAGCATCTGAGCAGCTACTGTGCATTAGCTCTGGACCACTGCGTCGTGGTGTGGCTTGCTGCCATGTTGGAGTAGCACAGACATTTCCTCAGAGCATCATGCATCATATGAGATTAATAATGCTGCCCCCCTTAGAGGTTACACTTCTCACCTCTTTACATCTTGCACAGCAGACTCCTCTCTTCCTAAAGACCCAAATCTTAACTTCCAGTTCTTGTTACTTTTAGTCATCTCCTCTTTTGTACGCTCCTGAAAAGACACCATAAAATATTCATATATTATTGAACCAAAATAATAGAAGATTATGAGGAGAAAAAAACACACGCTTTAGCCAGTATTTGGACTGTGTCTATTGCTTAACTACAGAATATGTATTTTGAGTGTATTCTACCTGTTTTTCACGGTCGTCCTCTGTTTTCTGCAGCAGGTCATCTGTACTCAGATGCTGCCCTCTGCAGTCCAAATTCAACTTTCCTGTACCAAGCACACACATACAATAATTTATCTACAGTACACATGACAAGATTTTATTCATATATATTATTATCAATTATTATTGAAAAATCTGTTATAATATATTGAATATACAAATCATATCAACACAAATGGAGGAAATGGAAAGGAACAGGTGGACTATGACTCACTTAAATGCAGTGTTGTAATAGTTGCGTCTGAAGCTGATCTCTGTCGAAAATGCCTGTGAGGATAATCTTTCTGCCGCTGTGGTTCACTGGAACTGGGCTCTGCACTTTCTGTCTTTTCAAGCCTTACACTTTCTGTATTTTCAGGCCTTCGACAAGAAGAGGGGACATCCTCAGCAGCTTTAGAGTCACTCTGATGGCCGTCGAGAGCCTTAAAGAGAGCCAAGTGATATTAAACACAATGCTGTCATAGTTTACTTCATACAGTATTAACCCTCCGGCTGCAAGATGGCATCTTGCCATCACCAGTTTGACAGGCTCATATCATGTTTATAAACCCAGGGGTGGAAACTGTGACAACTTCATAATTGCCCTTGCAAAGAGGCGATACATGAATGGCTCCACCTG
Source organism: Morone saxatilis (assembly GCF_004916995.1). Taxonomy (NCBI): domain Eukaryota; kingdom Metazoa; phylum Chordata; class Actinopteri; family Moronidae; genus Morone; species Morone saxatilis. Next base: position 10,977,022 of record NW_023339774.1, on the reverse strand, counting down.
GCTCACCTCCATGTCTTGATGCTCCCGCAGGGCATTCGTCTCCATCTGCAACGCTTGGTTGTGCATCTGTTTTCTGGCAATTTCCTCTAACATTTGGCACACCTGCTCCAAGTAGCAGAGCCCGGGACTCAGTCCTTTCCCCTCCTCCTCACGAAGGTCCTGCACAGATCATTGAGCACATTGAGCAAGAAAAGTGTTACCTTGTAGGACAGAATAAAAGTACAGTGTATACAGATTGAACAGCCCAAGCCTACTACCACCAGATGTTAAATGTATAACAAGGTAAAACAAAAAAAGAAGTAGCAAAATCTCACATTTAAAGCAAAAGCAACATGATATGTTCACTATCAAACACTGCGTCAATTCATTTTATGTTGATAATCTAACTCCATTCAGCACTAACTAGAACTGAATAAAAAAGAACAGAATTAGAGAGTAATATAATAATAATAATAACAATAATAATGTATATATATATATAGATCAGCCAAATGATGCTAAGAATAGATGTATGGGAGTTTTACATTTGTAATATCAGGATATGAATATGTAACAATGAAATTCTCAACCTGTTAAGTCAGAATATCCAGATTTGTTTGGCTGGATAATTTAAATATAATCACATGTAATTGCAAAATGATATAATTGAGTAACTGCGTCGACTTGGCATTGTTTGACTTCTCAGTGTTGCATTCATCAAAGCCTTTTAATCCTGGCTCTCATTCAAAAAACATGAACCAAGTGTGCACACACACCCAAAGACTAAAACAACAGTTACAGTAATTGAATACGACTTGGATGAAGAATCTATTTGTTTCAACACCTTTGTGAGTTGTCAACGTGACAGGATTTTCACTGCACGAACACTAACTCGTGGCAAATATGAAGAGGAACGTCTCCAATGTTGATTCACATTGTTGCTTAAAATCAAAATTCAAATCAAGGTTAATAACGCGTCTGCTGGATTTATCAAAAACCCCACACTCTGCTCAACTTCCTCCATGGCTCTCTCCATTCCTTTCATGCCTGTGGGCGTAAAGTCAACTGGGCAGACTGGTTTATGATCCCTTGCACCGCAGACTGACTTGTGACGGGTTGCCATCATGAAAGAGATCCTGTATGAGTAATGACATGCCTGTCCTACTTTACATTTGAGAGCAACTTGGTGTATTGCAACCCTTCAACTACGGCAAAGTATAGGCCTCACACCTCTGGGACTTTCTTTCAGGCCTTCCTTTAACATTTACAACCCTGTGAAAGCTGTGCAAGACCATACATGTTACTGGGAAATGTATGTAATCTGGAAACAGGTCCCCAAAAAAGCACAGAAAGAGACACATTATGTCATTTTTTGGATCTTTTCTGCTTTTCCAGAAATGCAAAATTCTTGGATATTTGAACAGTTTGGTTTGTGATATAAACAGTATCTCACCTCCAATCTTGTCTGAGCTGGCTGCCTGTTACAAATCATAGACATTGGTCGTCTGCACAACTGCCTCGTAGGCAATGATGGTTTGACTGTCCTCCTTATGCTAAAACTCTCCGACCTTTGACCCCTCACTAACTCCGATGTGTGCCGCTTGGGTAGAAAAGATGCTCCAGGTCGTCGCCTGAGCACCTCATCCACAGTGAGCGGCTCTGGCTTGTCCTTCAAGTGTTTAGAGTCAGTTCTCTGTAATGCTTCCTCCAGTTTTTGACTCAAGGCGGCGGAGCCCTCCTGAGCTCTGCTGGGACAGAGGCGCAGGGAGGAAGAGGAGGATAAGGAAGGCACAGGAGACTGTGATGTTGAGGCCGGAGTGAGTCTGTCGCCTTCCACTTCTGGTGTAAATGTGTCTATTTCTGCGTTATCCCTTGAGATGGAGCAGGATGTAGCGAGAAAGGAGAAGTCAGAGCTGGCTGTCTCCACTCCAGAGTCCACCGATTCTGAGCGCAGGTTGGTCCCCATGTCAGAGGAAGGTGTAGGAGAGTCTTCCTCATTATTTCCAGGCCATTCTGAGTCCGAACACTGGCCTCCTTCAGACACCCAGGCCTCCATGAGGTTTCCAAAGCTCCTGTATAGATTCATCTCCACACGTTTGCCCTCTGTTTGTCACACTTCTTCTGCTCCTGAACAGCAGCAGGTAAATGAGCACCGGTTGGGACGGCCCACGCAGTCATTAGCTGAGGTGAACTGATGATACAGAATTCAAAACATTCCCTCTGATCCGCCTCCGTTTCTTCACCACGCCCATCCTTTTAGCATCTGTCCTGTCACAGCGCGGAGCTGCATGTTGATACCTGCTCCTTCCTGTCACTAATTCCCAGGGAAAAAAAGTGACTCATCTGCAGTGTGAAATGTTGGATTTGTCCTCATACATGTAAGAAATCCAAGACAAAACAAGAACAAGCCATGACACGGTGACATTATCTGTGTATTTACAGACAGTACTTGGAATGAAACTTGAGTTAGTCTTCTCAGAAACAACAGAGGTGTTGTAAGGAAATGCTGATAGGTAAAATCCCATCAAAGATAAAACAACAAGTCCAGGGCCTGCCATTTAAAACTTTCCAACAAGTTGAGATGGAAACAAAACTCATGCTTTAACACAGCCTATTTGTTCATGGGTGTGAGCATATGAGAGGGGTAACATAATATGTCCAAATTCCTCACTGGATATACAGTCTTATGGTATGTGTGTTTGAGAAGGGGAACTGTTAGAAGAAATGCTGTTTCGTCATTTCAGCGAAATTATTCTGAGAGTAGGAATGTGGAGAATGAACACTCCTGTCTGCTGATTTCATCTACATTCCCCAGGTGAACAGTGACCGAATCGGATCAAACACAAAGGCTCATTCACAAAGTTACTTTGAGTCAGTGCTCCCTGTTATGTCTGGTTGTTGTCCTGATGAATGTTAACTGTGATTTAATTACTCCTCCATCCAGTCTACTTGGTCACTTTTGTGTCATTATGTGTTCTTTTCAGCAGACCAACCGGAATGAAATTGATTTATCTGTATGTGTTTAAGGATAGGTTTAGATTTTTTCAAGTTTGTTTTCACACACATTCATATCAGTGTCGTAGCTACAACTGAGGACACTGTGCTCATGTCCTCTGTATTTATAGGAGGCAGCTAAGGGGAAAAGTTACTGTACAAAAAACAAAAAAAAACAACAACAAACGGAATGGAAATGATACAAAAACAAACAAAACAAAAAATAAACACAAGTATTAGTCTATTAGCCTACGACTAGTGTGGAGACGGCTTTAAATAGGTAAATCAAATGTGCTAGAAGTACAACTGAACACTTAACTGAAACATAAAAAAAATATTTAATTTTAAAAACATGTAATTAACAGTTTTAAAATACATGCCTCCTTACAGGTTGTACGGTAATAAATAACAATTATTAAGTTATTTTATATTAATTATTATTAATTCATTTTTATTTATCTTTGTTTATTCATATTTTATTCATGTATTTAATTTTAGCAGTATTTGTACTTGATATATTTCAGTATACAGTCAGAATACTAGTTCCTCATCTTGTCGCTAGGGGTCGTTGTTGAGCATCTATGTATTTATTCAAAAAGTCACTTTGAACAACAACACCCTCCTCTTTTTCTAACACTCTTCATGTTTAGTCCTTTAGCTGAATTAAATTAAATAAAAAACGAATTAAAGATAATGAATGTTAATACAGAAATAAAGCACTCAGCTCTCTGAACTTCCACAGAGGTGTTACTTAGTGAGTCTGTCACAGAACACCACTGACCGCTGAGAGCTACACGCACTAGAAATGTATTTTATCTGCCACAAAATGTAAAATCCCCTCCACTACCACAGTATCAGGTCTCATAGCAAACAACAGTATTTGTGTCCTTACAGAGAAAAAAAAAGCTCTCTTTTTACACGTCAGTTTAAAGTCATCGAGCTCCATCAGAATGTTTGTGTTTTATTCTCTGTAGCAACCAGCAAACACCGCGGTCATCCGGCGACCTGCTGCAGCCTCCTGTGGGACCAGTATGGAGAAATACGCCCCTAAATTCAGCAAAGTTCTGGTCACCCCTGATCCACATTATATACCGGGGTAAGTACAAGCCTCCTGACACGAGAGTCGGTTTGACATAGCCATTTTATGTTGATATTGAAGGTAAAATAATAGTGTTGCATGACTGCGCAGGGCTTCTTCTTGTTACTGTTCAATTTATGTGTGCCAGGAGACCAGGAACATGTCAAATAATATGTTATATATATAAAATATATAAACACAGAAATCACAATGAATATATACCGTATATAATGTTATTGTATCTATTGATTTGATTAAAGTTTGGTCCGAGTAAGTTAGTGTTAAATCTAGGCTATATGGTATTGTTGCAGCTTTATCTGTTGGTGTTATTGTTTGTACTGTTGGTTTGTGAAAGCCAGTGTAACGTTAATACAATAGTAAAGTTTTGGGATAAAACAATTGTGTTATTGTATCCAAACAAAATATGACGATAATGTAACAGTAAAAGTAGCATTTCCCCTCTACATAGTTCTGTGTTCAATCTGTTAAATGTAGATATATATAAGTTTATATACATATAAATTTAACTAATGCTATCTTATTGTTTCCAGCTCTGAAGCTGAGGCACTACAGGTGCTGGAGATTGTTTACCCCAGACTCTATTGTTTACAGGTATGCAGGCTATTGTCCACAGCTGAAGTACAGTATGGGGAAGTCTTACGGCCAGCTCACTGCCGAGCTGCTGACCAGTCCTAAAGTGAGACACTCCAATCGTCTGGTCCTCCACACGGGTCTCATCCCCTCCACAGAGTCCGACCCTGCTCCGGCACTGGGAACCCTCCCTGACAGTAACTTGAAGATGATACCAGGATACACAGGTAGGTATCACACACTAGTGTTAGTAGGGAGGGGGGAGGGTCAACACCTGGTAACTGAACCCCTCATGGAAAATTATTTTATACTGGGAACAAAAACTAGTACAAAGTTGGGTCACTTTTAATTGTACAAGTTGTTAATAAGATCAATACACAATAATAAAAGACGACAAGCCTTTATGTGAGTTTTCACAAGACCATGACAACGTGAGAATAATCTCTGTCCACTTGTTAAATTATTAAGTATAACTGACTAATGAAGTGGAACAGTGTTGAAAATTAAGATAACATAGACCAAACAGCCATATTTGTAGCAGTGTAGCAGTCCAGTGGCGATTTCAAAGTAAAAGGTCTTTTTTTTTAATGCTGATATTGCTTTTTCAAACTCTGTGGAAATATTTGGCAGAAAAAAAGGTCAGTTCACCCAAATTACAAAAAAAAAAAAACACACTATGTGTTCTGACTTTCCTCACCAATATATATTCTGATTTGGTTTTATTTGTTCTATTTTTTCAATCACAACATAAAAAGCAAAGTCCTGGTTACTTTGGATAATCCACAGACATCACTGTGATCTCTTTTCATTGGAAATAGTTTGTGCATTAGAAATAGTCTCTTTGTTCTGTGGCACTTGTGGATTCAGCCCCCCAGGTGCCGCCATGTATAAAAGAATATATGTGCCACCTTAGACGCCCTTATTGTAGATAAAACATGATAATGTGCACTTTCAGGTGCCCTTTCAGTGGAGAGAAAAGGATGAAGTGCCCTCTAGGGAGCTAATCCTAACCCTGACTAAATTGTTTCACCATAAATACCTAATTTATAATAATAATGATACCTTTTTGCCCCTGCCCCCTCCAACAGTCCGCCACTGTTCTGTGTATTATCCAGAGTAACAGAGACACTGTTTCTGGAAAGAACACCTGGCACAAATATCTATTCACCTCCATTTGAGTGGATGCAGTAATCCCAGAGACAGATATCTCAAAACCTGAGCGAATAAAACCAAAACTATCTCCATGGCTAGACACCAGAAGAACTTCAGATGCATTACTTTAGTGTTCTTCATGCTTGTTGCTGTTTCAGGCTTCATTCCAAAAAGACAGAACTACTTTGCCTGCAGCTATTCTGAAACATGTCGTAAAGCGATGTCAGAGTATTACCGAGAAGGGCGTCCGAAGATCCAACGGCAATCAACAGCACTGCCACCTGTTGTGAACTACACCAACCAACATTCTGAAGTAACACACACACACACACACTCTGGCTCTATCACTCTCCCTCTCACTATATTGTCCACACACACACACACACACACACACACACACATACACATACATGTTGACATGGCGCCTCTGAATAGGTACACACTTGTTTAATTATCCATAGTGGAACTCCAGTGTCAGTTCACTGTAATGTAATCCACCCTAAAAAAGACTGAGAGGTAAAACTGATGAGCTTTCCAGAAGGACTATCCACAGATTCACTAATTATGTCTCTGAGATTCACATTAATTAACCCTTTTAGATAATTAAGAGGAAATATCAGCTTCATAATCCATATTCTTATGGCACAAATTTCCATTCACTTCTCTGAACCTTTACTGGAATAGGTTTTCATTAAATCTGTGTTTTTCTTGGTATTTTATGCTATGTAGTTTCCTGTACAAACCTTCTGTTGAGGCTTATACACAGGTTTGGTCATAGTTTGTATGACCTCTGACCCTGACAAGAGTCATTGTATGTTTTAATGTTTCTCTGTTATCTTTTGGCCCAGAAACCAAAACCCACTTCTACAGTAATCTCCAACAAAGTGCTCTCTTTTGAGCCCTTGAAGCCCTTCACCCCCCCTGGAATACCATATTTAATGGATGACGATGACCCGCACAAGTACTTTATCTCAGGTACCACAAAGACAACTTTAACAGCTGTTTCTCCTCAAGTGTAATTGGCCTTAAATCTTTTTTTTGGCAGCAGAAAAATGCTGTGAACAGCAGTTGGAGACAAGTTTCACTCTGCTTTTAGCTCTTGTTTTGATCTCAACTCACTTCTGAAGAAGATATCTGGCTCTTAAGCCACTAAAAGCAAACTCTTACATATAGATGTAGAAGTAGAAGTAGAAAAACTCCACAATAAGATGACAGATGTACACCTCTGAAATATGATTGGCTTATAAAATAGTTTGTTGTCACAATTAGTTGTGAACATGTCCATCAAACACAGATGCAACAGTATCATCCCATTGGACTCCTGACAAATACAAAGTAACATTCACTTTAGAAGAAGAAAAATATCTGCCTCTTTAGCTGCTTTGTGTATCTGCAGTTTGGTGCTGGCAGGTAGAGTTCAGTGGGTTTTTAAGAGCTTTTTTTGTTGCTAAAAACGGCTGGTTGCTGTGGCTGGAAAAGAAACCGCAGACAAAACCAAAACAAGGAGCTAACAGACTAAAATGCTGTGCTGAACTGCAGAAATTAGTTGATATTCACTAGTGTCATTTTAAATTATCCCTTTCATATTGCACATATGGTTATTTAGGTTAATATATAATATTGATGCTGGCTTTTACACTTGTTTTCTTTGCCAGAAAATTGCTAAAACACTCACTTCTTTTTACAGGTTTTACAGGGCATGTGCCAAAATCTCGCTTCTTAATTGGCAAAAGTTACCCCATCACCACCAACCAGGCACTGATCCAGTTTGGGAAGCAGCAGCGAAATGACCCCACATTCCTACACATCCCCGGGGAAAATGAGAGCACAACTTCCATGCCCAAGATCTATCAATCAAACAGGGGCGTGGTCCCGTCATTCACAGGACACATCCCAGGTCTGTCAGCCTCGTGATCAGCTATTTTATAATCACTCTGCCAGTGTTTACAAGTTCAAGCATGTCTAACTCCACACTATCCCATAGGATACCAGTTTATGTATGGACATACCTTTGGTCAACTTTCCCAGAATGCACTGGAAAAGAGCGGCATCAAGAGGACCGTTCGGTCATAAAGACGTCATACACTTCAATAAAATGGTGTAAGAACTTATTTATCAGTTTGTGCTGAATTGGAAATAATATCTGGCACACGAATAAGCATTTGTACTTTTCACAGCTTACAAGGAGAAGAAGACAAAACAAATATGTTAAGTCTTTATTGACAGACTTTGATTGTCACTGGGCTTTAGAGGAAGCATTCAGAGGTTGAGAAAATGATGCTGGGTGGAATAACTTCACAGACGTCACATTATTGCGGTACATTAAAAATGATCTATTTAACAAATGCAGAGAACACGTTTTCTCTCCGTTCCTCCAACCACCAGTCTATCAAAATATACCTGACACACATTGAAATACCTGAAACAGCCACAAGATGGCTTATATTTGTGCAACTGAACAAACCTCACTGGAAGACATACTAAATACCAACCACACACTTTAAATTTCAGTACCTGAAAATGTCCAAAACTCTACAGCTATAAAAACATTAAGGGGAAATTAAGAGATCTCGTACTGAAGCACTGTACTGTATGTTTGTATTAACTCATGCACCTACAGTTAATCCATGCTAGGAATTTGCTCAAGAAAGCAAACACTGACCAATCCACAGGGCTGGTGTGTCACACATTTGGCACTAATAAAAGTGTACTGCTTACTTTTTTTCCCACCTATAGATGAAAGGTACAGCTATGGAGACAATGTTAGTGACTTATGAGAAATGTATATATTGCACCACAAGAATATCCAACAGTCTACAGCAGGTCAATATTCACATTTTGTGATTGATATTCGCCAACAGGATACAATACAAAGGAGAGGAACAGGTAACACAGGCACCGATTTACAATTATTCCAGAGAACAATTGCAAATGGGGAACTGGCCCTCATTCATCAAGCTATTTCCTGGAAAAGAGCTCAGGATCTACTATGGAAATGATCTTCTGACTGCATTCATGAGGCTTCATCACACAACTAAGATGAGCACAAATTACAAAAGTTAGACTGATAAAACTACAACTAAGGGACATTTTGAGATTGGGAGCTGTTACGCCAGGAGCCAGTTGCACCAGCTGTTTAAGCTAAACCCAGTTATAATGCAGGCGAGTGTTTACTAAGTGGAGTGCATCGCTACATTAAAACAGGTTGCACCACACACTAGGTCTTACTTCACATATTTACACCCAACTTTAAGGTGTAACTGTAGCATTAGCTAACACAACCCACTGACAAAACTAATGTTAGCCTGCTAATATCTGACCTGTTTAGGAGATAATATTAAATATGGTCAACAGTTAATCAAAATGCTTTCTAATAATAACTTAACCTGGTAAGATTTTAAGTTACCTCAAAAAGTTATGCTAACGTCAAACTAAAAGTCTAGCTAACTAGCCTCTGTTAGATTAGCATAATCGGATATTTCCCACTCATTCTAAACTATGTAAATACTACTAACTCTAAACACATTTCTCCATGTGTGCACACAGTTATACCCATCATGTACAAAAGATTATTAATTAAACTTAGATTGGATCCTAAAATTGTTCATTCTGGCAGTTATGCTACAGCTAGTGATGCTACAGTGACTTCCTGTTGACAAAGTTGTTTGCTTTAGATTGGACAGGGCTACAGATGTTTTCTGACACATTATAATAAATTATTAATAAAAAACAATTAAGTTATTGTGGTCCAACCGGATTTCTTTGGAAACTCAAAGGACACACAAACTTAATAATGCATTCACGAATAGCTGGTGCAACGCAAAACTTGATGAATGCGGACCATCGCCAAAGCTGTTACTCCTGTGTTTCATGTGCTTTCTGATCAGTTTAGCAGTGTGATCGGGCACTGTGTTTGTATGATCATGCAGTTAAGAGTCTTTTGTCATTACAGTAAATAGCCTCCACTTAGTTTTCAGAAGTCCTTGTCAGTCTGAGCTCCTCCTAGCTTCATTGACCTGATGGATTGAGCCAATAGTCCCAGCTGTGATCTGTCCAAATGCAGCCACTGTGATGGTCGCCTGTAAAGCAATTATAAAGAGTTATTGGTTACGAGTTGAGTTTCAGTGTTGGTCTTCCACCAGTCTAGATCATATTCTTACAAATAAAAAAAAAAACCAAGATTAAAGGTAATATATATGAGTTTTAAAACATAATATGAAGTATTGTGAAAGTCAAACAACAGGATCTCAATGCTGGTTTCTACCTTCTGGTTTGTGCTCCAGTGTGACTCTGAGAAACGGTCTCTGTCCTGGTGGTAGTAGCAGCTCCTCCAAACAGTTTGGCCCAGCGAAGCCAACCCTGAGGACTCTCAGCCTGGACACAAGTTGATGCATTTGGGGTCTCATTGTCTTTCTGTCCCCTCCTCTCTTCTTGCCTGCTGTCCATACTTATTTGAGACCAAGTATCTGCATTATTCTGGCTACAGTCCTCCCCTTCAACCACACCACCCATAAGGTCAGACTCTTTTGGCCACCACTCTGGAATAGGAGCTAACAATGGACTCCTGCTGTTCTGCATCCCGCTGCAATCCTGCTTGATGAAATTCTGAGAACTGAGACACTCTTGGTGCTGCAGATGTGTCTCGTGTGAAACCTTAGTTTGCTGACCGCTGCGGCTGCTGTCTACCTTTTTGTCAGCTTGCAGTAACGGCCAGCTGGTCACAAGGAGGGCTGAGCAAGGTGGAGGCGGAGAAACACCCTCCTCCTCTGAACACAGCTGTCTGTTACGTAACAGTCGGGGCTCCAGGAGCAAATTGAGGTCAAAGGGCAGCACAGAAAGCGGCTGCAGCAGAAGTAGCAGCTCCTGAAACAAGGGCTGACACTGACTCAGTGACATGGACAGGAACCCCCAAGAATGGTAGTATGTCGTCACCACATCTGAGGAGACAGTAATGGGTGTGAACACACAAAGACACACACATATGCAATAGCTTGTTGGTAAGTATTGGAATCACACTTTTGACCTGATAGAGGTGCTAAATGAATCAATAGTTGTTCAGATATTTGAGCGTGGGTCAAACTGACTGACCAACTGACTGTCCCACCGACATTGTCATTGACATTGTACCTCGCTGCTGCAGTGTTGTGTGGCCAAAATAAAAGGTACAGTATATTGACTGTGCGCTCACCTTTTTGACTCTGAAGGTGACTGAGCCAGAATTCCAAAGCTCTCAAGCTGAAAGAGAGCAAACAACCAACGAAAGATAAATGCTTACATGTGCATTACCATTTGTTAGCATCATAAGTATTATCAAAGGTAGTTTTGGTACTTACTTAAGCAGGCCCATGATGAAGGCTCTCAGTCTCATGCAGTGGCTGGTGAGCTGGGGACATAGTTTGATTTTGGAGACCAGGCTGTGAAGGACCTTGGTGGATGGACCTGTCGCAGTGTTGGAGAGAGACCAAACAGAGTTGATCAAAGAGCCCACAACACACAATGTACCACAAACAATGCTGCTGCACCAAGCCACAGCCATCTGCTTGGCAAACTGATGCAGAAGTACATTTATTTCCCTTGAATCATGATCACTGGTGACATTTACCGATCCTAGTAGAGACTTCCACCACGCTCCAGGAGTGGTTGCGACGCTGCCCGATGATGAGATCCAGTTTGTGGTCCCTAAGACCGTCCTCTAAAATATTCTGAATCGTTGGACACAAATGTTCCAGGACCAGACCGGCGATTGTGGGGCTGCGAGAGCTGTTACCCAAACGCATCTGTGGCAGAAGGAGAGAAATATGTAGAGTATTTCCTGCTGACACAAGTAATTTGACTCTAGTCCAAGAATGTAAGTAATTTCAGTTTGGCACTTTTCCATTGTGACACATCTTTCCAGCTGCTCGGCTCTGCCAATTCATACCTTTTCTTCGGGGTCTCTGCTGCTGCCAAAATGAGCCATGATCAAATCCACCGCCCTGCTCACAGACCTCAGCAAACCTAGAGACAATGGACGAGGAAAGAGGTTGGACGAGCTGAAGCTGTAATTAATGCTTCAAGCATTGTTTGGGCAGAGAAAAAAACCTTACCTTGCAAAACCCCCATCTCATCATATTTTCATCAAATAAGATGCTAGTGTGGTGGGATGGGTTTAACTAACTAATTGTTTCTGGTAAAAATGAACTTGTTTTTTAAGTGATTTTTTCTGTTCCGTCTTGTTTGAAGATACTAAAAGAATTTCTAGAGAATTCCTTAAACATGGTGATTTGTATTGGAAATAAGTGGAAGTTATGTTATTGCACTGGAAGGTTTTTTTTAAAACTTGTTTTAAGAAAGCAAGACTCAATAAAGAAAAAAATACTTTTCACCTCACTAACTGGGTCAATGCATATAAAACATGGGAGAATGCTTTCTGGGTTAATTATTATATTGCAGGAATGCAAATGTGAATGAGAACTGAAGATGAAAAAGTCAGGTTTTCATTTTAGCAGCGACCCTCATTGACTTGCTTTCCCCTGACTTTCTTTCTCCATCTCTTACTGGCTAGCCTCAGCAAATGTCACGGTAAATTCTTTATGCATGTTGATGCCGCCTGCAGTGCTGCACCACACTGACTCTTAACCAGTGCTCTAAATGTCTCCAGCAATGATTACCCAGCGAAAAAGGCACACATTTATGTAATCATATTCGCACCAAGTGGCCCATATGGTAGCGCTAAAACAAAATGATTAGGTGTGTTATAAATCATTAACACTGTTTCTACTGCATCATCCTCCCTCTCGTCCTCTCTTGGAGCTTGCAGTCGCACACACATAGGCTACAGAGCAGAAGGCTCGGCCAATCCTGTGCAGGGAGAGTTAAAAATAGGTCATGTTTGAGAGGAAGCCCCTTCAGGGTATTGAAGGCACTGCTGCAGCACAGTGAGTTTTTACTGCTGCTCTCAACAGCTTATCACTGAATAGACAATACACTCAAGGAGGAATCCAGTCATTACTGCAACTGGGCCACTTTTGACTCTATTCAGCCTTCAATGTGTGGCATATAATGCATGTAACATCATGTTTTACACAAACTGATATAGCGTATCAGTCATTCAATGGCCTCACCTCTCCTCTGAAGATGGCTGATAGACATGGACTCATAAGATGTATCGGGTGAGAGGCAGAACTCTGTGGGCGGCCTGTCACTCAGGATCAGAGATTCACTGTGTTGACTCTGGCTCTGCTTCCCACTGAGCCCAGCAGAGTCCTGGATATGCTGTGGGTGCAGCCCAGAAGCAGCCAAAGATAGCCAGGAACTCAAAGAGGAGAGAGGAGCTACTGTGGAAAAGGCAGCTGTGAAACTACCGTGAAAAATGCCAGAGTCAGCTGCAGGTGCGGCCCGGTGCTGAGGGAACCTCTTTTCTGGTTGTAAGCTTGTGGGAGGAGACAGGGACACCTGCAGGTTTGGGTGATGGCTGTCAGTGGTTAGGGGCAAAGTGGGTGGTGTATGGGAGAATATGGAATGGTAGGAGGTGTGGCCCTGGGATTGATTAGGACTTTTGGGCTCAGTGTTGGCATGGCTCTGCTCAGGGGTGAGGTTAATAAGATCCTGGTAGGTGTGTATTTTAACAAGGCTGGACTGATTTGGGGCTGGGGTCAGATTTAAAAAAGTGTTAGTTTTGCACGAGTATGGGCTTGTTTTATCTTGCACCTGAACCAGTGTGGGCTTTGGGTTGATGTAAGTTGGATCCAGGCTGCTTTTCGATATACACGGACTCGGGCGTCCTTGGCTTCTGCTGGACTGGCTCCATGTGTGCCTGCGGCTGAAGCACTCTGGGCTCGGCGTGCAAGTGGAGCAAGTATCAGAGCTCGAAGGAGCCTCCAGGAAGACGGGGTAGTGGCTGCCCATTGGCGATAGCTGAAGATTAGAGAAGCATTGACTCCTTTTGCCCTTGAACTTGAAGCCTGTTTGGGAGCTACCAGACTTGCTGCTCTTCTGATTCATGTACTGCTCAAGAAGACAGCCCAAGTGCTGGGTCTGGGGTTTGTCTGCGGGGACCAGGACAAAGGGCTGGATGGGCAGCGAGGTTGGTCTCTGGGCCTTACTGTAGCGCACCACTGCATTTTCCAATGCACATGCTCCTGAGATGGAGGCACAGGATGGTATAAGAAGAAGAATAGTTGGAACAGATGTTAGATGTTTTTCAGGCACTGTGTATTTGTGTATTTTGCACTCCACTTATAAAACCAAGCAACACACAAAAAAAATCTATTATTTATTGCCTTACCCTTCTCAGCAGCATCACAGTGCTCCTGGTCCAGAGCCACAGATGGTTGTGTGGATGCAGCGCTTGTGTCTTGGCATTTACTGCTATGTGGGCTACACTGACTGGGGCACAGCGAACAGGGTGTGTGGGAGAAGTTTTGGATGCTGTCTGTATGTTTCTTCCTGCAGAGGGCTTTCTCAGTGGAGGTGGTGGCAACTTGGTAATCATAGGTCTGAAACCCATAGCAGTCAAGCGCGGTGCTGCACTGTGCAGAGGAGAAGCTCTTTTCCTTTTGTTGATCCTCTTTCTCCTGATGGTGATACAGGAAAAAGAGAACTGCTTAGGTTTATACAACCAAATCTGTAAAAATCGATGTTTATCTATCTACAGTAGATCATCTAATTCAGTAGTAGGAGAGACGCTGTTTTATTATACACTACCTTTTTGACTTCGATGTGTTGTTCTTCTTTCTTATGATCAACAAAGAGGTGCTCAGCTGGCGGAAAGGGGCTACTTCTGCACTGACCCTCGGGGCAGTTGGTGTGGCTGGACCAGGCTGGGCTGGGCGACTGGGAGGAGAGGTCACAAGTCACCAGCTTGTAGTACTTCTGGTTGGTCCCCATGGCCAATGAGGCCTGGCTTTGGAGACAGGCAGTCAGGTCTGATACCTCCAGCGAGGAGAGACCTGGGGGTAGCGGCTCCAGGGAGTAAAGGTTGCAGTTAGAGTCGAGGCCCTGAGGAGACCAGCAGGAAGCGGAGGGCGTCATGTCAACCTCCTCTTTGGAGGGAGAGTAAACTGTCACGTCATGGTGTTGGAGGCCCTCAGCTGGAGTCTTGGGAACAGGTTGGAGGTTGAGGAACACAGATCCCTCAGATACCTGACAGGGATCAACTGCAGGACTGCTGAGGTCATGAGGCGTGGCAGGGTTGTTGCTCTTGTTATAGATAGTGCAGAAGTTAACCAAGACGCCATCGGAACTGTTACAGGAAGAGTCGCTGACACACTCTGCGTGACCGTTGGAGAACAGCTCTGGAAAACAATTGTGTTGTTGGTGGATGCAGCAGGACACGTTATCCTTCAGTCTGTCTGAGTCCTGCTCTCCATACGCTGTGATGCCAGATCTGCTCACATGAAAGCACTGGCATTCAGTGTGCAGTGAGTCCAGCTGGTTGGGCTGGTTAGAGAGCCGCTCTCGGTCGCTCTCAGTGCCCAACATGGTCCCTTCGTCGCTCCATTCACTGTCCACCTTCCCGTGGGACACACAATTTCTGGCACCATTACTTAGAGGCCAGTTGGAATTTCCATGCAACACAAAAGATGAGTCCTCATGATATCTGTGTAGATTACCTCCATCACTATCTTCATCTTCCTCATCCTCATCCAGCTCTATGTTGGGAAGGAATGAGTTGTGCAACCGCAGGCTGCCTCTGGCTCCAGAGCTTTCCTTCTTCAGATGGGAACTCGTCTCCTCCGGGGACGAGTTGGAGTCGTACCTCCCGCTGCTGTCACTGCCCCCCTCCTCCTCCGCCCGGTCCTCATTGAGACTACTGTAGCTGCTGGAAAAAGGTCTACGGCCACCGGCGAAGGCATGCTCTCGGTTCAGCGAGTCTTGTTCTGGTAGGGACACAGCTCGGGTCAGACCCACTGAGCACAGCCGGCCAGGCCTCTTGGCCGAGCTGCACAGGGCCTGGACAGGAAGTTGCCAAGTGGGAAGCTGCACCACAGGGAAGTGGCACGCTATCAGGGTGTCCCCTGAGAGACTGGATGTTCCAATCATACTGCTGGAGGAGGCTGGTCCATGGAAACTGTCTCCATGTTCCTAAAATTAAACCCTGAAAGCACAGAATAGAAAACAATCACTGATAAGAGCGCTGGATCTTCTTTGAATGTGGTATCAGTGGAGGAGAAACAGATTCACATCTATGCAAGAGTACAGAGGAAGATTATATGTGTGGATATATAAAATACATGCAACAATCAGTTACTACCACTGCTACTGTGTACTGAACTTGAACACAGTTTGTTTTTTAAAGTGTGGTGAAAAATGCATTAAATGTGAATATACCAAAGAGAATTATAAATGCATGAAATAAGTCACAGCTGTTTTGGCTCTATGACAAACTGTTCCTGTAACATTAAAGCTGAACACAGTATTCGACTTTATATTTAGCACAGTTGGACCAATAAGACGTGTTTTAATGCTGCATGTTAAAGTAAGCTGGATAGATTGTATGCAACAACAAAGATACAAAGTGTTTATGTTGATCTCCCTGTGGATCTGCTTCTTGATTTTTTCTCAGTTTTAATGCCCTCAGTGGCCTTTCTTGCTGTAATGCCGCGCTCAGGGACCTAATTATAGATTTTAGTTAAAAACGTGTCTTTAATTCTGGGCTTAAAAACATCCCAACAGAACAGAAACGATAAAAGAATAACATAAAATACAACTGCAAGCTACTGCTGTCAGTGTTCCTCCAGTCAAAGTCCTACTCTGTTGCCTGCTCCTGGCTCTCAGCACAGCCTACCCTCCATATTTCAGTCAACCATTAATAAACTCCTCCTCTCCCTGCCCGGGCCAACCACAGTCTCTCACAGTTACTCAGCTGCTCTGTAACTAGGGCAGCTGCACTGCAGAGATGCTCCGCTGGCACTGCTAAGAGTAAATACATTTTCACATCAGTTTAGTTAATTCAACGTGTTCTCCCATATTCGTGCTCATTGCTCCTGATTTTACAGACATCAGGAACCAGGCAGCATTATAATGATCATCAGACTATTGCTAAGTTTAAAAAAAAAGTAATTACAAACCCTCTGTAAACTCTGCACATATAATATTTACCCACTGGAGAGACAAAGAAATCAAAGTGAATGAATATTAAATAATCCATTGAAGTTATCAGTAATAATTAATGTTGCTAGGGATAGAACCACGCAGCATTTACTAATATCTGCCTTCAGCAGTGTAACATAGCTCTGTTTCGGGCTTTGTTATGTCTCTACGTCAGGCAGCCATCAGTCCAGAGATGCCAGATTGTTGTGCTACTGTCTGGACCTGATGACCATGAAGAGGTAATCCTCTTTATCATCACATCGCGACGATAAACAACATCCTTACCATGGCAACAAACAGTAAACACCCGATCAGAAATACCATCCCTAATAAACTGGGTTAATCTATGTTTATGGTGCGACGTTAACGCGAAAACAGAACCAAGAGGGGAAGTTACATTAGAAATTGTAGCCAGATGACACTTTATGTAGTTGAATAATGTGAATTATGCATGTTCCTCTGCAGCTAAATGTGCCATTAAAGGCTGGCAGAGTACTCTCTTCATCTTCCTTTTTAAAGCTGGTAGAATCATTTGTGAACTACTTAACGAGCTCCTTAAAGACAGGGCCACATCTTCTGTTAGGCTCCGACTGTTTGGCTGCTGAAGTCACTATTTTAAATCAGAAGGGTCAGCCTCTCTTCATCTCCATTCACCCAGTGATGATGATTACTGGTTTGGAAGTTACAGGTCAAGATGTTCTGGGCTAAGCGTCAGTATAAACACGTCGGGGCAATTTCAGTCTAGTGCAGCAATGGCAGTCAGATTTACATCTGATCAATAGATAAAGTGGATGTGGCTTTTCTGTGGAACTATATAGATAGAGAATTTTACAATACTTATATTTCTATTCTGCATCACCAGAGCCAGGTTTTTATTTTAGCACACTCATTTATTACGCATATGTCATATAGTCGGCCTATTTCTAGTCTAGTATTTCCAGAAAAGATCCACCTACACTGCATTATTGTATATTTAAATGTAATTATTCATTAAGCTACAAAAAAAGGAAGTATTGTTTGGCACCTATTTGCGAAACTGCACAGCAGAGCTCATGAGGGAGAGCAGGTAGGACCCCTCCATCATAAGGTGGGGGTTTCGTCCTTGAGCAAGAACACAGAATCCCCAACTGCTCCTGGATCTGATTTCTACCTTCAGCTAAAAACACATTATCACTTGGTAAAGTAAATTTGTAAATCATAAACTTAACATCCATTTCTGTGGAGGAAGCCCCGCTGATCACTTTAAATCAACATGTCCCCCGTTTGGTTCTTAAGAGTAATATCTCTGGTGATGTAACGGTTGATTTATTCTGTCCCTGCTTATTTTCAACAGTTCAACAGTTCAATACCACAGGGAAGTAGGCCAGTGTGACTGACGAGTTGTCTGCAGAGGACAAACAATTTCACTGCAAAGCGGATACCACTCTAGTCCCTTAACTTCTACGACACAACAGCTCTGTCCTCTGGGAACTGGAGCACACCGAGATGGTTGTGATTAACTGAACTATGCCGGAAATGTCTGTCGGATCAAGTCAACCCTCTCGCGTGAGGAATGGGACTGTGGTGGTCCTGGGAAAGCAAAGAGTCTGAGCGAGGTCCCCCTTTTTTTTGCTGCTGCGCTTCGGGGAAAAAAAAACCAGACTCAGATGATGCTGCTGCTCGTTATCAGTGATGCGGCTCTGTAATGAGACAACATCATTACAGCCCCATGTTGGTCCGTATTCAGGAGAGGAAAAGTTCCAGTAAGAACTCAATAATGGTTCAACAGGATCAGATGATTAAAAAGTTAAAGTCATATATGCACACACAGAAGAGGAAGGTCACTGTGCTGTGTAGCCAGGAGTGTGTGTGTGTGTGTGTGTGTGTTGGTTTTCATAATGAAAATGAAATATTCAAAGTGACTGAAGTGGGAAAACATGTTAGACAGAAAAATATAGTGAATACAGAAGCCAGAAGAACCAGCCATGACAGAAGCAGCACCTCTCTCTCGCTTTCACACACACACACACACACACACACGCATATATATAAAGTAAGATAAGATTAGCATCAAGATACAACTGGATAACTGACTTCAAGGCAAAGTAGCTAAAAGCACATAAAACAGACAGGCGCTCGTGCATTTGGCGCATCCATCACGACTCTCCTCGCGACATTAACGCCTACCTGACAGCCGTCAGTCACAGGTGATCTTCCAGGTGACTCTGATTTGAATACGAGGTTTGGTCCAAAATCATTAAACTAAACTAAAAAAATATATAAAAAAAAAAATTCATGCGAGTGGTCGACGCACCTTTGACGTCAAAGCTGCATTAGGAAGCTAATATTTTCCGCTCTATTACCGGATACCTGCGGGGTAAAATTAACCGGGCTGTCCCGGGAATGTAGAACTATATGAGAGGGTAATATAAAACCGGTCCGACGGTGAAGGTCCGGACACACACACACACAGACACACACACAAACACACACATCGGTCTCCACGCCGCCGCTTCAGCACCGGCGGAGGGGTGACGTCACGGCGGCTTCAGCCAATGAGGAGCTGCTTCTGAGACTCAAAGTATCCGGTAAGGGAAGAGGTTATTAATAAAGCCTGTGTTTGTTTTTTTTATAATAATAAGAAGGATAAAAATAAACATCACTGTAGGCTGTAGTTTTAACACAGTGTATAACATTATGACTTTGTATCCTTCAATGATGAGTCACAAATATGAAACACTAACTGTGATGTATAGAAAAAATATTCATTATTATTCATTAAGCTGAATTAACATTATGGCTATAATATTACTCAAATGAGATTCTTCTTATTCCTAACTTTTCATCCTTTTATTATATCTAAAATATACATAAATGTATTCAGAGAAAAAGATTTATAATAAGAATGGTCATAATAATAATAATAATAATAATAAATGCTGTTGCTGTAATAATTATTTCATACAATACTGCAGTTTGTTCAATCACAAATGTGCTGGTGGTCCATTCATCTCATTAAACCTGGCTCAGCTCGCCCCCTAGTGGCGAAAAATGAGCAGTGAGTGTTCAGCTGTTTATGCATCCCTTTTCAAGGGCGGTTGTACAGTATGTGTATCACGTTGTTCCCCTGTTATGTAGTGTAGGTAAACTTCACGCCTAAAGTCATAATCCACATGGTGGTAGTGTTGTTCTGTGGGTATCAAAAGAGGCATCCTCAATAACCAAGAGACAGGGTTGGGAACATGCAACTCTAGCGTCCCTCAAGGCCTGTTGGGTGTGAACGAGGATGTCTGGGAGAAGGGGATTATATGGGATATAATCCAGAGTATTATTGTATGTAAACATACTATATATCCCTACCATGCCACAAACATTAGCACTGCAGTGGTCAGATATCAGAGGTCCTTGACAGGGTGTCAAGGGGCAGTATTTTAATTCAACAATAATTTTACTGGCTAAAGGTTTGCCCAATGAGAGAACGTATAAGGATGACCCCCTGAGCCTACATTCTAACAAGTACAAGTCTGCAGTCTGATGATGAATTTGAATTTAAGGGTCCTTGACATCAAAAAGGTTGAAAACCACTGAACTACGAATAATTTGCCATATTAACATGGTCCAAAAAATCCACATAATTCTCAACCTTATTATAAATTCAAGGACCTTTGACACAGTAACTATATCCAGTTTCCTGTTATTTTTCCACACAGATGGGTAATATTTATATGTATTTATTTGTAGATTTTTAGGCACTTTTGATGGAAAAACAGCAATAAAAAATGAATAATATCTCAAAACATGTAAAAGCAGTGAGACAAAGCTCGTCCCTTGGTCAATGAAGAGTTAAGAATCACAGTATCACATGACCTTGGATGAATAAATACAGAAATATTTAATTGTACTTAAAAAATAAATTCACTTTTTTCTTCTTTTACCAACGAAAATCCACGTTTTTATCATATTTTCCCATTGTACTGAAAAAGTAGAAACAGCTTTAGGAGCTATTTTAATTTGTTCTGAACTTGTTGACAAACAAAATGTGGGCAATACAACCTCTTGAAAAACTGAAGTATATTTGAATATTCACATGGTTTACAATATGTACAAATAAATATATAATAATAACATAAACCAATAAACTCAGAGCACCTCAAAAAACTTTGCATGAAAATTTATATTTTCTTATTAAAAACATAGATTTATACAGCCTGTCCGACGTCCCGCTAGTGTTTTAGACAAATTAAATTCTAAAAATGAATATCACTCTAGATGCAGCCATTTGACTCATCGTGTGAACTCAGCATTTATGACTTTGTTTTGCTGCAGTGCCAACTCAGATCAGATAACTTCAAATGCACAGAGTCTGATAAAGTGCCAGCGGGTCTTCAGTTTAAAGCCAGAATATCAGAGCAGTAATTTCATACAGGGTTCATTTAGTGACAGGTTGCTTTTGGTGCAGAAAGCAGATGTTTGTTTTGTAGACAGTCGCCCTGATGGAGTTATATTTGCGTGTCTCGTCTTCAGGTGGAATTCCAGAAAGAACAGATATTTTTCCTGTAAAGATAAGGAGCAACTTTTATTGCAGTGTCATTAATTTCTGACTTTGTCCATGTCATGCAAAATACACGTGGACGGCAGAGAGATATTATTGCAGAAAGTCTGTGAACATTATGTATATTTAATATCATTATATGAAGTTTGGAAGAATATGTCTAGTTTCACATGAATGACATTAAGAAATACAGATATTAAAGTAAAAAAAAAAAACCCTAAAATGACATTTATTAGAAACACAATCTGACTGTTGTCTGTGAATGCAGACTGAAAATGTTTGAGTTTCATATATGTGCCAACTGTCTGATGACTGAAAAGCTCTACTGTACCTGCAGTATTTTGTACCACACTCTAGGTGATCCCTGCAGCTGGCACCCACAGGCTTCATGCTGTTCCAGCGCCACAGGAGTGACCGCTTGGTCCGTTGGAGCATACCCTTCCAGTCTTGAGGTACAGGTAAAGAATTCACCTGTAGGGACAAATATAAGAAATGTGATGACCCTCACGATATACGGTGATAAAATCAAATGCCATCAAAAACCATTATGTTCTCTATTTGGACAAAGATTGGACAAAGATTAGGCAAACTCTCAGGACATGAAGAGTGAGTGCAGGGTTATTAACTTACCTGAATGGTGCAGATCAGAGAGAGGAAAATGGAGAGCACAATGATTCTTTCCTGAAGAGTCCTCATGCTGTTTGCAGATCAAGTTCAAGAGAGAAGCTGTTCTGTGGCGAGGCTGATGTGTTGTCCCATGTTCCACTTGTATTAAAGGCTTTGATCGAGTTGGGGAGGAGTTACACTCATAGATATGAATGATTAATTCTCCAATTTGCTGCTTTAATGACAGAGGCTGTGGTTTGGCAAAGAAGCTAAAGTCAGTGCCCGAGCCAGCGACGGAGACGTCTTTGTACAGTGGAACTTATCAGTTTTATAATGACAGCCGAGGTCAAAGTTTATCTGCAGAGAACCAAAGTACACTTTAACCCGGTAATTGAGGACAAATCCACGTAGAGATTGTATGTGTCATGGACTGCAGAAATGCACCCATTTACTTGACTCCTGGGTTATCTAATTCATCTGAGCTGCATGGTTTGGACTGTGGGGGCAATCTGAAGGAAATCCATGTGAAAGAATCAGTTCCAAGATCTGACCCCAGGACCTCCATGCTGAGATGTGACTGAACACTGAACCACCTTACTGAAGTTAGGCTAAAGTTCCTCGGGATGCTGATAATGAGAATTTCTGGCCAGTGAAAGTGAAAGTTTGCCAAAATTAGATTAAATTTATAGGTGCAAAAATGACTGAGTACTGATTCTCTGAACTCCTCTTCCACCCACTCCGGCCAGACTAGCTGTCCTCTGCTTTCAGTCTTTATGCTAAACTATGCTAATCACCTGCTCGCTGTAGTTTCATATTTAGCATCTCTCTGCAAAAAAGCAAATATAGGTATTTCCAACAAAACTCCTCCCTGAATAAAGATAGATGAACAAGCATTCATACAAATGGAGAACATGGATTGACCATAATTTGCATCTATACATTTTTATACAAGAATATTTCAACCACAAAGTTAGTCTCTTATGACTTTAATAAGTCAGCAGCATCAACTCAAAACTGTGAACTTGCATTATAATCATCATGAGTGCTAATGTAACTTGAGGCTGTGTTGTTTGGGGCTAGATAACAGTTTGAAAAAAAAATGGCGTGTAGAGAAAGAAGTGGGTTTAAGGAGCTCTGTATCTCTACTTGAGGGTTGCAGCTTGAGGCTACATCAGCCACTATTAGCATACAACAATAATATTATTTGACAGAAGAACATTTCAGAAAATTGAGTTGCAATAAAAATTTCATCATTAAGGTTAAAAGTCAGTCTTTCAAACTACTACAATGAACTGTTACAGACTCGTCTGTTGAAATCAACAGGGGTGTGTCTGTGTGTGTGTGTGTGTAGTAAGTGCAGGTATAAATAGAAAAGTTTCAACATATGATTATAATAAATTAGTCAGACCACACTAATGGTGTAACCATCAGAAGACTGTACTGGTGACCTCTATACAAAAAGTAGTGATAGAGCACTTTATTATGTGTGATAGAGGAAATACAAACTTCCTTCAGAGAATGGTAAACAGGTTTATTGAAGTTGACAAGACAATGTGAAAATTGTTAAATGTGTGACCTTTTGAGAGTATGTAAACACCAATTATATATTGATTTTACTATGAAGTAGTAGTGTAAACAATATTCTCTTTTACATATAAGACAATAACAATATTAACATGACCTGTCGGTGATATGCGTGAAACAGTGGTTATTCAAACTGCAAAAAAAAATCCACATTGTTGTTACATTGTGTGTAGTGCTGGGAAGGAAATCAATTGCATTTTAAGAACAGGCAAATCTAATCAGCTGTAGTCCAATAAAAACCTCCCTCCCTAAACTTACATACATAAAGTCACAATAATCTGATTATGATCTGATGCTGTTTAAAAGTGCATTGAAGCATAAGAACAATGACATAAAGTCAATAGTGGTTAAATAGTGGTTGTTCTATTTGGCAAAATATGTATCAGTAGTGTCACTTGCGTGAAGCCGTTCATACACTGACTTTAGATCGGTAGAAATTCAAAATCACACTCTCATGGCGAAATATTGGACTGAGGAGAAAGATTTGCTTCACACCATCATGAGACAAGACACCATTCCCCCACACCAGGCAAAACCCTTCCCTTCATGCTGCTGCGGCTGACGAAATACATAATATTTGGATGTGGGTACAGCAGAGTACATGGTTTTAAAAGGTTCAGTACAGATTCAGAGATCCAGACAAACCAAGAGACCTCTAAAGATATCAAAATGACAACCCTTTTCTTGGAACGATACGTTTTAGGCTACAAAAATGATATTCATCACAATAAAAATAAAACATTATGGCAGCAGTCAATTTGCACAGCTTGACTTTGTTATTCACTTTGCTGATGCTTTGCGAGAACACTAAAATGTGAAATGTTGATGTTACAAAATAATTAAAAATATATTTCTCTTGCAGTAAATCAGATGGATGTTGACAGTATTCTTCCTTCATAACTATTCCTGCTCTGTAGCCATTTGTCTTACTGACACACACACACACACACAAACGGACACACACGGACACACACACGCATCGATTTCACACAAAAAATGTAAAAAATAAAATTTTGGCAGTTAAGATTATTATGACATTTTTTCATTTGAATTCTTTGAGGTTTGATCAGTTCAGAGCTGACTCTCCGGACAATTCAAATTAGATTTGTTAGGAGATTTTAAATTACTCAATTTACGTTGTTTGAATCAAAAATCCCATATTTAGAAGTTAAAAGAGAAATACCCTAGATTTAAAAAAAAAAAAAAAACATTAAAAGGTGAAATTCAGGTTACTTGGAGGTTAACGGTACAAACTGCAGATGGACTGAACCATTCCATGAACTGTTGAATTATACTGCGTATGTGGCAATCCTCCTCCTTTCACATCCTGTTTGGTGCTATGATGAGAGCAGGGGCTGTCGCTCAGCAGGAGTGCTCTGAAAAACGCAACCAGACACGAAAAGTTACATAAAGACAGTCTATTCACTGACGTGACATACATAACTGTTTTATTTACAATAATACATATCTAATATTAACATTGGCCTTGTTAATTTGCCATTATATCATTAAAGGTCCTGTTTTTTAAACGTGATGGTTTTACATGGTTTTATTGTGAATATCTTTGGATGTTGGACTGTTAGTCAGACAACAAGACCTTTTTCATTTCATAGACTAAACAATGAATTGATTAAAGAAAAACACAATCAACAGATTCATCAATAATGAAAATAATCGTCTAATGACTAAACAACCTGATTAATGTCTATCTCAGCTCACCTCGGGAATCTTTTGTCGACACATTAGGAACATGAAGATTCCTCCCAGAATGATGCCGACACCAATCAGCATGAACGGGATGTTCACCACGACATTCTGCTTGACAACAATCGCATGCAGCTTCAGGGCTGAGGCGTCGTCAATGACAACGCTCTGAGAAGATGGAGAGAGAGTGCAATTAGAGGTACAGTTACATTAAACATTATACTTATTACTAAGTACTACTACTACACTTATTATTGTGCTAGTCTATGTCTATACACTATATTTTTCTGTTTAATAGAACGGACAGTTTGAGAGATGGACAGGATAGGGCACACTGAGAAATAGGGGTATCATTTAATCAAAAAAGTACCCTGTAAGGTAAAGAAAAAGGTCCTTAAGGTGATTATTGTGGACCTTTGTTTAATTTTAAATGTACAAAATCATGGCTGACAGAAAGGGGTACATAATTGTACCCTTAAAAATGTTACAGCAAATCAGTGATCCAGAAATCTTGTTTAAATCGAGAGTTGGGTTTATTGAAATAAAATAGGCTACTATTAAATTTCCATTTAATTCTTAGTCTGTGTGGCCTGGAAATAATTTAATGAGCAAAGAACTAGGACAGGACTTCCGTTCAACTTTTATAATTTTGCCACACTGACCTTTTCGGGCAAGATGCCCTTCTTCAGTGTCTATTTTTAAGTTCACAATGGCTCTATTTGAGTGATTTCGCTCATGACATCAAGTAGCTAGTTGAGTAGCAGAGTGAAATGCTTCCACTAGCCATCACCATTACTCACAATTTTATTTTATTTAAGTATCATCACTGTTTTATTGTCGATCTTTTTTCTCATTCTTGCATTTCTTCATTCTTGCATTCTTCCATGGGGACTTTCTGTATTTATTTAACTTTATTTTATGCTGTGGTCCTGCTTTATGGAGCCCTTGCAGAGTTGGGTAGGGTAACCCGTATTTCCCCTGCAGTCTGCTGTGGCATGTGCAAGCATTTAATGACAAGAGATGGAAAAGTGTTTCCAAAAAACGTTGCCATAACAAGTGCCAACGTGAATAAAACCTTTGAACCCTGTACAAGGGTTTTTAGGGTTGACAGATTAAGATGACCTGTAAATCTGTAAACCTGAAAAATAAATCTAGTTTTTGAAATGACAAAACTTGATATTCAGAGAGGAGAATTCAAACTTAATATACTGCAGATGGCTTTTAAAATAAAATGTTCCAATGCTATCAGTTCAGTGGTACAAAAATGTCCAAAGTAAGTACTTAGTTCTGATTAAAGTTCACGCTTTTACTGAAAAACTGGTTTCAACTAAGTACACAGGTATGAGAGGTATCATTTTGAAATCGTGTTCATGATGTCTGTGATATTATGAACGAGACATGATACAGACAGACAGATGGATGAACCAAGTGTGAACAACGTGACTGGAACGTGTTGCCCTTTGAATGTGGCATTCATTTGGATTGCTGATGGGAGTTTATGATCCCTGTGCCAACCAATGCTCAGTACATGACTGAATTACCAAACGGTGTGTTTTTGTACCTCATTGAGATAAACCACAGGGAAGACCACTGTCCTCACGTTTCCTGTTTGACTGAAGAAAAAAGAAAATGAATCACACTATTTCACCTACTATCGGAAGTATCACAATCTGATAGTGATCTGAACATTCGCCTATGACTTGATGAGTCAATGGCAAAGAGACATTCTGAAAATGTTCTATTCAGTTTGTCCACATATAGTTTGTGGACAACATGTATACCTGTACAGTCTGGACTCAAGATTATATTTGTTCCTTCAGATGCCAAGTAGATACATAACAAGTAAGCCGCGACTGTCCAAAAGTCCATCCATAAAGATGATGGTGGCATAATTGCCTTACAGTTATCTTACGGGTAACCCTACCTAGACTGACTAGACTGCAGCTTCATTAAAGCCTATATGGTGACATCCCAGTTTATGACAAAAAGGTGCAGAATATAGAGAATATTTAGAGAGTGATAAAGGCAATGAGACGATTACCTGAAGGTGGGAATTTTCTCCACATAGACGTTGACCTGGAGCCGCTTTGCTGCTTGCAGGATGATTCCTGTTAGCTGAAAAAACAGAGTTAAAAGTTGTTGGGAAACACATAGTTTAAGAGGAACTTAAGAGCGCTGATCTCTGTGAACATTTATGCCTCATTATACCATATTCAGCACCAATACCACATGTTTTTCAAGACACTATGTATTATCATCTCTATGCTGCAAACATTTTTCAGTAAATGTACTTTATGACTGGTTGGCAGAAAAGATCTGAGAGATAACACAGCAACCCACACATACTCCATATACACTAGTGAATTTTGGAACAAAGATGTATCTGCATGCATCTTTATGGGCTCTAGGGGAAATCACAGCCCTGAATCTGGCGGCAACAGTGGTTTACAGTGTTGTGCAGGGCACCACAACCCAATATTTATGACAGAAGTCGCAGGACTTTGATCAATCTCAATAATCTCATGCAGTGGCACAGTGACGATTACTGTATAGGATGGAGTATAAACAGATAAAACAGTAGCTTGTTTACTGGTTTCAAAGACTGATTTCAACTCACAATGCCACCACCTAACACGTAAGTGTTAACAAGGTGGACGTGACTAAGAATGAAAGTTAAGTGTACGTGTTACAGATGCACGCTGGGTTAGCTTCTGTTTACTAGATCCAAATTGTATCAACGCAGACCTCTAAAATGGACTGCAGCAAGAAAAGAGGCGTAAAATAAAGTCAAAGAAAAATCCAAAAGCCAAAGAAAGATACCAATCAGAAGAAAGACTCAAACAGAACTCTGTCTTATAATTAGATCTTGACTTATTTACTTATTAATTGTTGATGTCACTGTACTTCATCTGCTCAAATCAGTGTCATATTCAGGACCAGAAAAAAAGGGCTAATCATTATCTGCAATTTATCAGCTATTTTACAACTGTTCAAAAAACCTTTGATAGGTGGACCTTTACAAAGTCATTTCCAGGACTTGTTTCCTTATTTTTATCCGTCAAATACTGTTGTCAGCAATATCTTTTTGTTTTGTTATGTTCTGTAATTGTCTCTTCACTATAGCCACAGACATATCAGTATCATATATGTCATCCAATATGTGCAGATATGAAAACAGTTTTGGCTTGTAGTTTTTCCAGTTCTTATGTTTAGCTATTTGTTTTATTTGTATTATTTTCTCAGTGCTCATTTCTAGAATTGGCTGACAATGTAGCCTATATTAATTATAATTATATTTAATTATTTAACATGTTCTTTAATACAGCTATTTGTTTAAAAAAAAAAAAGCAGCATTCTGAATATATTTATATAGTCATATTGATGCAAAAATCTTCGAAATTTTCATTCCAGCTCAAACATTCACTATATTGGCTGCCATATCGGTAATTGGAGAATATTTTTTCCTCTAACATCGGTATCTGTCTCAGTCTCAAAAAACCCATATCGGTCAGCTATATTCAAATACTGACCTTACTTCAACATCTTTAAGGGATTACAATTATATTTTAATGTATGTACAAGGATGAACAGATGTCCAGACACATTGTGCTCCTGTAAGTGTTTTTTTCAGTCTGATTTCCTTTATCAAGGATTTACTACAGCCAAGTTATTACAGCATTACATGTGATAAGAGCTGTTAGAGCTTATCTTTGGTGACAGCTCCGTTCCATCCACCTCTGCTTTAATTTTTTTACCACGGTTTAAAAAAAAAAAAAAAGAAGAAGCACTGCTTTGTGGGTAACCACTGTCTAGCTGAGAGAGTTCACCACCTAGTGGTAAACATAAGTATCACCTCAGGATTTCATATCAGCTCTTTATTGCAACTTATTTTTCTACATGGGAAAAAGAATTACACTAACAAAGAGTGGGCATAAAGTAAAGAAAGGCTTACAACATGTTCACAAAGTACATCTTAACCTAATTTAACTTTTTCTGAGGGAAGAAATATACCAGACACAAATATTATTCCAAGTGGAGTATGTTTATATGTCTTAAAACGGGTCTAGAGGGGTTTTTTAAAGCTGAAATTCCTACCGGATTGATATCAATCACAGTCTGGTGCTGCTCCTTTATAGGCTTCATGCCAAATACATCCTGAATGAATTTCTCATCTGCCTGGTAGAAGTGTGGTGAGGACATAATGATCGGAGCTCCTGAACACACAAGAGATTCAGTTAGAACATTATGAAATTTATATGGGTATTAT
The DNA here is from genome assembly GCF_004916995.1 of Morone saxatilis. Classification (NCBI taxonomy): domain Eukaryota; kingdom Metazoa; phylum Chordata; class Actinopteri; family Moronidae; genus Morone; species Morone saxatilis. Next base: position 10,947,463 of record NW_023339774.1, on the reverse strand, counting down.
AGGAAACATCCAAGACTGCATTTCACATTTGCCTATGTGACGTGATTTTTTCCAATACAGACCAGATGCTTAACGCACTTCCCACCTTGTTTACATGGGCTGACATTCAGCACCCCAGAGCCCAGGCAATTTTCAGCAGGGACACAGAAGCCTGCATTGGCTGGGTTCACGGTCGCATTGGCAAACACCATGCTAGGGGGACTGAAGCGATACCCAGGGATCCCCTTCACGGTCACATCCTCCTCGTACAGAGCGTACAGAGACCTTGGAAACAGAGCCAGGTGCTGGTTAATCGTTGCAGGCACAAATACATTCCGTAGAGCCGTGCAACAAAAGAGGGAATTTTGTACATGAGCTCTGTGGTAAGCTGATTTACAGAAAACCAAAAGTTCTGGTCTCTGACATGTAACTGCCTCGAAAACCTTGGCAGTCTTCTCACAACAACCTCGGTAGTTAGCTGACCTGCATATGCTGCACTCTCAGTTCGGATGCATTAACAGTCAAAAAGAGCTGCTATTAGTTGTTTTGAGCAGCACTAAATAGGTAGTAAGCTAACAGAGGCCAACACCGACCAGCCAGGCTAAATTGGTATCCCTAATCCAGTATGTAGACATGAATAACGCTAAGGGAAAGGCTTAGGGAGACATTCTTAGGATGACTGAGCCATTTCACTAGCCAACTCAAGCCAGGCAGATAAGACCAGAAAAAAAAATAAAATGAACAAACAAAAGAGCATGCAGAAATTTAAATCAACTTCATATTACCTAAAGCTGAAGAGTTTGTGCTCACTAAATTCATTGAAGTGTACAAAACTGTCTCCTACTCAAGCTACATTCGAAATAAATAAAAGTGAAAATAAAAACGAAATCCACATCAGCTTAAAGGGACTTTTCTTTTTCAGCTACTGAAGTTTTCAATGAAAGAAAGAAAGAAGAGAGAAGGAGAAAGAAAGAAATCCCAAATGAGTTCATGGGTCAAATGTGAAGGTTCAATCGGATGTTTAACACTAGTGTATGTAAGAACATATGTATATGTATATGTATATGTGTATGTATAATTACTTGGTGCATGCCCAGTCACATTTATGGACGTGGTCCTTAGCCGGCTGTAAAACTCACCTGCACAGGTCAGAGGAGAACATGTAGAGTGTCTCATTCTTGGTGATGACTGGATGGAAAGACCCTCCGTTAGTTCCATTGATCATATTGCACTCATCAGATGTCCACCAACTCAGCGAGCTGCAAGCATACACACAGAAAATAAGATTCTAAATGTTTTTTTAATGCTTGTCATTTATCAGCTTGATTAAAGGACTGTGAATTAGCGATTAGGCAAAAAATGCAAATGTTTTAAAAGTGCAGTAGATCAAGACTGAAAATGTTTGTAGGTCAGGAAAAGCTTGGCTAAAGCTGCTTTCACAGAACAGCAGTCCTTTGTGTGTTTACGGAAAAGTGTGACACTTTGGTCTTTGCGCTATGCTAAGCTAATCGTCTCCTGGCTGTAGCGTCATATTTAACTGACAGAAATGAGGGTGGTATCGATCTTCTAATCCAAATCTCAAATTTGTGTATTTCCCAAAACTACACCTAAAAGTGCAGCATTATCAACATTATAACAGAAGAGTCTGAAACACTTAAAAGAGAGAAAATGATGAAAGAGCATCTCCGAGGGCAAATAAGAGGATTAACATTAGTTTGGCTTTTTGACATGAATGGCTGTGATCAAAGAGAGAGGGAGTGCCATATCAAGCAGGATGAAACCAGCCTTGATCATGTTCCTGTGTCGTACTGATACAATCACACGTTATCCAACTCTCACCCATTCAAATTGCACGTAACCAATGATCATCCCTGACTGGATTTACAGAGCAAGAGATAATTCTCTTTCAGTCACTGTCATTTTGTGCTGTAGGTGATTGGAGACAATTACCTCTCACCATTCCATGTATCCACTCTAGCAAAGTCTTTGTAGTTTTGCTGGCCAGTGAAGAACACGTATTCACCATCGTTGGAAGCATTGTTCTGTAAGAAAAAAAGTTTTATTTTTTACACTACAAAGCCGAAAAAACCACAAGGGAATAGTCAGTCCAGTTAACCATTTATGATTAATCAGAAACTTTTATTTTTCTAAGATTCTAATAAAGTTTCTGAGCAGTTATATGAAATCTTTTGTACCTTTTTATGAATAAACACACTGTAGTCCGTTCAAATTATACAATAATGCATTTATGCTTAAATGAGACCTTATAGAAGAGTCCGAAAACATCATCCAGGTCAGGTTGTAAAAGTTTGAGGGCTTTGAGCAGACCGTCTTCATATCCCCACAGCAGCTCTCCCACTGTGTGGGTGGTGAGCAAGCCTTCACCTGTGGACTTCATGTAGGAAGAGATCAGATTGGCGATAATGGAATGGTCCTTGAATTGCTCCATCACAGTCTACCAGGATAAAAGAATGAAAAGGATCTTGTTAAAGACAACTTGTGTAAAGCACTGAACTGCATAAGTTCCATAAAGAAGAAGACATAATAGAAGGAGTAATTTACTTAAACGTGCTACAAACTGTTTATGAAACTTTATTTATTACTGTTGCCTCCATATGACCTACAAATCAGAAGACTGACTATTTCTTTATAGTTATTCTTAATGCCTGCCACTGGGTCGAATTCCCCTCGACTCAGATGAAAGGAGTAGAAAGTAGAAACACTACCGCTTTTGTCCACAGGGGCCGCCAGAATCAATACAAAATCAAAGTTCCTCATAGCTGCTTTGAGAAACATGTAAACAACAACTCCCACATAATATTGTACGACCAAACATCACTAATAACTCACCACAGCAGGGATGTTGACCGTCCTGATGAGGTCACTCTCTGGACCTCGGGACATGTTACGCTGGAATATGTACGTCTTCGTGTTGACAGCTGTCACCTTTGTACCATTATCCTGGAAGTCCACTTGCTCCATAGGCCGGTACTCTCTGTGTAGAAAAACATAACAACTGGGTTCAGGTTGAAGGAAGCTAACTGTTGGCAGTTCCTTGTTACAGTGCATCTGTCGAATATGTGAATATAGGATGATCATATATTTCCTTATCAGGTACAGTATATGTAGTTTTATGTACACAACCTCAGACTCCAGAGAATGGCTAACTCTAGTATAATACAGGAAGAAAGGGTTTATTATAAACTTATTTCTGTTTGTGACTCAACTAAATGTATTAAGCAATGGTGACAGCTACTATGTTGCATTCACTGACAATCTGGAAAAATGAAACTCTTTCCAAAAAAGGCGGTTCTCATCTGTTCTACACAGAAGGAAGAAGCAAAGAAAAATATAAATATTTGTTGTAAGAATGTAATTCTTATTTCCTGGTGAGACAAACTGGCTGCCGTACAAAGCCACCGTGTCAGTGCTTAAAGTGGAGAAGCAAACAAGCTGCCTCAAGCTAGCCAGAGACAGGACTGCGCCAATATCTGTCTGCTCCTGTCTCTGCAAGCTGTCACTGTCATTTCTGAGAAGACATTAAATTGGTAATGTCAGAAACACAAGTATTGTCTGTCCACTAATAACAGTAAGCACTTTGTCTTACAACAAAATGCACAAAACATGTGAAAGCCTGGACAGACGAATTGCATATTATGATATATTTATAACATATTATAACATATTTTAAACCACTATTGAATCTGTGTTGCAGCTTTAGTGCGTTCAGGGAATGGCCATTATCATTAAATCAATCCATTTGAACAATTCTTGATAGTAGATAATTGATAGCTTTGTGAACTTATTAATCTTTATCAATGAAAACATTTGTCATACAGTGTAGAATATATTGCTTGTGCATGCTGGGCTTTCATGTGCACCTCTGTTTTGTTTTCCTGTTTATCTAATCATCAGCTTTTTGGCACCTTTCTTCCTTGAGGGATGACAGACGCGTAAATGCGAAACTGCAACATGTTCGGCGAGCTTTGTCCTCACCCTAAAAATAGTAGTAGAACTGCAAGTGGCATCTTCAGTTTGATTTTATTTTTGTATATGACGTTAATAGCTCAGGAGAGGGCGTCTCAAAAGCAAATTGCTGTTGTGCCTCCCTCCTTTAGATCTGTGCAACTGGTTTTTTTTCCGTTTTACTGTGAGATCTGCACTTCTGTTTTATAGAACAGATGAAACAAGAGTCAAGTCTTCCCCGTATTCCTCTCTCACCTGTATGTATACGGTCCAATCTCCACCACAGCAGGCCTTTCTCCATCCAGCACCTCCAGGGGATTGGTCACATTAAAGAAGTAAAACTGCATGTAAATAGGGGCCGGTGGATTCTCCCAGGCCTCAAACGCCTCGGTGCCATTCTTCAGAACTACTTCCTATAGGGAGGGGGGATAAAGGGCAGTGGGTTAACTCGCCCTGCACAGTTGAGAAAATGTGTGACAAAGAAGTCTGCTGGTGACTAAGCTGTCCTCACATCATATGACAATTACACCATTGCTGTAAACCTGCTGAAGGGGGGAAATCATCATTTGGATTATCTGTCATGATATGCCATTTATTTCACATTAAAAGTAGGCCAATGAGGTGTATGGGGGGGGGGCTATCACAACGCAGGAATAGATTAAAATAAGTGTGAATATTATGGCAGATATCCAAGTGATTTTAACATGTAAAACATAATATAATAAACCAAAAAAAAACCAGCTAAAAACATGATAAACTAACTAAATAGTTGGTTAATACAATTGTCACTTTAAATTAGCATACATTCCTACATGTGAGTCACTAGTAAAACATTTAAAGTATGAGGCTGCATGATGAAACTCAGGAGCGAAATAGAAACTAGACATACCCTCCGAGCTTTTGCCAAATCAAGCTATAGCTAACTTTAGCTTAGCTTATTCAGCGAGTATCTTATTATCTGTTACACAAACGTTAGCCTGAATTAAAGTGACTTACCTTTTTAACCAGCGACTGTACAAAATGTGGGAACACGTTAGACAAAACCAGAGAAATGCCAAGGATCAGCGTCAGTACAGAACAAACCCCGATGCTGTAAATGCAACATGACTTCAGTAGCATGGTGAAACAGCAGTGAGATATCTAACAGCAACAGCTAGCTTTCCCTGACATTAGCTGCTCTGTGTCTGTCTGTATCTGTGTTTGTGTGTCTGTGTGTTTGTTTTGATGGCCCAGGAACTTGCTCGATGAAGCAAAGACACACTTCCGGAATGAAACACTTCCCTGTTACCACTTCCGCTTTCTTCGACAGTCGACGGCTTCCTGGAGCATTTACCCGTGACAGAATCACTGCAGTGCTATATTTAGAATAGTCTAATTAATGAAAGTTGTAATTTATAATGTTAAAATGTGATGGTGCTCCCACATCCATTACATGGTTGGCAAAATAATGTTTTTTTTACTTTAGCTGGTCGCTGAAGCTCAAACGCAAGGAAAATATCTCTCTTGCATATAAAGACTCTTTGTTTTCCATCGCATGACAGTGCGATGGAAAACATTCATGAAATCTCGGTGGGTGTTTTAAACATTTGATTTATATATTTTTATTTGTATATATCTAGATATTATATATATGTTCTGTAGTATCTCCACATTTGAGATAAACAACTGGCTTTATTTTTGGATTCACAAAAGTAAAACAAGCTAGAACTAGAAATAAGGAAAAATTGAGCATAGGTGTGACAAAAATAAATACTTGCAGATTTTGCATTAATCTAGTAAATGATTATTTTCAATGGTCCAATTTAATGCTCCAACAGTTTGAATGTTAGCGTACCTGGAATGCCCCCCTAATAGGTCCACAATGGTGTTTAATAATGGCCACAAACTGGGATCAATAGAGGCCCACAGCTCATTTTATACCCCAAGAAGGTAAATCCAACATTGTCTAGGTCTACTTCATTTTACACATTAACATAACATTTAACCTTACTTACTGGGCAAGTAAATTAATTACCTTTAATAATTTCTTGCCCAAATAACACATTTTCTGTAGCCTATCTTTCAGGTAATTTGTCAGAGAAACCCTTAACTGAAGAAAAGACAGAATCATAAAGATAATTTTTTTTAAGGGTTCCTAATAACATAGAAACAATCCACCTGGAATGAGTTATTTTGTTCTGTCTCTTATATTATAATAAGTATGTGTGTACTATGTATGCATTCAGTACATGTTCCAGCATAAGCAGGTGTTTACCCAAGTCAAATATTTTCACACATATGCACATAGCTTGATGTTTTTATGGTTTATATGACACTTTTCTGTGATACATTTGAACCTTTAGACATACCTACTGTTTATTGTTAAATACATTATTCATATTACAGTTTACAACAAAAATGTAGTAAATCGCTTCTCCACTAGATGTCACTGTCTTCATATCACAACCCAAATTCTTTGTAGGCCTATAAAGTGGAGTCATGCTTGTTGAGTCAAAATTTCATATAAAGGGGGCCACACCTTGGCTAAGCACACTAAGGTATGAGCAGGCATCTGTGTCTGTGTGTCACACTGTCTCTGACTGTTCACACAGATATTCCCAATTTACATCATTTCAAACATACTGCTTATACTCATTAAGGAAATATTTACCAGGACACTCAGAATAGACCACCATAGACTGTATATAAATGATAAACACTGAACTGAGTCAACAATCTGAGCGTTCACTATGAATGGACTTTGTTTATGACTGACACTCAGACAGTGATGTGGCCTAGGTAGCATTATCTCATCTTACCAAATAGCGTCAACATTACAGCGTTTCAGCTCAGACACGTCCTTACCTGCATTAATGCGTTTCAATGTAGGGTTGTTGCAACATATCATCAATATGACTTGTCTGACTGGCAGAGTCTCTTAACCTTAGAGATTAGATGCATTGATTTTACACATGAAGACCAGTGAATTGTGGGTATCACACAGCCAGTAAGAAATGTTGAATAGATCTGGAACAGCTTTGTCAAGTCTGAGATGCATTATGGGAAATCCTGCTTCTGGGAGCTTGGCTCATGGGGACAGTAATTTTTACCACTTGTGAGCTGTGGTGGAGTAAATATTTAGATCATTTACTTGAATATAAAAGTAAAAATACTCTATTAAGAGTAAAAGTAAAAGTACTAAGTGCAGAAAAATGGCCCATCTGACTGTAATACTATTATATTTTAAACCATTAGATTATTATTACTCATAAATTAATGTTAAAGCAGGATTTTATAGTAGATTTGCCTCATTTTGAGCTATTTTGGATAGGACTGCAACTAATGATTACTTTTATCATGGAGTAATCTGCTGATTATTTTCTCCATTAATTGATTGATTGTTTTGGTCTTGTAGAAAACACCGTCACAAGTGACCCAGACTAGGCCTTCACAATGTTGGCTTTGTCCAATCAATAGTCAAACCTGAAAAGAAGGAAGTAGCGTGGGAAGAACATACTCAAGTATCTCAATTACAAGTACAGTGATTTCAGTTACTTAGTTACATTCCACCACTTAGTCCCCCAACCTTTATGGAGGAGCAAACGTCATATCACATGCTGGGAACCAAACACCATACACTGACTGATTTATTGACTTTAATTATAAATACATAAATAATTTGAAATATGTGATAGTTTATATAGGAGCTCCCTCGTACATGGAAGCTACAACGGGGTAAGACCAACGAGCCTACAAAAACAACAAAGACATGTGGGAACAAGTGCCTAAAACGGGGGGTTTCATTCTACTTCCAAATGTATTCCACCCTCCGCGTGTGAGTGTGTGTTGTTTTGTGGGAAATGCTCCTTTAAAACCACAACATGAATGGGACACACAAACACACACACACACACACACACCACAACACACACACACACACCACAACACACAATGCACGAGAGAAAACAGGAAGGGCTCGCGTCGCCCTGGCGTCACGAGGAGCGACTGGGGGAGTGACGTCCTTTACTAAACCGGGCAACAAGCCGTGAGATTGAGTCCCGAGCGAGAGACCAGGCAGGAGCCGTTCCGGAAACAACTTCTTTAATGTAATGCGGGCCCGAGCCGGGCCCAGTTTGTGTTAAGTGTGTGTGTGTGTGTGTGTTTTTTCCTCTCCTTTATGCATCCTCCTGCTCGACTGAGCTTAACAACGGCTCGCTGTTTTCTCACCGGCTCGGTAACTAATCTGTTTTTGGCTCAAAAAGGCGGCTGTGTGTCTCAGTTTCTTTCTTTTACTTTCTTTTTTTTTATACGTGTCCAGCCCTCTTGCGACTCCCAGCACCAAGAACCGGGTAAGTGTGTCCAGTGATTTTACGTCATATGTGAGTAAGTTGTTGGTCGAAATAAACCATCATTTTCTGTCAAATAACAGCCCGGTAAGTAAGCGTTTGTTTGTGCAGCTTTATCCATGTTCGTGTTCATGCACAGCTCCTATTGTTTGAGGCAGCAGTATGCAGATATGCACAGGTAACTACTTGATAAACTGTGCTCTGGACTGTTTGTTGGTAGCAGTCGACTTTATTATTTTTTTTGGAAAGTTTCACCATGGATTCAGTAGTAAAGTTTGCAGCCTAACAGCCAGACAGCAGATTTATATGCTGCTCATTTTTTTTAAACTTAGCTTCTAGTATCTATATGTTGTACCTCTTAATTCATGTTTTGATACTGATATTTTTAAGTAAAATCTCATCAGGGGTCCCCTGAAAATGTGCCTTATGAATGTGTTAGGCAAAGGTATGTTACTCTGAATAATAATAATAATAATAATAATAATATATTTTATTTAAAGGCGCCTCTC
>NW_023339774.1:10935820-10938580 GCF_004916995.1 Morone saxatilis | reverse complement strand
AAAGGTGAGTTTTTAGTCTTGAATGCCTTGAATACTGCCAGAAGAACCCAGACATGGCTGTCCTTGATGCACTCACCAGTACACCTCCTCTAGCACATCAGTGTCTGCCCACGTAACACTAAAGACCCAGCTGAATAACTCTTTCTGTCTGCAAAAAGCTTCATGAATGCATACATTTCTCAGTATCATTCCTTAAGGACTTAACTGCCAGTAATCGTTGCAAAGAGACTCAAATTGCTTACATGGTGCTTGGTTGAAGTACACGCAGACACAGAGGACACTGGAAATAATAATAATGAAAAAAGTAGACAAATTTTGACTGGGAGGAAATCACTGACAAGGTCATTTTAGGCATAAAAAAATGGAAATGGCTCAAGGCAGTCAAGGCACAAAAATACAGTCACGGATCGTCCCCAAGGACTCTGTGGTGATTTAAAACATCCTTATAGGAAACAATACAGAGCCGGATACCATTTCCAGCAACAGGTTTAAATTTGAATTGCATGTGGTTAGAAGTCCAGTCCCAGGTCATTAATTGGAAAGGAATAGTAAAATGTAAAAGTGCTTCAGATATGTTACAGCTCGAGTACAGAGTGCTGTGATCAAACTCCTGATGAAACGTATTGACTGGAACTTCACACACTCGTATATAAGGCAGTTTAGTCCTTTCAGAAACACTAAATCACATTTGAAATTGAAACAAACATCACTGAGGCTGAGCTCAAACATCTCTGTTTTTTTTTCTTCTCAGCCTTGACGGAGGGATTGAGTGAGTGACTGTATGGACCGGACTGAACATGAAGAGCCTCAAAGCCAAGTTTAGAAAAACTGATGTAAGTACTGTAACACATGTTCATGGCCATGTAAAGTGTGTGTACATGCAACAATGTGTGAACACGTGCACGTCTGCGTGGCTGAGTCAGTGTCAGTGTGTATAGCTGTAGTAGCTGCGGAGGATTTTATTTTCTCACCCTTGGGGTCAAGCAGCACCCTGCCGCTTGTTGATGTTTTGCTGTTTAAGAAAAAATAAATAGGTGTGAAAAATAAAATAAATAGATTTGGATCATAATGCTCTTGTAAACAGAAAAAGTATGCCATGCTCAATTTCACATGACAGCGTGTCAGCTCTAATTGAGGGTGTCATGAGAACTTTGGGACCTAAAAACTGGGTCATAAGGTTGAGAAACCATGATTTATGGTGTTGGCAATGTGACACAGACTTTAAAACAGACATGTTATGACCACACATATCTTCAGATACTCTGACTGTGCACCACTTCTGATGAGGAGTTGATCCTGCCGTCTGTGAATCAGTCTTCAGGGAGGAGTTTATTCACGTTGGTTCAGTCATTCATTCGGTCTGTGATACTCTAAACTCACAGGAAGTGAGGCGTCTCCACAGTGTCTGACTCATCTGTTGTCACGGTGACCGTAATGACACAGAGCCAAACGCCAGACAGGAAAAATCTGGAGGGTTGCTGGATGAATGGGATACGTTTTAGGGGATGGAGGGAGTGTCAGAAGTAGAGAAGTTGGCCAATGCAGAGAAGAATGCCAGTTAAATGAGACACTTGGTTTATGTAGTCAGTTTCCATTAGATTAAGAATTTGTGGCAGGGCAGGATGGTGTACTCTGGTTAAATGGTGTGCTCTGGAGAGCGAGGGACTCCTCCCGCAGGGGAGGAATTAGGTGGAGTACATTTCTGCTTTTACTCAATTATAGCCTGAATATACTGTGAGCAATAAGTAGTGCATGGATGTATAGAGAGCAAGACTTCTGCTAGTGGAGAGCAAAATCAAATCACCCACCTATAAATCATCTTGAAGAACATACACATGTGCAGTTAAAACACTTCAAAGGAACACGCAAATCAAAAGAAAATAGGAAAAAAACAACCCATTATTCCTAGTGTCTGATTTAATCTTTAACAGCCAATTTTACATGGGCCCACAACCTAATATTAGTAAATTACTGCAAATTCAGTCAGCTATGTGGGGGAGTACAATAGAGCCCATTGTTCTAAAAAAATGAGTCCAGCTTCGGGGTGCGAGGTCACAATAGTTCCTCCTTGGTGAATAAAATGGATGGTGGCTGTCTCACCTGTACTGGGTGTTTTCCACTCAGAACCTGCATTGTTATGGGAAGAGTTGTACATTGTTTGAGATCGATGGAGTGAAATGCTTGTCCTCAGTCCTCAGAAATAGCCAGTCGTAGGCGGCGTGAGAGAAGAAAGGGAAGAGCAGTGGATGTGAATGTTGCTTGGAAACAACACTGAAGCCATTTGCAGTCACGCATGCCTTTGCAGACCTCACACCCACATACATTGTCGCGCTTTAATGGCTTGGATGTCTGATCATTTCTCCGTTCGTCTTTGTAATAAATCCCATTTTTCATATTTGTGTATCACTGAAACAGTTTGGAAAGGAAAATGACTGTTTTGCTGGACTAGTCACAGTCACACATCTAAATCAGCAGTTTTGATTGATCAATTCTCTTGCACTCAACATGCACACACACATTATATAATGAAATTATTCTAATAAGGCTTGTTTTGCTGTAGAGGATTACATAATTTAATAACTGATCCGACTGCAAATGCATGTTTATTTATGTGTAGTTTGTGTTTCATGCAAAGCCCTGCCCATCGTTCTAGTCAATATTACCCCCTCTGTGTATGTATGTCACCCTATGTGTAATTGATTATGTACTATAATGGGAAAACAGTGTATTGTCTGTTCTGTTGCATTCTGTGAGCATATC
>NW_023339774.1:10891902-10935808 GCF_004916995.1 Morone saxatilis | reverse complement strand
TATATTATTTTAATTAAAAGAAAGATCCATTATACCTTTTAAAAACAAGTAACTTTCAGTGAAGTAGTCTCCTGGGTAAAACAGTGCCAGCATTCTAGTGCACACATGGTGATTAAAATTAATGGTCATGATTAAGATATGCAGAGGCCAGCATGTTTATCCCCTGAGCCAAAAGTCATTCCATTGCTTTTTATAGAAACCCAGAGCAACCGTAATAGAAAGAAAATATCTCTTTGGTTCTATTTGAGGCTGCGTGTGTCAGTGAAAGATTACCCAGGAATGTTTCCCCCTAAAACCAGCCCTTCATTTAAAAAAAAAAAAAACTAAATAGCAGAAACCTAATGCCTATAAATAGCTTTTCTATGAAGACATTTGCAGATAATGTGTAATGGAATCTGTGTTTTAGTGTCAAATCTTTCCTGAATGCTTCACGTTAAGGATCCGCCTCCAGCCTAGTGAACTGAATGCATCAGGCAGCCAAACCTTTACTCAAACACCTCTTCAACATGAGGCCTAAATAAGGTAGAAATGTAATGGGAGGAGAAAGTAAGATGTATTACTGTAATAGGGTGCAGGCAGTATAAGGGCTAAATGTTGAGAGGGATGATATGGCCTGATAATACACATTGAGTGATGGTTTCACAATTCAAACATACATTTTTTGGACTTTCTCCACTGAAACTAGAAAGACCAACATCATTCAAACGTGTATATATTGATTTATTCATCTACCAGACCTCCCATGTAATGCCAGCTCTACAAGAATAACAGAACCCATGCATTTGTCTGTGTCATACTCTAGATGGACCAGTGCATTGTTTGTGTGACAGTGCACAACTCATTAGGGCTTTTTCACAGCACACATTTTAACATAAAAAGTACATGTGTCACTAATAACATTAACGATTTAATTGTCCCAGTAAGCCATGAAAGTGCGCCATCATGCACAATATCAGGACACTGGAACTGGCAAAACTAGATAGAGTGAAGCCATTATTAATGTCACTAATTACGCCTGTGTTGTTGTTTTTTTTCTGTTCCGAGATTCAGACACATAATTACTACAATTAATTGTGCCTGTTTGTGTGCAGACCCACAGAGCTTAATTTGAAATTCTATTACATATGAATTTTCCAAATGTGAAACATAGTTTGCGGTGGTACAGCCATAAATGACGTGTTGTGGTCTGAATGTACTCAATATACAGTGAGGGAGATGCTACTCAGAGGCAGATAATTTATATATATATATATATATATATATACACCAACAGATTATCCTTCATACCATTAGCTAGTGAAAGACACAACCTTTGATACATACATAAGCCATAATGTGTCACTTTACTTTGCACTGTGCAGCTGTTATCTTTCTTCCATTAATACATTGATATTTATGATACTTTTTGAGGTTATTATTTTCTCTCTTCTTTGGCCATGTGTATGATTTTATGCGTTGTGATGGTGTTTAATGGTTGGCTGTGCGCCAGTGAAATTTAATATATGTGGTCCAGTGTATAGAAATATAAATCTAACTTTATAGGCACTTAAGGTTAGAGAATATTTAAGGTTAGGAGGTTAATATATCACTTTATCCCGCGCTATGTACTTCATTTCGAGAGCAGCTGTGTTATTGATTATGCTGCAGTACCAGATTGTGTCAGCTACAGAAATGATAGGCAAGATGTGAAGGTCAGGTTGTGTAAAGATTATCAGTGTGATAGTTTTTGTACTGTAAGCGATGATTATGATGACTCATAAATATACATTGAACTAGAACTGGCACTTAAAGCAGTGCTGATTAGGTCAACATTTACCAGCCTTGATGCTTGGCAGCTTGAAAAAAAGACCTTTCTTACCACATTATGTTTGAGGTATGCTTGTAACTCATTTTTTTAACCTTCCAGTATATGTTATTGTTATATGAAAATATGTTTGGCTGTAAAAAAGCGTAAACTAGCATAAAACTGTGCAGGCAGGCAGACTCAGCAGAATGTGTCACCAGGTTAAGTAGATCGGCTTTCTCAAACGCTGAACTATGAATGTACTGTAAGGCTAAGTAGTGTGAAAACGCCGCCTACGCTTAAGGTGCTCATGCATTTCCACCCTTAATATTAAACAGCTTTACTGCTGCACAAAAGCATTATGTGTGATTTTCTCACAGATTTTGCAACAGTATTTTTTCTGCACTGGGATCATTGTGGCTGTGTTGTGGTCTGACTTTTTCCACATTAAATTTGTCCACCAAAATTCTGTGCATGCCTGTACCTAAAAGGGAGTAACACCAGTGTTGCCTTATCAGACTGTGAGCAGGTGTGTAGTTATGCAAGGTCAACGTGAATTAGAGGAATTCTTCAGTGTGTGTGTGTGTGTGTGTGTGTGTGTGTGTTCTGAAATGTTTGCATGTCTGTCTGCTAGACTCTGTGTCTGCATTTGAGTGTTGTTTCTGGTTGTCTGTGTCTGTCTTTGGAATATATCATTGACATTTTGGGATTCGTTTGTGGATCATTTCAGCTAAGCCTGTTTGGTCAAACAGTCAGTATAATGAGGGAGGTCCTGTATGTGTGTGTGTGAGCAGTGTTTAAGACAAGCAGACGGTGTAATCTGGTTTCTGGGAATGGGGTTGGCGAACAGCCACAGACAGACTTAGAGGCATTCTGAACAATCAGCTGTCAGAAATAGTTTTGCCAGTTCAGTCAATTTCGCTTCATTTTGATGTGTAAGGAACAGAGTTGTCCAGACAGCCAAAGCAAAGTAAGATGATGTATGAATGCAAATGACACTGTAGAAGGGCTGCACGATATGGCAAAAAACCCCCCAGATATATTAGGATATGATTCACGATTAGTGGGAATGATCATTTTTGCATCACAAATTAAATTTTCACTGAAAAAAACACAACAATTATGATGATGTGACATTTGTTGGGGTTTGTACCAAACCAACATGTTTTCTAACATCTGGAAAACAAGATTCTGCGGCACTACAGTACTTTGTTATAATGCTGTTTTGGCACACATTTTAGCTCAATCAAAAAGTTGCTGCTTCTGTGATTTGGATATTGCACTTGGAAAAATTGTGATTTCCATAACTTTTTCAATTAATTGGATTTGAATTCATTAGGGCTGTGTATTGGCAAGAGTCTGGCAATACAATACATGTCATTATTTTATTTTAGGAAAACTGTCATAGTATAAAAATCACACGTCTATAGTTTAGTAGGGGTGGATATTGTTTGGCATTGTTGATGCTATTTAAAATACCATAGCTGAGTTTTAGTGCTGATATCAAAATTATATGATGATTTTTATACTTACTTTGAGAAATATAAAGTTTTTAAATCTTCAGTTGTAAAATACACTAACGTAATGTCGTTTTCAGTTACATTGTGGTTGAGAACAAGAAGATATTGAGATTCTCTGTAGTACAATACAATAAAAACCGTTCTATAGTAGAAAATCATTCTGAAAGCACAATAGTTTTTCTTCGGGTTTCCTTGAAACAGCCTTAATGTTAGAAAAAACAGCCATGTGTAATTAGTTTGAGAAATCTTAATTAAATCTAGTAGTGTGCGTGAACCCTTTGAGACCACATTAACGACCCTGTCCCTGCTGTTTGAGCAGAGCTGCTCTACATGAGTTAATTTACTTACTCTCAGCCCCTTACTACTATCCCCCAAGCACATTACTTCCTGGCAGTGCTGTTGTACACACACTCTCGCACATTCTTTGTTAAATATTATGTGTGTATTCTATTGTTGACAGTAGTTTTAGTATTAAACCCTCACCCAGCCCTTCATACTGTCACACTACTTCAACCTGCTCCCCCAGCTGCTAGACTAAGCAGGATTACTCAAGGCTTTCACACATGCTCTTTCTCTCTCACACACACACACACACACACACACACACACACGCTTGAGACCAGTATCCACAGCATATGCACAGACACACACACCCTCGCCGTATCATCCAGTCTCTCTGTGTCTAATTGATGTGTGGATTATGCTGTCTCCTTTCACTCCACGCAGCTGTTTCATGGCTTCAGTTCATCCGAGCTCCACGACACTGGAGACTAAACTCTACATTTACGGTTTGCTCTCTTTTTGGCACTTATTAAACAGACAATGTGTAATTTCTCCTGCCAAGGGGTCTCTCACATCAAAACAATAATAAAAGACGGAGTTTGATGACGTAGTGAGGTAGTGTGGGATCATGGGAGTTGTTGTCTTCACGACCGTTGCCGGCACTGCAGTCAGCTTCTCCTGGTTAGCATTCGTTCAGTGTTCATCGTTCAGGAGGTTTCTACTGGGAGCAGAATTACCCGCTGAGGTTTTCTCCTCTCCAAAACAAACTGGATCTGGTGATTAAAACCAAAAACAGAATAAGGCAGTTTCACCTTATAAGTCAGTGTTTCTCCGGTGCTGTTAGGCGGATAAAGGACACGTCGGAGGGTCTGCCAGTAGAGCTGCTGCTAACGTTTGCTCAGCTTGTTTCTCTGATAAGGTCCAGACTAGGAATGTAAAGATATATCGCGAGACATTTAAATTGCAATACAAAACTTGAGGATTCAGGTCGGTTGGATGAAACACAAATGGTAGTATCAATCTTGGTATCAAGACTTCAGTTTCTCTTTTACAAAGAAAAGGAAACATGCATTGGTTTGCAGTCTTTATTTAGCTAGAGTGTGTAAATACTGGAGTAATGGAGTCCTTCTTATCAGGAGTTATGAAATGTGTCTGCTGTGTTGGAGCAGCACTGTGAAGAAAGTCACATGCTGATCATCTGAAAACATTTCTAAATAATGCATTGTGCACTGTCTGGGTGGTTGAAAACATTAAACCATAATATTTCCCCTCCTTCTCAGTACATGAGGATGTGGCCATTAGAGAAAAATGTTTTCACGTTAAGTTCAAACAATACAATTCAATACAATACAATACAATCAATACAAAATCATTATTATTATATAGTAACACAATAATGCTGCAGTCCTTCAATTATAGAAGGTTTCTTTTTAACTGAAGCACAGCCTGAAGTATATCCACTTGGCTCTGTTTGATTTGGCCTCATCTGACTTGGTTTGGCATGGAATGGTTTGTTCTGGCTGGGCGTAGTGAAAGGGTATTAGTTCTGGGACTGACAGCAAAAACCTCTGGGACGGCCCAATATTAATCTGGGAGAGGAGGTGGAGGAAGGGTGTGTGTCTCTCTCTGTGTGTGTGTGTGTGTGTGTGTGTGTGTGTGTTGTCAGCAGGAGATAGTACAGCACTCCAAGGGGAAAACTACAGCCCTGTTCACACTTACTCTAGTATTTAATCTCTAGATATTCAGATTATATCGACATCCACTTGAGAAACTGCAGTAAGTCTCAACATTGATATAAAAATACAACCAATACAGAGAAGGGAACGTAAGGATCACAGCATTTATCAGTTTGATTTAATCATGATTATCAGGAGGATTAGCGACCCACCACCCAATCACACACATGTGAAGCCATGGCTTAGGTTTAGAGCTGATGCGATCAGTCGATTAATCAGTCAGTCAATCGACAGGAAATGAATTAGCAACAGTTTTAATAATTGATAGTCTGAATCCATTTTTAAATCCAATGTTTACATGTCACATTCACACACTGATGGCAGAGGCTATGCAAGGTGGATTAACATAATCCACTCACAGCAGTGGGACTTGAGCAATTTCAATTAGTGGACTACCTACTTATAGTAGCTTATGTAGCATGTATGGCCAGTCCACTTCTGCTGCTACTTTAGTTGCCACAGTTAGTTAGCTGGTGATTGCACTAGCACTGTGCTCCTTATCCTAAAGCTTCACCCTTGAGTTTGACCAGAAGCACTTCTAAAAACAGTACGGACTTTAACTAGTTAATTCAAGGAAGGGAAGAGGAAAATGGCTTAGAGCCTGTTTAAACATGGATCCAATTAAAACAGGAAGTGCCCATGGGATCTCTTTAACCCTTATCGCTTGTGTGCATGAACTACAGATAAACAGCCAGGAAACCTGCTCATCAGCAAGAACATGAAGCACTGGGCCTAAAAGCAGGCGGCTGTGATCCTTGTGTCTGTGCGTGTGATTGCATGCCCTTTATGTGTGGGCGTGGTTTGTGCTTAGGCTTGTTTGTTGTCTGGTGGGTGTGAAGACATTGGTGATGATGACGCGGGTGCTTGTCTGCCACCTTGTGCGTCATGTTTGTGTATTTGTGTTTATGGAATTTTTTTATTGATGGTGTATTTAGCAGTGTGAGTTTAAAGTTGTTTAGAAAACTGTGGCTGTACATCCAGTGTAGCATAACTCACCATGTGTTGACACGGTTCAGGACTACATGTAGATTATGTAAAGCTGTGAGGCACCAGAGAAATACTGCAGAGGAACGCAGATAAGTTGGATGAGAGGAGTTGGATGAAAGGTTGTAAAGTGAGAGAAGAAGAGACAAAGAATATAATAATGAGGAACAAAAACCGGATAAAGGAGGCAAGGTTGGGGATGATGGGAAAGAAAGTGAGCAGGCCGAGGAAACCCTATTTTGGCGAGAAAGGCAGTGAGGTTCCCCGCCCCCCGGTTTGTTTTAGACGGGTTGTTTAGTTTGGCCTGCGCTGAACAACTGGAACAATATTCATGCTAGGAGATGGATGGAGGGAGGGTTAGACTCAGTTCACCTGAAAAAACTTTCCTTCATGAGAGACTTTTGGCATTGCTCTCCTTGATTTGCACTGTACTTCTAAAACCTGGTGTGGCCCACAAACATTTTTGAGGTGTGTTTTTAGTTCCGTCTTTAAAGCGATGAAAGTGACAGACGGTTTTATGGATACAGCTTTAATGTAGAGCAGCCAGACAAACACGGTTTCCTGTTTCAGATTTGTTGCCCAAAATGTTGTCCTCGGAGTTCAACAGAATGATCTGACTGTGTAACTGTATATTTCTTATTTGACCCTACTTTGACTCTTTGCACGCTGACTGATATCTGTGTGCATCTGTGTTAGTGTGTGTGTGTGTGTGTGTGCATGAACCCTATCCTGACTGAAATTAAGGATATATTTTTGCCCTACTCTACTGACTTTATGAGCAGCCCTTGAGCGTAATGAGGCTGGTTGCTTTCCAAGTCCAACAGTGTTTATTTATAGGGCAGGAAAGGCTATTTGTGTCAGGAGGAAGTGTTGCACAAGGGCTATTTTTTACTGAAGGTCTTCTTGCACCCATAAATGTCCTACGCCAGACTTCTGCATCAATCCTTCAACTTTAAAAGAAGTACAATAAGTGAAAAGAACTGTGTAGTAAATTGTATGTATATGTGGTAGGCTCATTGTTTTTCGCCCCTTTTAACAAGATGGCTGCCTATAAAGCAGTAAGCAAAACACACTTTAATATACTGTAGAAATTACATTTTAACTAGCTGTAATTTTACACATTTAACCATAATGTGAGCACAATGGGTTTGAGGAGTCACGGTGACCTCATAGTGTTCCTTATGAGAGGAACACTAGAAAAGCAGTAAAATAAGAGGTAATTAGAGAGGTCAGGGGGACATGTCAGCTAATGTGGGTTTTTAAGGTTCGATACTGAAGTGAAGAGAGGGCAAAGGGGGTGCTGATGGATGATGTGATGACAGTTTAGTTTTTTTTGTTTCCTCTCTGTCTTCAGTCAACAGTGGAAAGGCTGAGAGATAGAGGGAGAGAGCGAGACTATTTAAACAATAATGAGATCATATATCTATAAAAAGTTTCACCACCTTTAGGACAAAACTATTTTCAAATCCTGTAAGTGTGAAGGATGAACACAGTGCTTATTTGGCCCGCAGTACTTCCAGAGAGAGGCATGTCTCCAGCACACTGCATTTAGCATTCCAAGAAAAATCCTAATGTTGAATGACTCTCAGTATTAAAAAAAACAAATGGAGGAAAGCTAAAAATAACTGGAATAAAGCCGTAGAGGCTCTATGCAACGCACCTTACACAATCATGTGTTCCTTTTTTGCACATTATTTGCAAACATGTTTCTCTTACGAATTAACGACAGACCTATGATCTCAGATAAATTGACGTGGTAATTCCTCGATTCCTTTGAATGTGATTAATCATCAGTGTTTCACTGGCACAGATATTCTCCATGGCAGTGTCGGATATTGGCAAAGTGGGTGTAAAGAAGCACCCTTGGCAGACATTGGGTGTTAATAGAGGTGCAATTCCACTTGGCTCTCATTGGTGTCTGAAAGGTACCAATTTTACACAAAGTCTGTTTACAGGTCTTGGAGAGTACTACTGCATACGTGAATAAAGTTGTATAAAGCCTCACAGTTTGCCTCAAGGGGCTTTACGATCTGTACAACATGCTAACTCAAAATACTCTTTTACCTACACCAGTGCCTGACGTTCACACATGGACAATGTATTGACTGTACCAACCACATTTACTGGGGAGATGGTAAAATTGCAGCTAATCTAGAACGAGGTTGCCTAATGAGATTCTTCTGATGTAAGTTGACTTCATTATCTAAACCTGTGGTCCAGATTGGGCAGTATTGTGAAATACATGGCAACATCTTTCATTATGAGAGCAGCCATCTGGTCTTTGTTTAACAGTTCTGTCTACTAACTCTCTTACTCTGGGTTTGAGTTTCAGAGTCTAGTAAACTATTGTGGTGTGCTTGCGTGTGTGTGTGTGTGTGTGTGTTCTCGTGTTGATGTGTGTGTGTGTAGTACAGAGGGCAGTAAGCGGTTTCAGCTGTGGCCCGAGAGAAAGGATGTATTGTTTGAGGACATTGGAGCATCTGCTTTGTTGCAGATAAGGGTTTGAAGTTAACAGTCACTACTGATCAAAGGGCAGAGAAATTGTCTGTGTGTCAATCCGTCTCTCCTTCACTGTTTCTTTTCCCTTTTGCTCTGTACACTGTTCGCTCTTCCATCCTCTCCTTTACTTCCTGCCTATACTGCCCTCCTCTGTCTCTCAACCACTCTCTCAAACAAAGAATATTCCTGTAAGCTGTATAGAGGTTATTCCCCTCTGGAGTCTGTTGTTGTTGTTTGTGTGTCTTCCCTTCCATCTAACCTACTTTCGTGCTGCATTTATTTAGCTTTATCTTTCATCTCTGCATGAAATCCCATAGACAGTGTACTTCTTATTGACACGAGAAGCAAACCTGGTTCAGTTGGTTTAGTGTGTGAACTGGAACAGTGCATAGCGTTGTGTGTTCATGTTGAGTTTAGTCATCTCTCCGAGAACCTGTGAGTAAGAAAATACTTTCTCTGTAGTTTCTACCTAATAATATTATGCTGCATTGGTTGGTTTTTCCCTTTCTACTTGACATGACCTGACTTGGCTTGTTTTATTTCCTTTTCCATGTTTTAGCCTTCTAGTAAGTGAGTGGACTCCTCATTTCTTTCCCTTGTGTTCTTTATGTCTAAAGATTTTGCGTTTCTTGCCCAGCTAACTGCAAGGCCTGTAGTTGATTGATCTGTCTGTTCAACACTTCAGTCAAAGCAACATGTCCTGACAATTACTTTCCAGATCACCATTCAATTTGTTAAGGATACTTTTCATCCCCAGAGTATTATTGCCATTGAGTCTGCTGCCACTGCCAGGTCATATTTCCCTTAAACAACACTTTAATCTATCACAAGGCATCTGGAGAAGTCATTCCTGGATTTCTATGGTATTCTTGTGGATATGCATAGTCCTGGTTTTGCTTTTGACTTTTTTTCCCCTAATCTTTAGATTTCCTGGGAAAGGATTTATTAACATGCGTGTCACTAGGGTTCACAAAGAGCTCAGTTATATGTTCATTGACAAACAAATGAGCCAAAAGGCCTTCTGGGCTCTTTGCTTATCAGGTCAAGCTTAGGTTAGTTTTAAATTAGTTGTATAAGCTTTTACCACATTTTATATGGAGTTTAAGTAGCTGCATTAAAGCAAACAGGACTCCCCAGAAAATCAAAGAAGAACAAACACCTTTTCATCCATCAACAAAAATGTATATTTTGAGGGAAATACTAAAGGGTTTGTAAAGTAAATGTTTTTCTGTTAAACTCCACTTGCTCTTAGTGACTGAACTCTATAAACATACAGAATGTGATGTAGGAATTACTGTTTCCCAATCTCAGTTTGTTTTTCCTTCAGAGAACTGAGGAAGTTCAGAGAAGTAGAAAAAACCCTCTGGGCAGACATGTTTATGCAAAAACCATTAGGTTAACAAACAGGCACATATACACACTTGTTGTGCATCTGATTTGTTTGCACATTATTCTGAAACTGTAGTAACGACTGTATATTGTGAAGTTGTGTTTCCACAAATTGTTTTAAGGACTTAGAATAGAAATAAATGAACACCTGTGAGACATATGAGGAGAGGAGGGAGGTAGGATTCACTCATTAAAATATAACTGTAAAGAAACACGCATTGCATAGTAAAATGAATCTGATTCCCTTAGCCCTTTACCTCTGTTGCTCCTTGTTCTCTTGCCCCTTGTCCTTGCAGCCAGCCTGCAGCCTGGACAAACAGGAAACACTTAGTGTTATCAGCCGACTCTTTGTGTGTCTTAATGAGTGTCAGGCTAAAGACAGAGAGGGAATCAACACTACAGTCCACACCCTGATCCCAATGTAAACACACTTATGGCAGCACAAAAACCTGAAAGAGAGGCAGGACTAACACAGAGCTGGAGAAGACGGGCAGTCTAGGAAACCGAAAGCAAGAGAGGAAGTGAGATCCTTTTCACTTCCTAGTGATACATGCAGAACAACAATGCTTACTGGTTTTATAATATCAGGATTAGTGACCCATGACTTAACCAAACCAATGTGGGTTAAACCCATGCTGTCCAGTGCAAACCAATGTAAGCTAAGCCTACAGTATTTAATACAAGCAGATATTGTTGTTTAGTCTTCATGTGTTGTGCACCGGTTTTGCTGTGTTTGATAAACTTAAACTTAAACTTGTTTTCATTAAAGGTGGAAATTGATTAATAGATTTGCAAAATATTTGTTGATTTATTTTCTGTTGACTAATAACTTTTTTCAGCGTGTTTTATTTTTTTTTTTAAATTAATTAAATTAACTCTCTCTATCAGCTTCTTGTCCCCACACCTTTTCCCCCTCACAATAAACCCTTTCCCATCGGAACCACATATTTAGTTTCCTACCATCTTGCAGTTACTTATGTAGCCTACCTTTCTACTATATACAGCTATTTTACACTGCAGGAATATCTTTAAACCACCATTTAATTTAATCTCTTGTTATAGAGTGCTCATATGCCTAGGAGGGAGAAACATAAATTGTCATTTAATTTAGGGATATTTTCCCTATTGATGCACTGCCAGTGTATGGTACAGTGTTCAGAAGTTTTTTTTGGTTAGAACATTTTTTTGTTGAATCACTTTTTGTTGGAGCAGAGGTCCGTGCTGATTTTGCACCATCTCTGCCAGAACATGATTATTTCATCAGCCTCCCTGCGATGACACTATTTGTGTATGTGACCGAAACTGGAGCAGTGCATTCCGCTCCACTTAAACCTGTCCATTACAATGTAGTCTAATGCTATCGGTGTCATGCTGCTCTATCGTGACGGCCCTTCATTTTTTTGTGTAGCCTATTAAAATCACAGAGGCCATTAGGCAGGAGCATGCAATACAGTACATCAGTGTTTCCCCTGTCATTTTTTATATTACTGCTGGTAGGGGGTATTTGTGTTGGTAGGAGTTCTAAGTCCATGCCAGTTTTTCTCCCACATGCTGTTCTTGTTAATGAGACCACGATAGGAGCATTCACTGCAAATGTCAACTGTAAACTTGTCATTTTTTGGATGGATGTTTCTTTTACAGTTAAAGAATCAAAGAGTGACCCCCAACCTATTTACTGTGACCAGAAAAGTCACACATAATTACGTTATGGATATTTGTAAAGCTGCAACGAGCCAATTAGTCGAAAAAGTGGGGTTGGATTTTGTACTGTTAGTTAGATAGTAAAGATTAATGGGGAGAAATAATCTCTAAATTAATTGCCAGTGAAAATAATGGTTGTTTGCAGCCTCAGATGTACATTTCTGCTTTTGTGCCATGCTGCAGTTGAGAGTGACCAGTGTGATGCTTCAGTGTACACAGAGGAAGTCCTGCTCAATATGAAACTAACTTATCATGAATTATAGAATCATTTGTTAGAGAATGGCAGTGTTGACTCTTCTCTGTAGACATAGTAGAGGTTCAGATAAGGTAAAAGCTTTTGAAGAGTTGAGTACTGTTAGAGAGAAATTTTGCCCTCAAGGCAATTGTTAGAAGAAAGTGTAGCGGGCCTTCCTTCCCCAGTCTTTGCCCTAAATGTTCTGCAGTTTCATGATTCAAAGCAACTGACAACCAACTATAGCATGAATAAATCTTTACTGAGAGCTGGTTTTCACTCGTACTGATAGTACAACCTATCTATGAACTAAGAAAAGGTACAGTACCCAGATCACTGGACCTTAGTTTTAAATCGCTGCACTAGCTCATACCTTGTTTCTGGTTTTCTGTCTCCATAATGGCACTCTAACTTTCTAATTGCCGGGTTACTCCTCTTACTGTCCTCTTAGGTTGGACAGGTTTGTATGGGTGTTTTTGGTAGTACTTTCATTGCATGGTGCATTTAAAAGCATTTTCCCAGCACACTTCTGTAGCTTAAATAAAATTCCCATCCAGGTACTATACCAGTTTTTTGTGGTTTCAGTATCATTTGTGAGATGCTCGTCTGATTGAGCAACTCTGAAAATCCTTTCATACCCGGAATTAAATATTTGCTGCTTGAGTGGAAGCCAGGAACCAAGATATAATTACTGTCCTCTTGCAGACTAGTGAGTGGAAAACGTCTCTGAAACATTGCATAGTTAGCAGTTATTTGAGACATTAGAAAATATATACATTCATAGTAGTCTTTCAACCTGGACTAGGCAAGGGTGCAGAATTAAATTATCTAGAAAAGTCTGGTTTGATCAGATGGGTCCCAGGGAAGCTGGAACCAACCCCAACATGAATTGGGGGGGAAAAAAGTTGATTTATTTATGATACTTTGTGAGATCTGATAAGTTACAAAAGTTTTCAGATGCACAACGTACAAGTTAGGTTTAAATTCAAGGAACATTAAGGGACTCCTCACCTTCTGCAAGATGTGACTGCTCCTGTTATTCAATCTGTCATGTACGGGAGTGAGTTTGTTTTGCCGCTGTTTCCGGATCATAAAGCCACTCAATTACAGCAGCAAGTTCCACCCTTCCTGATGTCCGCAAAACATGATAAGAAGAGTACTGGATACAGTGTTGAATTATATAAACAAACCACTGGCCAAGTTCCTTTTGCATTCTCTTTGAAGATTTTGGCAACAGAAACAATATGTAGNNCATTTTTCTTTCCATTTTCTTCAGTTAAGCCTCTGTTTTGTACAGCATATTCATCTTTTTCCGTTCCTCTATCATCTTGAGTGTACCTATTTTTAGTATTTGCCTCAGTGCCCTGCACACTGACTGAGCAACACATGACTGGCTGTATGAAAATCATGAGACTTTATACCAGCATACTGGGAGGCTAATCCAGGCCACCTCTGTGAAAACAAGGACTCCTAACCACTACACCATATGGGACATCTCCTTTATAGCTTCTGCTATCTCATGCTGTGTCATGTTTCACTGCACACCAATCATAGTGTCAGACAGATGCAAATGAAGTCAGAGTGACTTCTCTGTTCCACTTTCCTTTACTTACCAACTTCAACAGAACCTTTGTGAATGTTTTTCTCCAAACCCCAGGAAATTGTTGGGCAGAGGTGGAAAGCCACATATTCTTGTCTAATGATCAACTTTGTTAGTAGATGACAGTTGAAACATTTTCTGCATGCACAGTTTTGTATAGTATAGTGGAGTCTTTAGTGCAGTACACTGCAACTTAAATGTGCCCTGTGGTGTTTTCTTTTAGTGCTCCTCACCAAAATGCATTGTTTGTATATTCTTGAGGCCTAACAAATGTGTTAAATGTATATTCGTCCACATAAAACATTTGCACAAGCAAATTTTTTGAATATTTTAAATTGTGCAATGTTTACATCCATGTTTGCTAGCTTGCGGTGTTCTTCTTACTTACCTTTGTTGGTGCATTGCTACGCTTAGTTGCACATTACCACAACCAACTGCCGGTCAGTGGAGTAGCGTGAAGCCAGTGGAAGTGAATGTGTATCAGGTTGCCTGCATGCTTGGGTACATGTGTGTATTTATGTATATGTGTGCATCCTTGTGCATGTATATGATACAAACAAAACTGGGACTCACTAGTTAACACATTGCTCAACACAGCAGAAGTTTCTGGGGGATACTGAGGAACATGCTATTTAGTAAAGGTCTAATGCTGGCTGTATTGCTAACATTCCCAATAATATAGGAATTGTGCAACCACAATGTTAAAACGCAAATGAACTCCCATTGTTAGCTGATTTTCCAACAGCACTGACAAGTGGTTTAAATCTCATCTCCCAGTGTTTTCATCAGTTTTCTATAATGAATTCTTCTCTCTACCACTGTACATGTGTAGTAAAGGAAGGTTTTCCCTGATCCTGCATTTATTTTGTAGCAACTCTAAACTGGTCTTGGATATTCTTGGAAATACTTGTGTGTGTCCATCACTGCTCATCATAGACTTGGTAGGACACCTGATAGATCCATATATCTTTTTCACACGTCAGTGCTCAGCTGAGTGTCTGTATATCCAATCTGTTATTTCTAGTCTGTCTGAGAACTTTCTCATCTTATACCGCCTCCTAAATAGTACCTTACCTATTGCTTCAGTTCTTCGAAACCTGGATGCCAAAAGGTGTGTGTGTGTGAGGGTGTGGGTGTTTTTTTTATAATTTACCAGAGCTCCTTGCCTGAACACCAAAATGTTTCTCCACTGTCAGTCATCTTAGGCTTTCAGTTTTTAAAACACCAACAATTTAGTATTTTTTATTTCCTCACTGGTCCACATTAATGACTACGTGGCTCAGGCTGCAGAGCTCAGTGGTCATACTAGCTGTTCCAGTGACAGAAGGGATTTTTATAGCCTTGCATTTTTCCACCAGCTGTGCAAAATGTATTGCAGTGATTGCATGTATCACCATGGTGGCTTGTTGCACTCTTAAAATAGGGTACAGTTTGCCACCACAAGTATTTATGGAGTCACAGAGTTCATACCCTTTTCACGTGTAGGTCAGTAGGCCATCAGGTCAAATCTAATACTGTGCTGCATACTAATCCGTACAGGAGAGCTGACTGATGAACTTGTGCTTCCAACATGTTGGGGGTGCACAGGTTCAGTTCTCCCCTTACTCTATTATCATGTTTTTCTTTCTTTCTTTAAACACATTTTCTAATCTGTCTCTAAATGAGCAGTTATACTGTACGTTTATGACCAGACTGCTACTTCTATCCCAGTTTGACTCCTCATTTTGGTTTATTACACAGTTTTGTTTCTGGGCAGAGGTAAACTCTGTAGTGTACAGCACTTAAAACTTATTGTGCTGCATTTTCAGACTGCAGTGTAGGAACACTGTCTCTGTATGAGATCATGCTTGAATCTTTCCAATAACCGAACAGCCTGTCAGTGATACAAATGTGGGGGCCATTTGGTTTGTGTATGTGTGAGTCAGTGCGCATAACCACATTGGATGTTGCTTGTGTACTTGCTTGTGTGTGTGTGTGTGTGCGCGTGTTCCCACATATGGACACAAATATTTTGTGTGGGCTACAGCAGAGCCAAAAAAACATTCTCTCCCTTTGAGAAACATTACTCACATTAAGGGCATCTCAGTCGTTTTGGCTGCAGAGTAAGGTTTGTTAATATGGGTGTCAATGTCTGATAAAGTACGTCATTGTGAGGAATGTATACATTATTAGAGATAAGATACTTTATTAGAATTAAAACCATGGATGCATCTTCCACCTCCTGGTTTCCTATTCCCCATTGATTATATTTGATATCAGCTTTTTGTCTTACCTAATTGCTCTTGTTTTGCTCTCTTTTTCCTTTATTCTCCCTCTTTCTCTGTCTTTCTCTCCTTTTTTTCCAAATCATCCTCTATAGGTCAATGAGTGGAACAAAAACGACGAGCGCCTGCTTGCTGCAGTGGAGCATGGCGAGGTGGAGAAGGTGGCATCGCTTCTGGCCAAGAAAGGTGCCAGCGCTGTAAAGCTGGACAGCGAGGGAAAGTCGGCGTAAGCATTCGTACTGTTATCTACAAAAGAATTCAAACAAAAATAGCTTTTGTACAGATTTACCAGTCAAATTACCTTTTGGCACATGTTTGTGCTGTACATTAATTTATGCATTTCTGTAATCAGTGTATGAATCCTAGTTGACCCCAATTTCCTCATGGGAACAGTAAAGTACATCAGAATCATAACTACTACCGTAAAAAGTTACTCCAGCACAATATTTAATCGACAGAGACAATAGCCTGTAGTGGCTTCTGTTGCAATTCAGTGAAAACAGAAAGACTTGCATTCAGTTACACTGATGAGACTGCAAACCAAACCAGAGTAACCAGAGTAGAATAAGATGTACAAATCTCCACTTTGCTGTCTTGTTTAGCTAAATGTGTTGCTGTTATTTAGACGGCTCAACAAAAAGAGTGATAAGAAAGGGTCTGATTGTGGTAAAATAGAAGTGGGTGTATTCAATTTCAGGGAACATTATCCAGTTATGGTGATTTTTGTGTTTCCTTTCATATATCTCCAGCATATGCTCAAATTCTTGGCCTTATGAAACTACTTTCACGCTCCACAGCACAGTGTTAAAAATGAATGGCCAATCTAAAAATACTTGTGTTCTTCTTCGTTTCTGAAGGGTTGACATTTTCAACCATTCACTCTCAGACATTGAGTGTTTTAAGAGTCATTTTATTTTTCCAGAGGCGGTGGAACTCACTGCCTCACCGATTGAGATTGCTGATAACACAGAGGCTCAGTGTTAATATTTGACCTCTTTCTTTTTCTGAAACACAACACCCACTGACCTCAATGTGTTAAGCAGCTCACACAGAGCCAGGAAGATCAAAACACAGGAGCAAATGCAGGGAGAAACGAATGCACAGATTCTCAACATGCTGCAACAAACACAGGCGTTTTTGTTCCACCGGTAGTTCACATCCTTGACCTTTTCTCTGTGTGGAACTGGAACACAGAAACACACATACAGATGCATACTCACAGCCTTTGTAAATCATGATGAATGTGGTGGTTTGGGATCTCAACGCTCCAATCTTTTCAGGACGCACAAAGGAGGAGTCTACAGTATCTCTATGGTGATTAAACCTGATTGAAAGGCATGTGGGCATAGTTGTGAGTGTGTGAGAGTGTGTATCCTACACACACACACACACACACACACACACACACACACCAAGGGAAGGCTGGGCATGTGCAGTGTTTTCATTCTGCTCGCTGAGCTGGAATGGGGTTGTATTGATTGCCTCCTGCACACATACGCACAAGCAGGCAATGAAGTGTAAAAACGTGGTTTTACAGTGTCCTTTACTATTTTTTGGCCAGGTGCAGTGACTTCCTGAATTCTGCAGGAAGTCACTGCACCTGGCCAAGAAAATTAAAGATTCAAAAAAATGAGCTACTTTTTTAGATTAAAAACCAGGCTAGCTGTTTCCTCCTGTTTCCAGTATTTATGCTAGTGCAGCATGATATGGTAATATCATATTGCGATTATTTTGATAGATATTGCAATTGATATGATCCACGATTAGTGTGAGAGTTATCATTTTTGCATCACAAATTTAATTTTCACTGAAAAACTATTCATGATTTAACTCATGATGATGTAAAAATGTTTGGGGTCTGAGACTTAGATATGTAGACCACTTCAGAAATATAATACTTTGTTATAATGCCGTTTGACATTTTACCTTTCATCCAAAAACTGTAGCTTCTGATCTATCTTTAGTGTGAAACAAAGAGGCAGCTTCATTAGATTTGACAGCAGAAAAGTAGGTTTGATTACTTTAGTGGTAGGACTTTATTTACACTCACCAGTACAGTGTGGTCACTACTGGAGATGCACATTTTGTCATGAGATTTCTAACGCTGTTCTGAAAACTAGTAAAGAAAGAGTAGTTGTACAAAAATCTCTGTTGTGACTTTACAGCTAACAATTAGTGAATTTTGTAATTGGTTCTTTTCTCTTGGTTTGTGTGTAGTCTTCATGTGGCAGCTGCACGCGGTCAGACAGTCTGTCTATCCATCATCCTGGCCCATGGAGCTGACCTGACAATCACTGATGCTGCAGGTATGTACTGTCATCATTGTAAGAGTATAATGTTGTTGTGTTACTTGTTTGATTTGAGGTTTGTTGGTTTTGGTAATTCATACTTTCTGGTGGCACTTTACCTTCTAAGTTGCTTTCTTGTGTTTTTTCAATTTTATCCAATTTGTCACTAAATTCTTTAATTATTATTGATTTATATTCAGGTTTCAATCCGTTACACTTGGCAGCCAAAAACAGTCACATCGAGTGCTGTAAAAAGCTCATTCAGGTAAGAGAAGGAGACTTTTTATAAGGTACAAACTGTGAGTTTTATCTCTAAAATCATATTTAATGCACTGAAAATAATGCTTTTATCTATCAAGCCATGCGTTTTACACACAATATGGTCCTACAGGGATAAGATACTGCAATTGCAAACATTGCAGTATTTTTGGATCAGTAAATGTTTTCAAGATGTGTCGTAGAACAAAAAGTGCAACAAATATGGAAGCAAGAATGTTTTGGTGGCAGAGCATCCAGTCACCCAGCAGGACTTCTTCTTGGACGCATTACTTGGTGAAGCAAATAAGGGATGTGTGAAAGTCGGAGCGTGAACCGTATGAAACCTACACTCGGAATAGTCTCACTTTTCTCCTAAGATGTCTGAAACCAGACAGTTTTACTTCCTTCAGCCTGCTGATTGTGTGTGTATGTGTGTGCAAATCAGCAATTCTCAGCAGGAGGAGACACACACACATACACACACACACACACACACACACACACACACTCACACTCTTCCTTCTCTGATCTGCTGACCTAACTATCCCATGACAGTCTGCAGCATCTCAGCAACACACACCTGCCTGGTCAAACATTCATCCAAGTCTACTGGTACACAAAGCAAGTTTTGCCCTGTGTGTCTCAAACTGATTTGTATTGTCACGTTCTAGCAAACCTTTGTGTCTTCACTAGACATGGAGTTGCACCAAATATTAACAGCTATTAGCAACAAATAGTGTGATGATTCCTAAAATTTGTAGCAGGTCATCACTACTAGCATACTATGGGGAGAAAAGATTAAAAAATGCAGTAATATGTTGTTTGCTGCTAATGTGTGTTTCCAGTGCATTTCCAGTGTTGTCTTTTATCAGATAAACATTTCATCTATATAAAGCAGCAGTGGTAAACAGATTTTGGTGTCAGTTCCTCAAAAAATAAACTCCACTAACATTATTGCTGATGCTCTACAGTAGTCTGAAATGCATTTAGAGAATAATTTGCACACATTTTGGAACATAGTCGGGCACATTATCCGAAAAAACCCCTTCAGGGAAATGTAAGAATTTACTAAATTAACAAGAGCTGCGTCAGGATGATGGAGAGGAGAGACTAAATGTAATCACAGCAAGCAATGAGATGTATTGCATGTCACAGACTACTGACACAAAAAGTGTGCACATTTAACAATGGGACTTTTCTTTCATAATCATTCACAATTCATGTGTAACATTAATTTGCACGTCTAATATGTTTCTGTTTCCCCACCAGAGTAAATGCCCCATCGATGCTGTAGACAGCTCAGGAAGAGCTGCTCTGCATCACGCTGGTAAGTGTCTCAATATTGAGAGTTAATCAAACAGAAGTGCTTTTATTGAAGATTAGTCTGCTTAGACAAGGACGTGGGAAAATATCTTGTGATATGAAGTTTAAGCTCTTCTTTTATTTGGATGAAATCATCTACCATATTTGGAATTAAGCGATTAAAGTTCCCATAATACTCTTGTAGGTTTTCATTCAAACCAAATGCTACACTGTCTCTTGAGTGATGGGATTATTTTTTCATGAGGCTGCCAATTTCTGTCCAAAAATAATATTTTTCAACAACGTCTGCCTGCACTGAATATGGCGACTCTCTTTTGAGCCGCTTTCCGGTTTGTGTTACTATGCTGATGTTAGTTGACACGGCTGTATTGGAAGTTTTATCAATGTTGCACTTTCAAAGTAGAGGCAGTGATGTGTTACTACAGTACAGCTACCATAACCCTGCTTATGTTTTTTAATAAAAAAGACATTCCAGGCATTTGTAACTCATCTTATTTTTTTTTGTTATTAATTTAGTCTTTTGGAAATCAGAGAGGGATACATTTCTTGCTAAATTCAAACCTAGCCCACTCTGCAATCTCTGGACAGTTGTGTGCTTCCTTTCATTGTCTGATTGTTGTTTTATTTCATCCTCAGCGTCCAGTGGGAACATCCAGACCGTCCAACTTCTGTGTGAACTCAAAAGTCCCATCAACCTAAAAGATGCAGTATGTACTTTCATTATTACTTTCACTCTTATTCTCCCAGACTTTTCCCAGATATTTCTTGGCAGGATAGTAAGAGCTTTTGAATCAGAATAAAGACCACAGAAATGCTCCATTCAGTTCTCATTCATATCACTTTCTACTGTGTTAGGTCCAGAGAGGAATGCGTTCAAGGAAGGTTAATCACTGTTTTTGTTCTTTGGATTGTCTTCAAGAATTACCTGTCTGCTGTTCTTGTGTTTGCAACAGGATGCTTTCTGTGTTTATCTGCTGTCAAATATCTTATTTGGCTAATTATAGTTTTGTCTACATCCTTTTATGTGCTTTTCAAGTTTTTTAAGAGAGCAGAGGTAAAATAACTCCAGTTGTCTCTTACAGCTGTAAATCTACAACGTAAAGGATTCTTGTTAACTGGCACTTCCTCTCGTTTGTCCTTCTCTGCTTAAAGAGTGATAAATATTGTAAATTGTGTGTGTATGTGTGAATGTGTGTGAGGTAGAGGGTCAGTGTACTGTGGGAACTCTTCTCTCAAGCCGCAGACATGTGGTCTCCATTGCAGTGACGCACCATGCCTGTGGTTTTCACCCAACTGGGGTCTGTGTGCATGATATTGTTGTGTGTGTGTGTGACAGAAAACAGAAAAAGAGGGCAAGTGAGAGAAGAGAAGAGAATCTGTTGCCCATTTATTTCACTTTTTATTATCATGCCACAGTTGGGTCTGTTAGAGATAAACACACGCACACACTCACTCTCTCACACAGTGGTCTCTTAGCCTACATGTAGAGGTTATGTTATTGTTAATTAAAATTTATTGCTGCTTCATGCTTGTTTAAGCCTGTGAGAAGTTGTATGTTGTGGCTTTTGAAACTGGTTCATGCTACCACTTTGTACCACTGGCTGTAAGGATTTTAGAGCTCAAGTACAGGGTTTCTAAAATTGGAGCAGGACCAACCAGACATAGTAGGAATTTTTTTTGCGACATTTACCGGTACATGTTATCTTCAAATATTTCTTCTGAATCAGTCCAAAAAATTGCTTTTAGAAAACTGTAACCAGCATGGGCAAAATGTAGATTTACCTGTTCTCCACACTTGCATGTTGTTGCTTTTATACATGTGAGATGACCTAGACATAATAATCTGCAAATGTGTGTGTGAGATTTGACCTGCTCTGTCTGCTGTTGGTGGACGTATAGACCACAAAGTCGTCTGGAACATATTGCTGTTTCTGTGCTATGTGGAAGCTGTCAGATTGTTGGCCTCAGGCATGCATCGTGGCTCTATCAAACATCTATACCTAATCTATATTTGAGCATATATATATATATATATATACACACATATATAAAAGAGGAACATCTTACAGCACTTACATGTGTTGAACAAAGAATGTTTATAGAAAATCAAGTAAATGTAAACTTAAATTCTGCTTGGAGACACTGGTACTATGTAGTATAAAAGTTCCTTATGCTTTCAGTTTCAGAGTTACTATATACAGTGTATATATCAGCTCAACTACAGAGCTTTAAATAAACACAGTTTACAGTGTGCTGTGGTTTGGGTAATATATGTATGTTTGTATTGTATTGTGAATCTCAGCCTTAAGACAAAATGACAGTGTGCATGTGTATTCTTTAAGGCTGTATGGTAAAAGTTTAACAGGCATGAGTCAGTTCTAGGCTGGTCCAGGATATCCACATACCAGGAAATAGCTTTGTGAGTGATTTTTCCACCAGTACTGAACTACTAAGTTTAGTTGTATTCAAATGGAGTTTCTAGCAATGGTCCCTCATTTTTGTAGATAGTTTTATTTCCTCAGGCCTATAATAATTTAAATTAAACAATCCGGTCACTCTTTGTTTCATCAGTTCACAACTCATTGACATATACAACATGTGATGAAGGGTCACAAATAGACATAGCAGCATCGCATGCTAAAAAGGTTGAGAACCACTGGTTTATATTCTCCCTCACCCTACTCTTTATTCAGCGGCACATAAAGTGATAGAGCTAGCACACTCATTTGGCAACAACAACCACTTCAATTATTTCTCCTGTCATGTTTCATGAGTAAGAGGTGGTATGAAAGAAATGCCCTTTCTAAATTAGTCTGTCACATGGTGTACTTCACACATAGGCTGTTACTGTATACACACACAGACCTGTATGTGTGGTATCTGTCAGGTCATCATTGCCATCCAACTTTAATACTTAAAAACAACAGTAAATGCTATATATACTTTTATAATACATGGTCAGTTGACGTTGCACAGGAACAACAAGGTGAAGCAATATCACAAACTACATTTCTTTTCTCACAAGTTATAGATTTAAAACCAACTTCATCTCCTCCAATGTGTGTGTTTAGGAGTGTATTAAGCTTTAAACAGGGGCATGCTTGTGTGTGTTTGCCTTGATTGACAGGCCTCTCAAGTTATCACACTTGGCTGTGATGGTTGTTGCTTACTTTGTTCACGTCAGCTCTGCCCAGGCTTTACCTTGTTGCCCAAATTTGGTATTCTAGCGTTAAACTGACAAGACGGCAGCAAGTTGTAAACAATAACAAATGTGGACAAGCATTTATACACCTGTGCTCTCGTATTCACCCACACGGCCACTGAATCTATTACTCTGAGAGGAAAATGGTTTATGTCTTTTAGATTCCAGAGAAGAAATAGTTCAGTAGAAACACAGACTGAGCAGAGCAGACACAGGGCTGTTAAAGTCTTTAGCAGAGCTCAGAGGAACCCACAACATAGTTTTGCTCTCTGTGGCATGTGGAAGCAGCAGTCTTGTAATATAAAACACAAAGCTGTGCTGACACACTTTACTGTTTCTTGACATTCTTAAGCTTTTTTACAGTTGGACCTGACTTTTTTTCCCCCTTTCAACAATATAAATGATCTGTAAAAATGTGTACACATACAGTTTTAATATTGAGTTCCTTATCTCTTCTAATGTCATCTGAAGATGATGCAGCCTTCTGGGCAGCAGCTCCTTCCAGGCTGTACACCGCCCTCCACAACCCCAGCCAATCAGATGTTCATGTTAGATTTAGGTCATAGATGGTTAAGGTTAGGTTAAATGTCATGCTTGGGGTTAGGATCTGTCAGTCCTGTTGAAAAATGTGGGATGTCTACGTTGCATTAAATGCTGCCCTAGTTGCCTGACTCAGGGCAATAACCTATGCTGAGCCAGACTATTCATTTAGAACTGTAAATATATCATTTTGGGGATTTTCCCAAAAGCTTGCTCTAGAAAGTGGAACAACTTTGGCTTTTCTGTTTATCTGCTGGGAAATTCATTTAGGAGACGTTCACTCCTTTTTCACATGGATCTGGGATTTCTCTCACCACACAGACACTCACCATACTTCATGTCTAGGCCCACGTCCTCATGTCACACAAGATAAGTTATGTAGGTGTAGTTATGTTGGTTTGTGGTCCCTGCATAGGTTGGTTTCAGGCATATCTAATGTTTGTAATGTCTGTTTGTCCCAAAGGATGGGCTTACCCCCTTGCTGTTGTCAGCCAAACATGCTCATGCTGAAGTATGCAGCACTTTGCTGGACTGCGGTGCTGAAATCAACACTTCTGACAACAGTGGCAGGTACAAACAGTCAAGACACACAGAAAATTCATAAATTACATACATGTAACAGTAGAGATGATTGATTTAACATTTAAGTTCTTAGATTATGGGGTGAAATATTTCTACTTTTCTGATTTACAGGACAGCCTTAATGCTGGCCAGCGAGTCCAACGCTGTGTCCGTTGTTGAAGTCTTGGTTCAGAGAGGAGCAGATCTGTCAGCTGTAGATTCGCAAGGCCACGATGTCTTACACTATGCCAAGTTGTCGGGAAACACTGAGGTCAAAACTGCCCTAACTGCTGCCCTGAGCAGACAACAGGTCCCAGGTAAGAGTTATGCAAAGACACGCTCAGAGAAAGTAAGGAAGACACTGACACTGACTACACTGTGTGAGCATTGTCACTACAACAAGATCAATGCCAATAAACACACACATAAAATGCATTGCCTCTATGTGGTAGAGTTACATACTGCTCTGGTTTCAACACAAAGTCAACACTGCCATCTGGAGGAGTTCTCCAGTTAGTATTACTTGTTTTCTTTTTTTCCCTGTACATTTGATTAAAACTTGTCTTATGAATCAGATGTTACCTGTTGTAGAAAATGTAAAATATTTAAAGAAAATTATTTATTTGAGTATTTTCAATGTTCTTCCCATCTCATTTGACAGATGCAAAGTCTCCTAGAAGTCCTCAGGTAAGACACCAGCCCTGTTGTTCAATACTTTTCTGTAAAGGTCTGAACAAAAAGGAAACCAAATTTACTAAAAACACAACATAACTATTAATGACGATTAAAGTTTATTAGCAAATTAATGTACTAGTGTGAAGAGCTAAAAATTATGAACAAAAGCCAAATTTACTCTAATTTCTGTTGTGTAGCTGCACCTTATGAACAGTAGTTCACTATCAGCTCTTCTATTGTGTCAATATCAAATTCTTCAGCTTGTAAAAAACCCTTTAGTTGCTATTTTAGGAAAACAAAACTTAAGTCTTACTGTAGCACTCATTGATTGACTCTCCTTTTACTAACCAGCACTGAATCCCACCTTTCTTTTCTTTTTTTAAATCTTTTTTCGTTGCCTCTTCTCTTTTGCTGGCTCCTCAGCATGATCAAGTAGCTAAGCTAAGTGATGAACGGATCACAACTCCCAAAAAACGAAAAGCACCTCCACCTCCTATTAGCCCACTGCAGGTAAATGCATGTCTCTCTGTGTATCTGTCTGCTTGTATCTGTATGCCACTCTTTATATTAATGCACGTCTGCAGTATATTTAAAAAATGAGCAGTCGGACCTGTGTGTGTGGTATTTCTAGATATTATCTGTTATATAATTGTTCTTCACTCAGCAGTTGATCAGAGTCTGACAATGTATTTCATTCATGTTTATTTTATGTACTTTCTTGTATTTCTTGTACTAATCTGCCTTTTTTTCCAGAGTTAAGGATTAAAAACTAGCTAGGGCCGTAATAACCCATTATGTCACTTAATTGAGTTTTACTCCATTAAGAAATTTAGAAAACAAATCCAAAATGGAATCAAACTAAAACTAATCAACTTAATCCTTCTTCAGAGCTCTGGACCCTCTTCTCCCTCAGCTGTTACCTCCACTGGGACCCCTGCATCCAACAAAAGTGAAACTCCCAGAAGATTTAACTACAAGGTAAAACAAAATCAGTGGTTGAAATAACAAATATAGTAACTTTAATAATAATAATAAGAGTGACAGGTATGCAGTACAGATTATATTCCACAAATTGAGGTTCAACAATGTGCCTTCTTCAGAGTCTGATTTGTTGCAGCAGAGACATCCAGATGTACAAAATGATATAAGAAAAAATAAAAACACAAAATATTCAGTAAGGCCCAAACTTGCAGTAAATAAGGAGGCTAACAGGAGCCATAGAAGACAGAACACATACAGCACATTGTGCGGTAGCTTTTACTTACTAAAAGGTCAACAAGAGCAATGAAAATGTGTAAATACAAAATACATTTATAAGTAGGTTAAATCTCAATGTACAGTTAGGAGATAACCAAACAAAAATAAGATAGAAATAATATATAGAAAATGTGTGTATATCGTGACCCTAAAATAAGTGATAAAGATATTAATAATATAAACACATCTGGAAAGCAGCATTAACATCATGGATAAAAACAAGCTATTTTTTGTTATTTTCCATTTCCATGTTCGATGTCTATTGAAAACATGCAAAGGTGTTTCAGGAATTACCTCAAATATGTAGCATTCTTACATTTCAAACCCTGAGGGAGAAATGTTTTATATAATTGACTTATAAGTAGCATTTTAAATACCAATGAACTGAAGTCTTGCCCTCAACCTTTATATCCTTTTTCTTCCTTCTCTCACCTTTTACTCTCTCTTTCTTCTCCTTGTTCCATCCACTGCTCTTCTCCCCTCCCATTACCTTTCCCGCCACTCCTCCCCTTTCTCATTTCAAAGGAGGATGAGGTTAGAGGAACGGCACTGAGAGAGGAGGTCGAGAAGCTCCATGAGGAGAGAAACATGTTGCTGGAGACAATCGAAGACCTGAAGCAGACAGTGGAGCAGACGGTGACTTTCCCTGAAGTGGATACAAAGGTGATTAACGACGCTGTAGTGACATTACATGAGCAGATTTGAAAACAAATGTGGTGTTTATGAAAGTACGCTTGGTCTAGGTAAATGAGGTCAGACTTTTACTTTGGAAAGTAGAGCATTAAAACAGTATAGAGCACAACTGACTCATTCAATATAACTATTGATAACTATTACTTTGTGCTGTTTGTTTTACTGTTTTTTTCTTTTATCTTAAACTTGCTGCTGTCTTGGCCAGGACTCCCTTGTAAAAGAGGTTGTGAATCCCAATGGGAATATTCCTGGTAAAATAAAGGTAAAATAAAATGAAACAAATGGTGTATAAACATATTGTGAATTAATCTTCTATCCAACAACTAATTGGATGAAGAGAAGGGAAAAAACCCAGCATTTTTACATGGTGGCTTTTTTGACTTTTGATTCATTTTTACACTGAGTTTAGTAAATGTTTCCACGGTTGTTAAAATCTTACGTCAACACTACTTTTTAACTTTAATACTATACAGACAACAGACAGCTGTGTACTACTGAACTTTTTCACCTTGGGCATTCTTGAAGGAGGTCTAACTTAAGTTTTAGACATGCTACAACTCGTTTTGTTTTTCAGTAGGTAGCTAGTGGTCCTTAACGTTGCTTTTATGTCTCTGTGTGCCTCTGCATATGAATGTATGTGTGTGTGTATGTGTTGACAGGTCGAGCACAGTTTTCCAGCGTCCGCAGCTCTGGTTTCTGCACTGCAAGCCAAGATTACTGCTCTTACTTTGGAGAACCAGCAACTTGCAGGCAAACTTAAGGTATGTAACCCATAAACCTTAAATGAACATACTTCAGATAAGGGCAGTACATTATATATATGAGCTAAGCGACTGCTGCACATTCTTCATGTGAGAGGCTAAGAACTTACACTACAGTAAAAAAAAAAAAAAAAAGGTACAAAATTCACAGAAGACCTTTTTGAAATTCATCTACATCTAAATTATATAACAGGGCAATTTACAAAGAATGTAGCTGAATAATAACAGCAGCAGCAGCAGAATACAACTAAAATGTTATGGAAAAATAAAATAATATGTGGCACCCTGGTAGCTCACCTGGTGTAGAACATGTACACTATGTACTAAGGCTTAACTCATTCTCCCCTTTCCTTTCTCTCTTTATGTAACCAAAAAAATAACCTAGTAGTACAAGGCCTCAGCTGTCTGGGTATGTTCCAAAGCTGGAATGATTTTAGTACAAAATGTAGTCTTTTATAACTGTGCCTCCCCTGAGGTTCAGCAAACACACTGTCCCCAATTTTTGTAATCACATTTGGGAGATATTTTTTCCAGCCAGTATAGACAGGAAAGCAATTACAGTGACTTAAACTATTTCAATGTACATATTTTCAGTCTTGTTTTAAGGTTGAACTGAAAAAAATAGTGTAATTTATAATCTATAATTATAAAATTAAAATGTGTATGGATACAACTGACAATTATTTATTTATACAATTATTCATTATTGATTCATGAATAATAAAAAAAATAGTCAAAAATCTATTTTCATGGCTTGGTTTATGTGACCAACACTCCAGAACCAAAAATGATTCAGTTTACATACGTTTTTGCTTTTAAAATGACATATCTGAAAAGAAAATATCTGCACCTACTTTTCTGTTCATCAATTCATCGTTGCAGCTCTAGAAATAGTATCAGGGTGCCTGGATAACTCACCTGATAGGGCGGCTATGTACCAAGGCTGAATCTTTGCTGCAGCAGCCCAGGGTCCGAATCTGACCTGTGGCCCTTTGCTNNCCTTTGCTGCATGTCATCTCCTCTCTCTCTGATCGTCAGTGAAAGATATATTCAGATTGCCCTCCCTTTTATTACTGCTGCTGATTGACTGAAAATTTGTCAGCTATTTTGATAACTGATTAATCATCATAATTAATCCAGTCATTTTTAAAGCAGAAATTAGCGACATTATTTGATTCAAGGCTAAAAAGTGAGATTTTGCTTGCTTGGCTCCATGTAATGACAGACTTTGGCCAAAACGCCTCTATGCTCTGTTAGTGATATTTTTATTTTAATGTAATTAACTTTTTTTTACTCTGTGCCCCACAGAAACATCCGTCTCTCCAAGGAAGTGAGGACCTGAAGGAGACCAGTCGGCCAAACAGCATGGCCTCCAACTCCTCCTTCCACTCCACCCAAGATGAGTTTGAATCACTGCCACAAGTCCCCTCCACCACCCAGGTGGAAAGGGAAGATGCTTCAGGTGGTGTTTTTGTGAAACGGGTGGAAGAAGAGACTGAAGGAGGGAGAGGAGGGAGCAAAGAGGAGATCGGACTGTTGAGAATGGCGCTAGAGAACGTTCAGATGAAACTACTAGAAACCAGGAAGGAAAACCGCTCGCTTCAGGCACAGCTGAAACCTGAGCAAGGCAGAGAAAGAGAGGAGTATGAAACCGTGAGGGAGAAAGGAAGAGAGGAAGAGTTGATGGAGAGTCTAGCAGAGCTTCAGGCAAAGCTGACGGACACTCAGGAGAGATACCACCAAGCTGTGGAGGAGGTGGAGGAGCTGAGAACGCAGGTGGGAAGGGGAGGAGGTGAGCTGATGGAGAAACAGGAGGTCCAGAGATGTTTGTCATCCACAGTTGAACATGAAGTGAAACAGCTGAAGGCCCAGCTCGTCCAATCGGGATCTGAGCAAGAGAAAGCTGCTCAACGAATCAGACAGCTGGAGGAGGTGCTGAGGAGGGTAGAGGAGGAAAGACGGAGTGTAATGGAGAAAGAACAGAGGACTGCACAGATTGAGGAGCTGTACAAGGAAGCACAGGAGGAGATTAGGATGCTCCAGGTAGATATGGGCTTCTTCTTCTTCTTCTCTCTAAATTTCTGTGGGACTGAAAGGGTAACCCATCAAAGTCTGTTTCCAGCTCTTGGGGAGTACTACTGCATATGTGAAAACTTGTATAATCTCTAATGTGGTTCTAGAGGCAGCTGTGCAAAATTTCACGTGAGTCTGTGTCAGTTGGAGCTGAAGACTACAAGTTTAAAAATAAAAAAATCTGTTGGTGTGGAGTTAGTTTACCAGACCTCTTTAGGCGCTCCTCATCTCTGCTTGAGGCTAGCAGCCCGAGGCTACATTAGTTGCTACTAGCACTACTAACACACCTGAATCTCAGACGGAACTTTTGGCGAAGAAAAGATGATCTCTGGAGGACTGTGTGTGTACAAGACCACAGATGAAATTGCTTTTACACTGTCATTAAATTATTCTTTAACCATTTTAGTTGACTTACTGTATATCACTTGCCTCTTGAATTCAACAACATACTTACATACATACTTTGTATTATTTTATTTTATTTCATTCAGTCGTCCTTTAATGTATTCCTTCTTGTTGTTTAGGAGGCTCTGAGAGGCACAGTGCCAGTCGAAGCTGCAGCCAAAGACTTTGAAGAAATGAAGGCTGAGCTCAACGAGGTAATTGCTGGGCTGCAGCGCCGCTTGCTGGAACTCTCACACTCCTACAGTGAAACTAAGAATCAGTTGAGTTCTGCACAGAAACATCTGGCCGAGGCCCGAGCTGAGAGCAGTGCAGCCTCATCTCCCTCCTCAGAACAACAACAGCAACAACAACAGGTCCAGGTGCTAAACAGCAAGGTGGAGGAGCTGCAGACGCTGTTAGCTGAGACAGAGAAGAATTACTCTGGAGCTCAAGAGGAGATTTCAAGGCTGAAGCGGGAGGCAGAAGCTCAGGCACAGAGCTCCGTGGCCCTTGCTGACCACACACAGGTGATGTCATCTCTGGGAAATGCCATCAAAGAGCTGGAAAGCCAGTCAGAGGCCCTGAAAGAGCAGTTACACCAGAAAACCATGCAGGTGGAGGCTCTTCAGAACAGGTGAGGAAGAAAACTGATGGATGCTTCTCTTTCTGCTTTTACTAAAGACTGGAGGTTGGGCTTCTGAAATGGTATATGAGGAATTAGAAAAGCAGTGGACGAATGTAACTAAGTGTATTTACATAAATACTGTGTTTATGTACAATTCTAAGGCACTTGTGCTTGAGTATTTTCATTTTATGCTACTTTATACTTATCCACTGCATATACAGAGGATAATACCTGTATAAACCTTGTACTT
This sequence comes from Morone saxatilis, assembly GCF_004916995.1. Classification (NCBI taxonomy): domain Eukaryota; kingdom Metazoa; phylum Chordata; class Actinopteri; family Moronidae; genus Morone; species Morone saxatilis. The sequence goes on along the minus strand of NW_023339774.1, from coordinate 10,904,928 downwards.
TTACTCTGTAACTTACAATCGGGTGTGTGATGAGGGCTACAAGGCTATAAATATGAAGGGATACATCTCCTAGATGTCTCTAAAGTTGACCATGTGTCCAATACTATAGTTGTTACCACGTGGTCCCTTTGTCTGTTTCACAAAAAGGCTGACGGCAGAGAAAGATGTCACCCCAGATGATTCAGTCTCCCGTGTGGAGCACGAGACCGCCCGAGAGCAACTGGAGGGCGAGGTGAACCACCTGACGCAGCTCCTCCAGGGAGCCCTCAGGAAGCAAGACGAGATGGCTCTGGAGGCTGCTGATGCATGGCAGAAGGTGAGAAGAAAGAGGAGCAGGGAGGAAGGGGCGGATGAAAAACAACTTTCCAAATGTTGACTATAAATTCCCTTCCCTCGTATAATTTACAACCCTTTATCCGATCATCAGGCGCGGGAGAATCGTGCAGAGCGGGAGGCCCTGCAGGAGCTGGTGATGTCAAGGGAGAAGGAGAACCAGACGCTGACCTCCAGGTTGGCCGAGTCCCAGGATGCTGTGTGTCAGCTCAAACAGCTGGTGGAGAATCACGTTGCCTCAGAGAGAGAGAAAAACAAGAAGGTCAGTATTAATCTCACAGCCACTGCAGAACCACCATCACTATTGTAGTACTTCATTAACCACTTAAAACATATCAACATAAACTTGAGACATGAATTGGTAATCAGGGCCTGATGTATTGTTATGTTGTTTTTTAAACTATGTTGTGTTTGTCCCTCTCAGATAGATGACCTGTCACGGGAGGTGGGGAAGCTAAAGGACGCCTTAAACAGCCTATCACAGCTCTCCTACACCTCAGGTTCTCCCTCCAAGAGACTGCAGCAAAATCAGCAACTGGAGACAATGCAGCAACAAATCAAACAGCTACAGTACCAGCTAGCTGTAAGATTTGTACCATTTTCTCAGACAGAACACACAATCATTTCAATTTTGAAAAACAAGAGAGTGTACGGTACTATCTGAAATATATCATATTCATCTTGTGTTTTCTGTGTAGGAGTCAAAGAAGCAGCATAATGAGATTGTGTCCGTCTACAGGATGCACCTCCTCTATGCTGTCCAGGTAAATACATCCATTATTTTAAAGCCTAAAGCTTGAAAGTTATCTTCAACTGACAGGAGAATATATGAATATTTTATCACTTACTAGTTGTGGTCTCTAGCAATGCAGATATTTTTTATTTGCAAATGTTTTGAAATATCCATATCTAAAATATCTGTCTCCATGATCTGTTCTCTTGTATAATGTTTCAATGCAGTGAGCACCACAAACTATTTTATTCCCCTCCATTGTATTTGAATGGCAGCAGAAACCTCAGACGAATATCTCAAAATGTGGACAAACTGACCTTTTAAATTATACTAATTTTACTTATGCGTAATGATTTTAGTTGGTTAACTGAACCTGTGCTGTGTGCCTTCAGGGTCAGATGGACGAGGACGTTCAGAAAGCCTTGAAGCAGATCCTGATGATGTGCAAGATGCCAAGCCAAACCAAGGAGACCTGCTGAGAGACACTGGGCCTGGTTTCCCAAAAGCATGTTGTGAATAAAACTGAAGCGTTGCCGTCAGCTGCATCCGCCACAGCATGTCCTCCAGTCAGAATTCACATATTGCTCGTACTGCTTACAAGCGAGGAACCGACACACCGTGCCTCTGGATAAACCTTGAGTATTGTTAATGATGAATAGGTTTACAATCATATATTCATTGCCTTTGCTAATGTCACTTTGACCGACTGCGATCTAAAGGTCATCAGTGTTACACTGTTTTTGGGAAACCCCAGCCCGGCATACAGATACTGTACATCAGCCAACTGACCATTCAAACGAGTGTGCGAACCAGGTGGTTATCATCTGTGTACCAGCCAAACCTATAATCTCAATAGATGCACATTAACACTACACGGTCAATGTGCAGTAACTTTAAATCACACGCAGTTGGACACGTGTGATAATACAAACATACATATTATGTGTGCATTAATCAGTCCAATGAAAACAGGTTGATGTGGTTTGTTCCTGTTACAATGTGCGCTTAGAGAAATAAAAGCCTCAGTTAGCGCTGCTGTTAATAGTATCTATTTTATGATACAACAGTGTTTTTACTTGTTAAATGTTTCATGGTTGTCAACATTTTTCTGATACAATCTAAATTATTTGTGCCCTCTTAACAATACATGTGACTTTGCTCGCCAGCCCAAAAATCACATAGAAATGGGGTTGTTTTGTTTTTTCTGGCCGCACTTCTACGAAGAAAATGCATGATACTGTTTGTATTGCTATTTTCCTATTAGCACAAAAATTATAAAAATGTATTTTACTGAACTGTATTATCATGTCATGTTTTCTAAGTTACTGTATGTTAATGAAGAGGTTTGATAGCTGTATTTTTGATGGCCTTGTTTTGTGTCCATTTTGTGTGAATGAGATGCTTTTTCCTCGAGTATAACAAGGCACTATTTGGTCTAGTGACACCTGAATTAGTTTATTTCCCTGTCATTATTCATGTTTTACATATAAGAGGTTGAATATAATTGTTTACTGTCATAAAAAAAAAACGACATTTCATTTCAAATGTCAAACAGTATGGTCTCAATATGTTTGTCTTTTGGACTCAGAGGATAGTTAGGGGGTAAGATTTTTATTTCTTGCATTTCCTTTCCTCTTGTCTCCATTTATGTTCTTACTTGAAAAGCATGCAAAATGTGTTGGCTGAAAGCAAATGGTTGAGTTTTGTAACTAGAGTTCTCTCTGCTGTCACGTGCCTGTAATCAGACTTTCAACTGAGCATGACGGTCAATATCAGTAATACTCTCTATTGTCATAGATGCCAATTTCACCAGGCTTCTTTCTACCATTTTATTAATTTATTTCAGTTACCAGAAAAAGTTTTCTCTTCGCAATGCTCCCATCTCTTTCACTGTGTCTTTGTAGGTACGGATATACACTGTACGGTGTTTGAGAATACATTTCTTCTTCAAAATCTAGAGACTTCTGAACTGTTTTCACATCACACTCCTTTGCCTTAGTACTGTAATTAGAGCCATATGCTGTTAGATATCACCTTTCTTCTGAACAGTGTTAGAGATTATTGTGAGTACACCCAACACTAACCTTGTTTAACTGAAGTCAGATTAAATGAATTTGTATCTGACTGACTGAAGCTTGTTCTCACTCAGGAACTTTTTTACGGAACACTTCCACCTGACTGAGATTTGTTCGACCCTGAGTAGAGCTCTTGCTTTATTTCATAGGTTGTAGAATATCATAAACAACCTCTCTCTCTTTTTTCTCTGTAGGCCTTGACTGAAATGTTTTGTAACAAGAAAGGGAAAAGAAAGAAACAACTTTCCTTCAGGTTGTTTCTTTACTAACAGTTTTGTAGTGACATGAAAAAAATGCTTGTTTGCCAACTGCTTTTTTGCCCACTTTAATAAATTTTCAAGATACTGTACCATCGTGAGTCCATGTTTCATCTCCATCTCTTCTATATCAAAACATATAGACATATACTTTTATTATATTATATATTTTCTAAACAACAACTCAACAGCACTGCCTTCCTTTTCAGGTTCTTGAGACAAAGTTTTTTATCTGTCAGCCTCAATGGCCACAGGAACAACACCAGTTCTCAATTGTGCAACCTAAGATCTTGGGCTTCTAGATAAATAAGATATAACATATTCAGGGATTTATGTCAGATGGAGATCGTTAAAAAGCTGTTTCTATATTAGTGCTAAATGGGCCACGAGGTGTGTCTCATTCAGGAATGTAAAATACTTATTTGGTGAAGAGTTGAACTGAAACTGAACAGGTGATAAATGGCCACTAGATGGCAGCATTTGCCAAATTGAATCTCTCATCTAACCCAGAGGTCCATCCCCACTGACACAATTTACAGATGGGTAACGAATTTAGGAGGGAAGCTGAACAAATAGCATGAAATGAAGCACAAGAAACATAATGGTTTGATGAGTATGACATTTTTTTGGGACTGACTACCGCCATCATGAAAACCACCTAGCTCCACCAAATGAGGGAATAAATTATCAAAAATGTATATTATTCATCCTGTAGAGTTATCAAGACTTGTAGAATTGATGCAAAGGAGCACTGAAGCTGTTCTGGCAGCTTGTGGTGGTCCGACCAACAACTTGTCCTCTTGTACGTATGTATAAACAATATATCAGTACAGTACAGTATATCTGTATTCTATTTCTGTTCATCATCTTCCAGAATCAGACTAAGAAATATACATTTTTTGTTTGAAATACTAGGTAAATAAAAAAAGGCGCATTGTTTATGTTCCTGTTGGTTTAGACACATCATCCTCCATGTCAACACTCAGCGTCCACTCAGCTTTGGCCCTCAGAAGTCCTGCCAGTCCAACTCTGGGTAATTTATCTGCCGTTCTGTTTCCTCTAACCGGTGGCACAACCACTTCGTTTCCTGCCCTGGCCCTGTGTTCTGCCCGCTGGTCAAACACACACATACGCATATGCACGCAAGAAAGCACACACACACCTCTGCCTTTACACGACAACTTCCTGTCAATCTTGCTTTCCCACACGTTCTGCCCTCGGGCCTCGGGGGCTAGTGGAGAGAGATCTAGTGCTGTGATCCTAATCCAGCTAGGGCCCATATTTGTCAAGCAACTCAGGCTGCAGTAAAATCCTCTAACTCTGGAGCCTGTGAATGGCAGGATGAACTCTGTTTGGCTAAACTGAAATATTCAGTTTGATGTTATTTGACAAGGACGTTCAAACATAGTTTTTTCATAGTCACTCCTGTATTTGTGTTGGTTATTTAACTGAGATTAAATTGACCTTTCAGTGGTTTCCTTTAAAGTCTCATTTCTTAAATTGGCTTTAAAGTTAGATAAAAGTTTTGTCTTAAAGTTATGTTCTCTTTTAGCTTGTTAGAATGCACGTAGAACTGAAACAATTAGACAATTAATCGATTACAGATAGAGAGTTAATTGTCAAAAATTTGATAATCAATTGCTCATCTAAATAACTTTTAAGATTACTTATTAGTTATTTAAGGTCACCAGCTTTTCTTTATCTTATATGATTGATGGAAATTGAATATCTCTTGGGTTTGGACAAAAGGAAAAGGAAAATGACAGAAAACCATTTTAGAAATGATTAAAAACAATAGTCTGACATTTTACAAATAGAATGAATAATTAATGTACAAAGAAAATAATCTTTAGATTAATCTCTAATGAAAACAATCATTAGTGGACGCCCTACACTGAAGAAATATTGTCTTAATTTAAATGTTCAAAACCAGATGATTTGTATGGCTGCACCATTACATCAGCCAAGAATTTTAAATATCTTGCATGATGTTTATTATGTTTGCAGATTTAATGATCTAAACTGGAATTTAAAATACAGCCTTTTTTAATAATGGCATTGAGTCAGTGAAGTTTAAAGTTCATAGATTTAGCCCATACAGTGCCGAATGCAAATGATGAGGGGACCCAGAACTGAACCCTGAGGAACCCCACCGCACAGAAATGCAAAAATGAAACAGAAAGACAGCTTATAATATATGAACGCAAAAAAGTAAGTGAATTAATTCTCCCCTTTGAATTCTATTGATAACCAAGGATAGTGGACAATTCTGAGAGAAAAGGAGCTCATAAATGAAAAGTGGAGAACGAGTTTAGACGATGTGAAGAAGTCATAACAGAAGGTCAAAACCCAGGAGAGGAAAACTGCGGCTGAAGGAGCCCATTTGGGGAGGAAATGAGAAGAGGTTGTGGCCAAGAGAAAAAACATGAAGCAAGCAAGAGTAGCAGATCAGGAGAGAGGGACAAGTGTGTATGTTGAATCACTGGAGGGATGACTAATCTGCAACTAAGAGAGTCCTCTGAAGTAGCTTACAAACCTGCATCAGCTGCCAGAACCATGAGGGGAACAGGCTGAGGAGGGGAAGGAGAGCTGATGAGGAGGTTACTTTTCTTAGTTTTTTTGATAACCACTGCTCACTAGCAATTAAGCACCGCATCAATAAAGTGGTGCAGTTTCGGCAGCCAACTCGCCACTTTTGCGTCATTTTTAAAATGTTCTATCTGTGTCTCTGCTAACTATTTGTTTATACTGCGTATTTCCTAGTAATCAAGGCTTGTGTGCTTAGTAAATATTGTTGAATGGTTTCTCACAAATTTGCGTCATAGGCTGTGTGCCTGGTCTCAGGGAGCAACCCTGCGTTATCTTCTCAAGTATTAGTACTTGTATCTTCAAGTAGTGCGTATATGTTGTTATTTCTGATGTTATTTTAAGTATTTCCTATTATTTTTGGCTGCTATTTAAGACATCTGGACTGGAAAATCTTTTGGCTAACTATAGCACATTCACAGAAATATTTATTAACACATATTGTTGTGTCTGTTACAAGTTGTGAGACAGAGCAAACTCGTACCCAGCTGCTCCAACCTACATTCTTCTGCCTGTTGAGAATCTTCAACATATCTGGGTTGCAGCTGAACTCTGCCCTGTGACTCATCGAACTGGTGGTTAGTCATACCCACACTACAATGCAGTATCAAAAAGACTTCACTGCGGTTTGCATTTTCCACCCACCATGGGAAATATACAGATTGGCATCTGTTCATGAAAAGATGCACAAACACAAACATGTGCTGCATGTCTGTGATTTTACAAGGCTGAAAACATTTTTCTCTGGTGGGAAGGCAGATTAATCTGACATTATGTGTAAATTTGCACAGCATGTTATTGTCCGCATTTGCCATATCATGGACTGCGTGGACTATCAACAGACTGATATTTCAGGATGTGTAACATATTCAGATTTAAAAAAAGATGGTGCTGGTTTTCTGAAGAACTGGACTGCACAGACCTCTGACCTGAACCCCATCAAACAGTCAGGCATAATCAGTTCTAAGGAGGGGCTAGGTGGAGCTATAGCTGCTATAGCCCACTGTGGCCCCACAAAGAAATGAAAGAAAGTTGATCTGGTCCAATTGCCATAGTAACCTTATGTGAAAACTTATTTCTATGCACTAGAATCACTTGGACCAATTCATGTTCAAAACACGCAAGATGCGGTTAATTAAAGTAAACTCTTTATTCAGTTTTCAGTTTCAAACAGCCTCTTCCAGAGGAACCAGAAACTTGTGAAAATTAGAAAAAGGAGGCAGGTATAGTCAGCACAGAGGTTGGAGACCACCTGTGATACCGTACGGCTACCCGAGTTCCTCCAATGTTACTCACTCCTGGCAGTGCTGTGAGCTATTGTTGCCCAGCCGACAGACAGAGGATGGTATCCTGCTGCCCAGCCTTTAAAATAGCCTTAAAATAGTCACTTTAACTTACTTTCTACCATTACATAGAATCTTTGTGTGTTGCTATGTTATGTATTGCTGTGTATAGTGTGTGCTGACATATGGCAGTGCCAAAGATGAATTTCCATTTTATGCTAATTTAATGGACAACAAAGTAATCTGAATCTAGTTACCCCTGCAAAAATCTCACAACCAGCAAAGGAGCTTCATTCATAGCTTGTAGAAGCAGGACTCCTGGCTTTGATCACTAAAGATGCAACGTTTTGGAGACATTTCCTGCGCTCCCCATCTTTGTTGTTTGTTGGTAAGTTATTGTTATTCTACGTGTAGTTGACCGCTGTCTATTTCTGCATCTGCCTGTGGTAGATATGATTATTTTTTTGTTTTATTGTTAGTATTTAGTACTTGAAATTGACTTTAAAATGCAATACGTATGCGCCGTGGGCCTCATTTACTTGTGTATTTATCATAAATTCCATAGCACCAGAAAAAAAAAATCCCCACCAATAAAAGAAATCCTTGAATCTCTTAAATATAATTAAACCCTGGCAGTTTATCAAACACTGGGAATATATGATGGTGAATCTCTTGCAACTATCTTTATGGGGCCGTGTAGAACTATCTACACACTACTCTACAAACAGAGCTAGCCTAGGGCTTTTTAGTACACTCATTGTTTCCATAAACAATACTTATGTCTACATTTACAAGGGATTGTTTATTTGTTGATTATCTGTTAAACTGCAATTGAAAATAATTATTTTGTGACATTTAGCTGTGCTAAGTACTTCTCAGCAATGTTGGGGACAATTGGCTTTTGGCATCCAGGCTCCTATAAACAGGGGAAGGGTTGGTATGTCAGTAATCTCTGCCATGATAACTTCTTGCATGGTTACAGTCATGTTGTCATCGGGGAACTTGATGGCAGAAAAACAGAGTGATTGTCACTGATCCGCGGTTCCCTCCTTGGCAGAACACTGAGACCACAGGCGTGTTTACATATGTATTCTGATGGGAGGTCTGATGGTAATGAACGCTGCAGAAGTGGAAGAATGAAACAGAGAAATAAAACAGGTTTGACACATTTCCAGAATAAAATCTTCCTTTCATTCCTGGTCCAACAGTTTTTCAGTAACTGTCATCACATTACAGCCTTCACCTAATCTCTCACTTCACCTACATCTCTCTATTTCTTTTGATTTCCTTCCACCTCCTCCTCTCCCTCGTTCTTTTCATCTCTTCCTTCTGCTGCATGTCTGTATGGTTTGTCAACATTGTTAACATGCTTATGTTCCATCTAATACAACCACATTTTATTGTCAAGTAATTAACTGATGTGTGCAACATGTTGTTGCTGTGTGCCCATCCAGCCTCAGCCACCAAGCTGTCAAATGTTCTCAGTTGGTCTAATGCAGGCTGGCCTTGAAACAGGACCCTGCAGTAGACGAATGGAGGGGCGTAAGAGACGCATGCAGCTTAATTGCTGCAAGATGTAACCTCGCCTGCAGCTTACTGTGGCCCACAAACACTCACACACATTCATGCACATGAAAGCATGCGCATACACACATAAAAAAGCCTGCAAACACACAATCAAACATGTGTACACATGGTATAGCCAGTAAGGAAAACACAACATGAAATTAGAATATGGCGGATTTTTTTTACTCACGGCACCGGCCCAAACTTCATAGACACATTTTTTGTTTGTTTGTTGGTGAAAAACAAGGTTTGAATTCTACTACAAGGCTATCCTTTGATGGAGAACATTCATAAGTCCTTCTCTCTGAAGCAAACCAAATGGAATCAAACCAAATCAAAATGATTCAAAATCTACGGGTTTTGTTTCCTTAAGGCATCTTAAGACAGTCTTTGAACCAAGGTCTAATGGATAAAAGATGCTATTAATGCAAAGATGCTTTTGAGTAATCTACATTTGGCTTTTAGTAGAAATCAATCCCATGAAGCAGTACTGTATAGAAAAGATGAGACGGATCAGAGAGGAGAGAGACAGGAGAGAAGCTCCGGTCTGATTCGATCTTACATATAAGGAGTGTTCCTGAAGCCACAGACGGAGCTCTTCTGAATTACACCATTACAATATAATATTTCTAGGATTGTTGAAAGCATATACTGTATGTGAACAGTTAATACAGTCCCTCACAGTCAGAAACGATAAAGAATCTGTGACCGGTGCACAGGTCCATAGAGAATCAATTGGAAAAGTTGGAAAAGGTGACTGTAACAGTACGCTGCTACACTCCCTCCGGAAAAACATAAATTTAAAGACTCAAATCTAACATCATTGAAAGATCACAAAAATTTCACTAAATTCATCCTCATCTTGATTATCGCTCCGGGCAGTACACCAGGATGACTTCACAAATTACAGCCTTGGCTCTCTGGTTTCTCGATTTGAGAGAAAAGCTCCTCAGGTCCCTGAAAAAGAGATTTGATGGTGCTACGCCGCCGTGATGATAGCAGATGTGATTTCTTCAATTGAGTGGTATTCCCCTACAACCACGACACCGTCTCTGGGCACGCTGATGCTTTCTCCTGACATCACTGTGCTGACTGCAGCTCTGCTGGCGGCACTAACCCGGGTCACTGAGATACAGTTACATGACTCTGGAAAACCACAACACAGCAGACCACAGAGAGGTTCTCCAAGAAAGTCCTGCACAGAGACACTGCAAGTGGTGTTTGTAAGTTGTCGTATTGGTTATGATAATATGATTTAAATATTTAGATGTGTCTAGCTTTGTAGAGACAAGTTTTCTGGAGGTCATTTTAGGCTACATTATTCCTCTTCTTAAACATAATTGCAAGAGTTTTATGACCCACTGTCTTCTTTCTTCAGAGTCTACAAATCTCTAATTTTTGCATCCCAGATCAGAAGTGCTCTTTTCCTTTTGTATAGAAGTGGGATAGTTGGATGAGATCCCTGATCCGAGAGAGTTTTGGCTACAGATCCAAACCCCAGAGATGTTTATTTCTGCATCTGATTTAGCACAGAATGATTGCAGCAATACAGTCTGGAGGTGGGGTAATAGCAGTGGGCAGAACAAGGCCTTTGATCAGGCTATTTTCTTGTTTGTGTTTTACATTATGGCATCTTACAAATATGTTAATAGTGATGTAAACTTACTCGTGTCCCAGGGCACCTACACTTTACTATGTACACCAATCATATCAAGACAACATAATTATGTGATCACTTGTATGTTGTGAGAAATATGTGTATGTAAACATTTGGCAGGGAGCCATGAAACCCAAGAACCTCAAAGAAAAAAATGTTTTGTACAGTGTGTCAATGTTAGATCATGTGAGGGGAGGTCAGGAAAAACAGCTTTATTTGGCTATTTATTGTTCTAGCTGGAGAATAACGTTCTGAAGGTCACACTATCTTTCCTAAGAGTCCTTCTTATTCCAAACAGACTTTGTGAGTTTTCATATATCACTGAAGTGTATACCTGCGCACTGAAAAAGTTGAGACCCTGTGATTTAATTACCTTGCCCTGTTGCCGCCGTTCCCACTCTAGGCCAGGCTTCCCAGTTGCAGTCCCTCTCGTTCGCTCCGGCCTCCCCACATCAGGTTCTGATGAGGCTAACTGGAAACACGTGCTCCACGCTGGCTCCCCCAACAGATGGGACAATATCATATTATTAATGACAGAAAGAGAGGGACGGAGGGAGGGAGGGAGAGTGGGGAAGGAAAATCCTCCCTCCTCAAAGGGCTTGCTGGTCTTAAATAGCTCAACACTGAGCTGCTGTCGCTTCTGAGGAAGTTATTATAGGAAGGCAGCACGTCTGTGTTTGCATATGGAATATCCTCTCAATCTAACTCAATACTCTGCAGGCTTAGCCCCATGTCACTCCTCCAAAAGCCGCTGAACTCTGGACCCTCATGCACACTGATAAAAAGATGTATAATACATGCCCAAAAGTTTGTGGACACCCTGTTTGTGTACATTTCATCTGGAGCTAGTTTTTTAGTTCAGTTTAGTTCTAACTAAGTGAAATCTTGATATGGCCGCTTCCAATGATATTTTAACAAAAGTGTGTTTCCAACTTTGTGGCTGTGAGGCCCTCTCCTGTTTCAGCTTGACAGTTCACCCATGAACAACCCGAGGTCCTTATAAAATAGTTTTCTATTTAGAGTTTGATGTGGAAGAACTTGACTGTGCCGAGCTCATCCATGTCTAACATCCTTTGGGATAAACTGGAATGCACAGATATTTTAGACTGGTCTGTCGTGTTTGGCTAGTCTTTATTTTGCTATTAGGGTAGTCTAATGTAACAGACAGTGGCCCCAACCTAACTCATAAATAAAGGCGTATTCACATTATTGCGGATAACGCTCAGAGAAGAGCAGGCATATGAACATAACAAGAAATTGGCCTCATATTGAGACCAGACAAACAAAGATGTTTGCTTTGCTTGCATGCAAATGCATCTTCCAATGTTTGAGTCATAGCAAGACTCTTGTTTGTCCTCAGTAATGTGAATATGTGTACTAACCGGTGGTAGTGGGTTTTTTTTCTCCAGAGAAACTACCTTGAGCCTGGCTGATGAGTTAACAGATACTGAGCCCTGCCATGTTAAGAAGCCACAACATCTCTGCTACAGGTCTGCACTGCCCTAAGATTTTAGTATTATTTAGTATTTTCCTAATAAAACACCCTGATGAGTGTTTGTGAATTGTTCCAAATATTTTCAGACATGGAGTGGATGGAGATCAGCATTTTCATTTGGTTGCTATTCAACCAGCCAGTATTTTTTAGTTTGAAGAAAGTCTTAATTTACCTAAAGTCAGAGCTAATTAGTCCTACTTAAGATAGTCAAGAATATTGTTACATCTTGTGTAACAAATTAATTTAGACGTCTGTTAGTTTGATCTAAGCCATAGTCATATATTTTTGTGAAACCAGCCATAAACACCCAACATCAGTGCAGGGCCTCATTAATACTCCTGTGGCTGAAGGGAAGCAAATGTGTTGACTACTTTAATTTAGGTTTGAGCTTTAGAGATAATAATTCTGGATTCTAAACACATCACCATCTCCCACAAAGAGAAAAATAAGGTGAAGCGAAGAAGAGCTTAAATTCTAACGGTTTCATTATGTTTCCTGCTATCAGGAAATACTCATCGGCATCCCGACACCGGAGGCTACAGGCTGAGTCACAAAAGCCAGATTAACCTGCACCAAATGACTCCTGAAGCCTAAGGCCATTGATCCCGCCATCGCTGGCGTGTACAGATCATGTAGGTATGGGGGCGGATTGTGGGAGAACGGACACAACCTCTTTTATTTTAGGATCTAGCTCTTGGCTGAACGTCTGCAGCCCGGCTGTTACATCGGCTTAACAACAAGTGGTTTCAGGTTTGTTTGTTCACATACTTTTGTGTATGTTGGTGGAATAAACAGACAAATAATTCCTCTTGAACTGAACTGCACAAATATTGTTCACAAAAGAGCCCACGCTGAGCAACAATTAGGTGGTCTACTGCTTTAATGGCCTTTTTCACCCCCGGTCATCACTGATTCACTTTGTATCAAAGTACCGGAAACTACATTAACACTGAGTCAAACCACCAGAAACCACCTCTGTCTCTCTTTAATTTGCCCTCTCTTTCACACACACACACACACAAACACACCTACACACACACA
>NW_023339774.1:10886645-10891882 GCF_004916995.1 Morone saxatilis | reverse complement strand
ACACACACACACGTACAGAGCCACAACATATACACAGGAAGGGGTCTCTGAGTTTGCAGCCAAGTGACAAAGAATTTACAGGCTTGTTGTAAGGACCTGTAGATCTAAGTGTGCATGTGACAGAGTGTGTGTGAGAGAAAGAAAGAAAGAAAAAAAAGGTCTGACACTTGTCTATGAGTGCCTTATTAAAAAGGTGAGAAGTGAGTGCAGTGTCTGGAGGAGGGGGTTAATTGTGCTCTTAAAAGACGACTTCAAAGGGAGGCTGGTGTCAGGGCTGAGAGGCATGGGAGCGAGAAAGGATGAAGAGGAGGAGGAGGAAAAGATACTGTAACTGATGTTGGAGGCTCAGGGGAATAGCCGGGAAAGGGTAGAACTCAGGAAAAGGTACTGTAGGGGTTATACCAGTGATTTTGCTCTGAAGAGAAAGAAGAAGGAAAGGAAAAGTATGGGTATGAGACGGATGGAGGCAAAAACAACAAGAAGGAAAATTAGCAATGTATGAAGTAAAAGTTTGGTTAAAGAGGAGCAAGAGGCTGTGTGAGTTATAAAAATGATGAAAAACAAAAAGTAGGCTCTTTATCTCTTCTTGCTTTTTGTTACTATCTTTCAAATGGCTGCTGAGAACGGGCATTATTATTATTACTTACAAATACGGTCAGTCTCATTGACTGTATACATAGTGGACAGAGCATGGAAGTGTCTTAATCATGCATTGTATAATGGCCAGTATAGGGCACCTACATTGGCTGGAATGTAGTGGAGTCTTATGGAGAAATGCCCCTACTTCTCACTTGAGTTAATTTCTTCAGTAATGTTCATTTTGTAAATTAATGGACCAATTTAGAGTAAAATAGACAATAAAGCAGGGTATGCTTTAGGGTGTGGCTACCTCGTGATTGACAAATCATCAGTCTGTCCAATGGACCACATGGATACTCAGATCGGACTGTCAAACTAGACAGTGCTGATCAAATATGAATTAAGATTCTGTTACTGAGTTGCCTATTTCTCTCCTCAGATGTTTTCAGAAACATATTTTAATGTACTTTAACACAAGAACGTGAGTGACCAGGCGAGCCGCCATTGTTTCCCACTACAGACGAGTCGAAACTGTGCAGCCAATGAGCGGGAGAAAAACAGCATGGTGACAACCATAGTGCCAAACACAAGGCTTCAAAACAGTCCAAACTCATATATCTCAACGACTATTGAATAAATTGCCATGACATTTGATCCACGTTCATGGTGCCCACAGACTTAACCTTAACAGTTTTGATGATCCTCTGACTTTTCATCAAGGACTTACGTTATACCTGCTAAAGATCAGCATGTTAGCATTGTCATTGTGAGCATGTTAGCATGCTGACTTTAGCATTTACCTCGAAGCACTGATGTGCTCAAGTACTGAGTGGCTGTCAGACTCTGTCTTGTTACTTAATAAGTAAGAAACAGTCTGACGATCAACTAACTGATTTAACAACTAACAGTCTCAGCGCTTGTTTGGACTTCATTTGACGTGCCAGATGCTTGAACAGACTCAGACGGCGCATCACACACACTAAACAAACTTAATAAAGTATCTTCTGGTCCTCAGATTGATATTTTATTAGCAAATACCGCTGTATATAATTACAAACATAACTTTTCTATTGGTTATAAGATCAACATTAGTTAATTAATGTTATAAACCTTAACCAATGATTCATTTAACTCTTTGACAGTAACAGCTCCACTCATGAGCTTTGAGCCCTCATGCTCCCTGACCTCCTGATTGGTTGTGTTAGATGTTAACTTAATGTAGCATAGATGATTGGACATTATCATTGTTCTAATTAGACCCTCTAACAGGCAGCTGTAAAGCAGATGGTTGAGTGCAGCACTCAGACTAAACACTGCAGAGCCAGAGGAGACAGATTCACAGTCTCTGATATCGCTGCTGCCGGGTGAAAACCCCACATCTCCAATGCCTAAACGTTTTAGTAACTCAGGAAAAAGGCTGTGTTTCTGGCCTGACACCCAAATACAAATATATATTTCTGTTTACTGAAGAGGTTTTGAACAGAACTCATCAAAGATTATAACAGTTTCAGTGAAATAATTTGGAGATATAAGGTTTTATGCTCAGCAGAGTTGATAATAAAGCTTTTAAAGTCACTGCAGATGAGGGGTTACTATAGGACACTTTTGTTTGCTCTTTCCAAGAATGCATTTGTTTAATTCTTCAGAAGTTCCTGGCAAACTTCCTCCGTTAAAGCATTACATTTTAAATAAGAGATGTTTCTTACATGGCCCTTTTAGAAAGATAATGTTGTGTAATAAAATAATCAGAAGAATAAAGCAGATGTACACCGATTATGTGACATTCACTTAAGTGTTAATAAAATAATTCCACAAATAAATGCATGCTTGAGAGCTAATACTAGTAAACTCAATACTCATTACATTTACATTAAACCTCTTTATTTTCTTTAAGGTGCTACAAGCCAGGAACAAAGATCAGCAGAATTCACAAACAAGAAAAACGAGTACTGACAAATCTGTTAAGTTAATGCTAAGTTACTAGCACACGACGAGTGTATTAAGTTATTATTTACCAACCTACTGTTTCGTTTTTGGTCAAGATCTAATCAGGAGAGCATAGCTGCAGATTTGGATCATTAATAATTGGTTATATTCTTTGGTATATGTAGTAGTAAAGAATGTTAATTTATATAGAGTACAAGAAAATACTGCAGTGCTAATTCTGATAAGCAGTATTGGTAGGATATTTTATAAAATGAGAAGCTTATCTTTATCAAGTAAGCAGGAAACATATTGTTGTGTTTACTTCTGTTAAGTTCTTTATTGTGTACTGTCTACTGAAGTGTAACAACAAAGTAGGGGCAAAAGTGTTTCTGTAGATCAGTGAGGAAGTTTGCTTCACTCACGTCTTCCACAGCAGTTCTGTAATGGAATTTAAACTCTAGTAAACACATCCACAAATCATTCAAATCACAACCATCACTTCCATTAAACATCGACTCATTTAACTCCAGGTGTTAGACATTTAAACTGATACGCTCTATAGGAACCGGCGCACAGTGGCAGGTAGAAATTCCCAAATAACAAAAAGTCTGGTGAACGAGAACAGAAATGTTAAAATACAAAAAAAAACACAACACGTGTGCAGACTTCAAGGCTCTTATAAAAGCTGCCCGAAGCATTGCTTAAGAATTCCAATACAGATTTTTAATCAACATTAGAACTTTTCCAGTGATTCATGGTCCATCCATGTTATTTCACCTGACACTGATGACTCTCCTCTCGGACAGATGGTTTTGCAGCAGTTGCGTTGAGGGATTTTGCCCAACCGCAGCACCAAAAAATGAAAAATGAAAATATCATTTGTAGCTGAATCAACTTGGCCCGCAGCACTTATGTGTCTTTTTCCATCTTTGAAAAAGCATTTCAGCCCTGTTTTAACCATTTGTCTTGTGTAATGATATGTTAGCAGGTATGCCATCAACCATCTAGAGACTTTCTTGGAGCACAGACCATATTATGAAGATAATTCAGATGAGCTCATAATATTCTACCATTTGCTTGACACCTGCATGTAGAGCACTTTAATGGTTTTTCTTTATACTGTATAACTACATACGCACTAAAGCAATGCCTGCGCTTACGTGACACTATAATGTTGGCCTTTGAGGTATTCCCTCGCAGCACCCGTCTGACAATAATTACAATGATTCATTTAGTTTTATTATACAACAGACATCTCTCTTTGTGTGTGTCTTGGCCTGGGGAGACCTAAGTGTCTCTAAGTGACGGGTCTTTAATTACAAGCACAAACAAACGACACCACGTACATGTGTTCTGGTTTACTGTAATGAGGGAGACACAAGCATGAAAATAATGTTGTCATCGCACAAAGGATTACTGAGAAAGAGATATCAAATTCTCTCTCTTTTTTTTAAAATCTTGCCCTGCCTCTCTCTCTCTGTCTTGCTGTAAAAAGCAATCATCATTACTGTACGTCCAGGAATACAATCTGCTGATGTTGCTTTGATCCATTAAAGTTGCTGAGGCAATGAATCTACATGTACTTATGGTAATGAATTAGATCTAGAGTATCTGGCCCTTAGATTCACTTCTCATCAGGGCCTTACAGCAGTTTAACCATGTGTTTCTGATCAGTTACATTAATCACAGTTTATCCAGCTATGGTTAATTTCTCACTGGGAAATCCGTGTCATGCTCTCCGTCTCTGTCACCTGCTGGAGCTTTGCTTGTCAAATGTTCAGAGGAGAGAGGGGTTGAATTACAAACCAAACTTGGGTCTGTGAGCTTAAGTCCGGTAACAGGCCAAAGGAGCCTGAGATCGGTATGCACACATGTACAAGCTTTAAGTAGTGTTTTTGCACATGAGGGAATGCATGTGTTTCTGTACGTGCGCATGTGTGCGTGTGTGTGTGTCAGCGTGTGACCAGAAACACCAGGAGGCGTGAGTAATGTCTTAGCCTTTGGATGTCTCTCATATGAAGCGACGTCAGAGCCTGTTAGTAAATGATTAATCAACAACGTTATTTGGGCTAATGCTGTCTGATAGCATTTTTCCTGGAAGCTCTGGAATTTGTCTTCACAGCTTGACTTTTACAAGATCTCTCTGCTCTGCAAAGGGAGTGACAAAGGAAGAAATGCAAGAGCGGCTGGCTGCAGTGTTGCAACAGTCCAGAAACCTTTATGACAGTAGATTTAAGCTGATACATAATATATCAAAGACTGAGGACATTGTTTAATCTCAGCTCCCAAACTCTGAACACTGGATGCTAACAATCATTAATAACTGTGATAAAAATTAATACATTAATAATAAGACCAAAAAGTAAACCAAAAGTAGTTTGTTCACCAAAAACAAAATAGAAATCTTCTTTTATCGTCTCAGTTTCTCATCTGAAGTCTAACTAGTGCACATACTGGCTTGAGGTTATCTTATGATGTATCTTAGTGGTGATATATTTAGTTGTGTTTAACCTCTCTCTCTTTCTTTCTCTCTCTCCATCTTTCTTAGATAACAACTTCACCACTTGTCTTTATCTCCCAGAGAAATTGTTCTCATGACATCATGGCTTGTTACATATATCACAGCCCACCCACTCTTCTCAATACTCCCCCTCCTCACACACACATCCCTAAAAGCTCCAGATCATTGCCTCGTTAATCACTAGCCATCATCTTCTTTTTTTTTTTTTTTT
>NW_023339774.1:10886177-10886545 GCF_004916995.1 Morone saxatilis | reverse complement strand
TTTTTTTTTTTTTACTGTTATTGGGGATGGGATATTGAAATATAAAACCTGTTGAAAGTGTTTCTGAATTTTAAGACTTTTGCTCAAAACAATGATTTAACCTGAGTCAGTTAACAGATGAGAATTGGGAGTTTATGAAAGTATTTGCGCAGTAAAGTGATGCATTTCAGTTTGTCTTTTTTAAGCTGGTTTTCCTCCATCATAAAGTACTTTGCATCTCCTGCACGCTTTTTATACGTCACAACATCCAGCAGACTCCTCCTGATTTCAAGTGGCTGGATATGTTAGATGTGAGAGACGGATGCATATAACATCAGACTCATTGACATTTATCTCTTCATCTACTAGGTTAACAGTGGAACAGATGA
>NW_023339774.1:10876692-10886137 GCF_004916995.1 Morone saxatilis | reverse complement strand
TTTAAAATTACACTAGATTAACAAGCATTGCACTTAGATAAACAGACATCAACCCATTCTTCTATTAACAACACCACCCAACTCTATCCAATAGAAACCCTGATGTGGATGTTATTTAATAATATTAATATATCTACAGTCATTGGATGAATTGTCTGTTTACCTTCAAAGATATCTACATATAGATTTATTTTATACTTTGTATTGGTAGATCACTTTTCCAGGAATGAATGGTAAAAGGAGAAGTAGCAGAAAAGTGATTTGATATAAAGCTGCACACTTTCAACAAGACAAACTCATTCTGCCATTTCTGTCATCTAAAAAGGCATATCTGAAAACCATCTGAAAATACTCAGAGAACAAAACAGACATGCAAGCAATGAGAAAGACAGACAGACAAAATGTGGGTCACCCTTTCCTACTGAGCTCACCGGGCTGGCGTGACCCACTGCTGGAGGTCCCTACATGCCAAACTGACTGTTAGATGGCTTTAATAGGCTCTACACAGGCCAAACAAAACTGTTATAATTAATCCAAATCCACAAAAATGAATGGAAATACCATTGGACACACAAAGACATTCATTTGGCAGCTGCTTTGAAATGTTGTTTGCATTAAAATATACGGCATACAGCTGCATAACATGGCATCCATTCTCAAAATGTGCAACAAAAGCAACAACATAGATAAACAGAGTGCTACTGGAGAAATTGGACGTGAATGCTGCTACATTATGTAACTCTAACAATAAACTCTGGAATCAGACAGAGCAAACCAGCATCTGGATCAGCTGGTTTTAAAATCTGGATGGACAAAAAAAAAGTTAAAAAATGAAAGCCAAGCATGCAATTCAACTGACTTTGTGCAAGAGTTTTAGCCATGATTGACACCCATGATTGACATCCATGACTGACAGCCACCGTAGCTGCTAAAAATGTGAAAAGGGCTAAATTCCCCCCTCATAAGACTTCAGTAGTCAAACTACAATTACCTTCTGCTGCTATTGAAATACAGCACAGCTCTATGCAGCACTTTTTATACACAGAACAAGACCAAATGCCTAAATCTAACAGACACCCACAATGCTCAACAATTTAAATGACAAAATGTATTATTAGTAACTTCAGAATGACAAATCAATACTGCAAAATGAAAGCGTTTTCTGATCTGATGCTACATTCAAAGTTTGGGTAGGTTTAGAGAAAAAGTGACTTGGTTAAGACTCATGGTTTGGGTTGAAAATATTTCTTTGCTTAGGTTAGGGATCCTTCTTTGGCATGGTTACAATAATAACCACATGGTTTTAGGTCAGGAAACAAATGTGGTAACAAGAAACCAAAAGTTGACTGTCAGAGTCAGAAGTTGGGTTGATGCATACATCCACTCCAACCCTCCTTCCTCTGCACTTTGAAAAACAAGACTCATCATTTCTACAGCCACTGGAGGGCTCTGTCACTTTACGTAAACATGTTTTGGGGCCTTTTATGCGCTGAAAAAACTGATGGCGTCATTTTGTCTTGAAAGCACAAGTCTCACGATGTACAATGAGTCCCATATACAAGTTTCAGTATCGAAGCTTTCAGCCTGTATGTTGGCTGCTGGTGCAATGAAACTCTTACATTGAAGGAGTGAGTGGTGTTGGAGGAAAGGTTCAGACCGATTTCTTCTCAGCCAACCTCTCCGTTATCCTCCCTCCATGAACGCCTGATTTACCAATGTTACACTTCACTGCAAACCCTCCAGGCATCCGTCTTTGGGCTGAATTTGTAAATAGTTATATAGAGTTTGTTCTAAATGTGGTAAAAACATAATTATTTGAAAGAATTTCATATGTTCTTGCTAAAATGTATTAAGCTAATTAATTTAATTAGTAGTATGGCTGTCTATCATCTTAACAGACGAAAGACTTTTTAATTTGAGAAGTTAGTTTAAGAGCAAGGTTCAGTGGACCATGTTCCAGGTCCCTCCTGTTGAGTGAACGGATGTCTTGTTTCGGTCCAGTGGACCAGTCAGTGTCAGATTCAGGATTAAATCCATAATCGGAGATGATATAATGAGGTTTGTGAGTACTTTAATCCCCATCTGTAAAAAGGTTGGGTAGTCATCAAATCATTTGTGTTTGTTTTAGGCTCAGCGGCTGTTTCAATAATGTTATTTCTCAGATCAGTTTGTTGCCGCTCGACAAGAAAATCTTAACTGCCAAGGTTCATTATAAGTATCAGCTTCTAAAAGACTAGCAGGTAATAAAATCAGTGAATATGGTAATCATATTTGTCATCTATAAGTAAACATTTGTGTCCTCAGACGTCGTGCAATGTTCAGTGTTGTGTGTTTGAAGAATGTGTTCATGAGGTACGTGTGTGTCTTGTGTGGTCTCTTTAGATGGAGGGAATTGATTTATCAGTGAGAGGAACTCAGGTCACGGACCTTATAAATAAAGAGCTGGGCAGATAACGAGAGCGAATAGGAGTCAGGGAATTTGTAGATATATTTATTCTGTCAACACATTTGCGAGATACCTTTCCGTCAGATAGAAGAATTAACTCTAGTTCACAAAAAGAAGAAGGAACGAGACACGTGAAAATAAAGGTGAGATGTTCAGTAGATAGAGCATGAGCTTTATTGAACGTTATGCAGGTAGGTCAAATGGGAACTAATGTTTAGATGTAATATTATATATATATTTTGCCATTAAGTCACAAAGTCATTTGAGCCTATGATGGACATCCAAAAATATTTTTCTCTGATTTCCCTGGTGTTTATAGAGCTATTTCAATTTAAAGACATTCATGATGCATTTACGATGATTCAAACAATTCCATAAATGATTAAAAACAAAAAACAAGAACCCCTTTGGGTTCACTCAGTGTGTTAGGCTGAAAGTTTTCTGGACGAAGTCTTCATATCTTATGTATATGCAACATATTAACGCCCAAAGTTTTACAACTGCATATTTCTTTCTGCAGCTCGTCAAGTCGGCAATAAAGTATTGTTGAGATGTGACAAATTACTGCATTTGGGTGAGGTTTGGGGAAGAAAATAAGGTAATGGTTAAATAATAAAAATACCACCTGGTTTCAAAGCTGCTGCAGTGTGGAAGGCAAATGATCTATACAGCTAACCACACCGCTGACCTTTCAGTTAGATAGAAGGAGAAAACAACATCTGAATGGGCTGTAGTTAATGCATTAAACACAGATCTGTTGTGTTAGTAGTCATATACTCTATTTAAAACAAGAGCCACTACGCAAAGTCTAGTCGTCATCAGTCTTGGTCTGCTCCACCGACCACATTCACATCAACAACAACACACAACAACACAAGTGACATAAATGAGTCCAATAAAACTTCTGTCCATCTTCTGTGCAGCCTTTTTTTCTTAAAATGAAACAACATAAAAAAACCTCCATCCAATAAGTGTTCACATTAGCATACATCATAAAAACATTCAATCAGTTCAGTTTTCATGCATTCTGCCCTCTGTAAGTGGTAAATGTCCCACCAACCCCCAGCTTGCTTGCACATTTGCACTAAATTCTGCCTTCCCTAGCGGCCTGCTATAGGTGTGAAAATGCAGAGTCTCTTGGCAGCAACATTAGAAGTGTTCCTGTTGAGTCAGCTGAGCTGCTGGAAAATTACAGAACCAACACATATGAAGAGATGGAAACTACTTCTTCTGCAGAGTATGTTGTTGAAGAAAAGACCTGTCCACGACAGCCAGCAGGTGGTTAATGTCTCTCTGATGAGTTTAATTTTGTTTCCTGCTCAGCTGTCTCAGTCTGTCAGTCCACATGGCTAAGCTAGATACTAAGCTAATGCTGGCTAGTTAGTCTACCCCTGATATGCTTTACTTAGACCAGATGCCTAACAGATCACATCAAAGATACACTGCTGACTGCATCCAATCTGTGTTGTTTTACTGTTATCCTGCCACATCTTAACATAATGTGTTGAGCTGATGTAAGGACTGGCAACAGCAGGGTATTTCTCCATTATCTGTGTGCTTTTGTGAGGTCTGAGAGGATACTATGTACTTGGCTGCTTTCTTTTAACCTCTAAGGTATGCACAAAAAGAAACAGTGAAGCTATGTTAGGAAGCCAGTGAAACTGAGAGAAGAAAGGATAGAAAAAGGAGGATAAAGTGAAGTAAAAATAAACTCTGACAAAATATGATTTATTATTTCTAGTGATTGTTGCTCTAAATATCACATTCACTTGTCAAATCTGTTGTCTGGTTGATCTAAACACGTCAGCTGAACTAGCCTGGATACAAAATGTCAAAGGCCTCTGTGCTGGGTGTATGTAATTATATGTGTGTATATCTATATTCATATATACAATTACATACATACACACATTTAATTCTGTGACTGCAATGCTTTGTTTATCTGCAGTGCAAGTTGAGATGGAAGATAACCTGAATAATCTCAGTTTCTGTGAAGGTGAACAAGGATTGTGTAAATAGATAAAAGGTTATATGATAATATAATTCAGCCCATCAGTCCTAACAAGGATCTATGTAATTCTGTTGCCTTAAAATGAGTTACAGGTGCAAGGTGATATTACTAGTTTGAGAATGTCGGCCATAGTCCGCTGTGAGAGAGTTGTCCAACTTTGCTGATGTAACACACATATGCAAGCTCTACTATAAAAACACAGTGGTTTTTCTGTCAGGAAGCTCTCTTGTTGCCTCATTACAAAACTCGTCAACCTCTCAGACAAGACTGACAATCAAAACCACTGTACAAACAAATGTGATGTGACATGTTTGTTTGTTGTGTATAAAGTTCATGACCTGTATTGCGGTGATGCTTGTTAATCCTTTTTTATGTGCTAATAGCCATTAATCATCTCTTTGGGAAACATGTGGACTCAGTTGGGGCTTCATCCAAGACATCAAAGATATTTGTGTATTGTTTCCTCCATATGAGGGAGTTGGCCTCAGCAGAGTCTCTTTTACTCCAAAAGTGTATTTCAGATTCAGTGTGTGTGTGTGTGTGTGTGTGTGAGAGAGAGAGAGAGAGAAAGAGAGAAACCCCAGGCAGAGAACAGTATCGTTTATGTTTTGTTGCCTCCATATGAGTGACTTGGCCAACGTTATAAGTGATAGCGATGACAGAGAAGTCAATATGCCAATTGCACTGGCCACCATATGAAAAAGACCCTTTGAAATTCACAAAGATGTGTCAGAGGTCCAAATACTGTATGTCACTGTCATATCTGCCACAGAATGTGCAAATCTATAACAGCTCACCATCCTCAAATTGCTCCAATAGCCTAATATTTATCATTAATAGAATTATTATTAGTCTCTTTTCATACCACTTTCCTTGCTCTGACTATCGGTCTGTATTTGAATACATTGTTCATGGTTGTGAATCCAAGCTAGCTAACTGCTGTTCTAGAGCAATCTTCAGACTTTTGACAGCCATCTTTCAAGCCTAGTTTAGGGGATGAGTATTCAATACATGTACTCAAAAGACAAATTACCCATGAAGTATTACTTTAAACGAAGAAACTTTCCAGCTTTCCTACCCTGTCTGTAGGCCACACGCCTATTCATAGACCATTAAAAACAGGTCCCACATATATTGAACAAACTGTTAGCTCTGCTCCCGCCATGGCTCTATAGGGATGGCAATGTTGGTGTGTCAGTCAGTCTGTCCACCACTTTGGTCCAGACTGAAATTTCTCTTTAACTACTGGATGGATTAAAATGTTGTACAGACATTTTTGTCGTATAGCTAAATTAACTAACCAACCATGTGTGAACTATTAGATGGATTGACATGAAATTTAGTTCAGATGTTCATTTCCCCCTCAGGATCAATTGTAATCAATTTGGTGATCCCTTCACTCTTTTAGCCCCATCATCAGGTAAAATTTCAATTTCTCCAATATATATATTTGTCAATGTATAATGTAGTCAATATATATAATTAGTATACAATGTATATAATATGATATTCCATTAAAATCACTATGTTGGTGATCACAGTAAACATTTTATAAACACAAGCATGTTAGACATGTTAGCATGCTGACATTAGCATTTAGCTCAAGTGCAGACTTATTCTTCTTTGTCTATGGCACAGGGGAATAAGATCAGGCTTTGGCTACACAAACAATACTTGTTAGTTGGGTAAATACATTTAGTTTTTTTTCCACAGGATTTGTTGACAATAAATAAATATACATATACACGTAGAATCACACAAAATCAAACTAAGATACTGAAAGTTATTATGTAAAGCAATGTTTAAAATCTCTTGACCATGCTATAATTATATATCTGAGAGAGCAGAAGTACCCAACCTTTTTAGGCTCATCTGATGCATTAAAACAAAGCAATGTCTGCGTGTTGTGAATGATATACACAGAATATATGTATTTTTTGGGGATTTGTGATCTAATAAATCACAACATAAAAGCAAAGATGAGATGCAAGTCTGAAGAATTAAACCTGATTTTGTGTAGCTTCCCTTACTCATTAAACATCTTGAGAACCACAGAGATATACCACAGAGAGTATAAGAGGATTTACCTTCAGTCAGGACATGTGAGGGACAACCGCTGTGGGAACCCATGAGTCAAGACATGAGCGGTTATACAAGGGGAAGCCCAGCCTCACTGTCCTTATTACAAGCAACAGACCATGGTGATGATGAAGCATGATGATTCCTTTTATGTGAGACCTCATGAGTCTCATGTCTAATGGCCCTATCATTACTGGAGAGTGTAAACAGGAGAAAACACTACATACAGACATGGGAATAGTCCTGGAGTAAGTGTTTGTTGTGGTTTTGAAAACCACAGGTTCATGTGTGTGTGTTTCACGTGTGTCATCTCTGGTAGCAGAGCTTCTTCTAACGCTGTAACTGCATTTGTTGCTGCGGGCCCCAGCGTGGAATCAAAGCAAGTTCGAGCACATGATCTCAGGTGTTCATGCTAGCCTTGTAAATACTTTCAACACAGTTATTACACACAGAACTTGCTTCAGCAATCAACCATCACAAAACAAATTTAGACTGAAGGGTGAAAGCCAGACAGAGAAGACAGAAAGACAGAGAAAAGCTGTTTTTGACTGTAAAGGTTACTGTAGATGTTTAAACTATGCTACATTAGTACAGCAGGACTACAGCAGTGTTGCATGTGAGGTATTGTACGACCCTCAAAACCAACTTTTTCACAGCCTTCCAAAAACTCACAAGAGGAATGCTACCATCGTTCCGCAGCAGCCACATTGATAACCTACCTGCAGAGGGAGTAATTTTTTCTATATCGGCCTTATGAGCACAGACGTAGGCTAATTCTGGTTAACTCAAAATGATAGTAATTGGCCAAATTAAGTGGCTGGCCGATTAATTGGTCTATGACTATTAGAAAGTCTGAATGAGTTATGTAGTCAATGTTGATAAAGTAAGTGTAAGACTTGAGATGATACTTTGATTTTCGCTTGCAATAAAGAAATTCCACTAAAAATAATTTCAGTCTCGAATATTCGCCGCTTGTTGCTGACTCCTTTGAATACGAAGGCAAAATGTTTCAAAGCATCCATATAAACCCAATAATGCTCTCCTACAGCATAATCCACTTCTCTGTCGATTATCTGTATCTAAATGTTCCCAATGTATTTAGGGATGTATTGACAAAGCAACAATTAGAACATATTGAAAATATGGATCAACAGTAGAAATAGTAAATGTAGTTTGAGAAGTTTCTGTGGACGTTTTGATATGTTTGACACACTTTTTTGCTGTGGCTTTGGAACTTCAGTCATTTTCGAAACCTACAGGCAAGCATTGGATATTCAAAAGATGTCTTATGTCCCATTGCAAAAAACAATGTTAGCAGTTTCAAGAGCAGTGTTTCAAATTAGGACTGTAATGATTATTTTCATTATCAATTAATGTGCTGATTAATTGAGCAATTTCACATTTGCCAATCTACCAGCAGAAGACAGTAACATTGGTGGTTCGCTGGTGCAGTTTTGGCTCAAGTAATCCGCTTGAACATGTCTTAAAAATCCACTTAGAGCTTTGAGTCTTCTTTGTCACTTAGGGAAAAAAACATGCTTCAAATACTTCGTCTAAACATATAGAACCCTGTAAAATAATCTTTCTTGATTGATCTTTAAAGTGGAGTGCCTACTACTGAGACAAGTATTTAACAGGTTAATTCAAGTGCACTTCAAGTGCTTTAAAGTACTTTCAAAGCACTGTTTAGCTCAACAATCCTTTTCTCTTGTCTCACCTACAAATTAATGTCTTCATCCTCTCTCTATGGACTCTTTTTGCTTTGGTTGTTCGCGTGTCTAGACAGAATGTATTTTGCGGGGCTTTGAGTTTGCCGTCTATTGTCTACCTGTGTACCTGGGGATGGTTGGATGGCTTCACCACATCACAGGTCTTTGTCTGCTTGAGTTTGTTCTCTCATCAGAGACCAGACATAATTGCCTTTCAACTCCCATCGCCCTCTCTTCTCCTCGCTAATGTGTCGTGCCGGGGGAGGTGGAACATCCCTACCTGCCGTTCTTATACGTAGAGGATAAAGCTAAACTGGTCACCTGCTAAATAAGCGTGTGCAGAGAGGTTCGGAAAGGGGAGGGAGGAGGTTATTGGCCCACTTAAACCTGATACTTGAAATCGAACCTCGGGACATGGAACAGGACAGGTGTCTGGTTCCAACTATGGCCAAAGTAATGGACGTGAGTGGTGACGGGGGGTTGGGTTGGTGTGTGTTAGGTTGGTGTGGGAGGTTACAAAATCCTTTGTAACATTAGGAAGGATCTGATAGAACTTCCCATGTCTCACTCTTTCCTCTGACCTCTCACCCTTATCTGACCTTTATGCAAATGTATGCGTGTTCATGGCTGTGCTGGTGTGTTTATGTGTCAGTAAGTGTGTAAGGTTGGAGGTGCGTGCATTTGTGGCAGCGTCAAGGTCAAGAGAGCACTGAAAGCTATCTTTAAAATCTTCAAAATAAAACAGAATGCCACACTATGTCTACAGCAGGATAGTTTTCGTGCTTGAAAGGTCTGGGAACATTTTGGCCAAATAACTCTCAAGCCTCTGCTCACACACGAACACCTGGCCTCCATTTTACCTCCTGCCCTGACACAATCTTGCACGTCAGGGCAGCCGCTCAGAAGACGTGTCCCCTACTGAGGTTTTATCAAGTAAACTTTGGTTACCGAAGCATGTTGGCATAGATCAAACCGGAGGAAGCAAATATCATAGTACTGGATGTCTGAGCTGTAACAATTAGTCAATTAATTGATCGACAGAAACCCAATCAGCAACAATTTTGACCTAGTCATTATTTTAGTCATTTTTCGAGAAAAAAAAAACATTCCCTGGTGCCAGAAGATGAAGATATATACTTTATTAATCCCCTATTCTTTTCACTCTTTTTTTTATTCTTACACACACACACAGGCTAAAAT
>NW_023339774.1:10876021-10876562 GCF_004916995.1 Morone saxatilis | reverse complement strand
CCTCCGGTTCCCAAGCCAAGTCTCCAAACACTGAGCTACTGTCCCCCGCCAGCTTCTCAACTGTGAAGATTGTTTTTTTGTCATGTATGATAGTAACCTGAATGTATTTTGGGCATTTGCTCGAATGAAACAAGTTATATGAATACAACACCACAGGCTGTGAGAAATTATGACTATTTTCTGACCTTTTATAGACCAGGCGATTAATCAGCAACATTATTCTGTGATGAAAATAATTATTTGCAGCCATTGTGAAATGGATAGAATAATAATACTTATGTTGTAAGTCTAGTCCAGTTTAACTTGACAAAAAGAAGAGACTTTCTGTTTCATGTCTAGTGATTCCTTTTAGTAATGAAAGTTAATGAATTCAGGCAGTTAAAAATGTTATCAGTTATAATGAATGTTTACTATAGGCATTAGCATGGAGATAAAGTTGCATGGTTTGAGCTAAATGCTAATACAAGCAAGTGAAAATGCTGGCATTGACAATGCTAATCTTGCTGACGTTTAACCAGTATAATGTTTACAATGTTCACCA
>NW_023339774.1:10875090-10875895 GCF_004916995.1 Morone saxatilis | reverse complement strand
GATGGCTTTAGATGTCCGGGGATCGCCAAAGTTATTACAAATAATCTTGAGGGGGACAAAAATGTCTGGACCAAAGTCCAAGGAAATCCATCCAATCGTTGTTGAGACATTTAATTCTGAATCAAAGTGGTGGGCCGTCATTCCCACTAGCATGGATCAAAATATATAAAGTGAAAAGGCTTTAATTAGTTGTTTTACAAAAGAATACAGGCGTATAAGACTGTAAAATATTATACAAAACACACATGTAAAGATTCAGGAAACACAGGACCGAAGTGTTTTCCAGACTCAACAAACACCTCTCGACTGTTTGCCTGCCTTCAGACAACATAACGACCTCACACTCCCGCCTTCTAATGAACTAGCATTTGATTGGTTCTGGCATTCATCCCGCCTTTAATGATGACCACTGATTGGTCACAGGCCTACTCCGCTTTCAACTTCCTGCCTGGTGAAATAAACAAGAAAGCCGCGAGAATAATCAATCATCAAAGACAATTATCTCTCTCTTTTTCCCTCTCTCTCCTCTTCCCCAGTCTCCTTCAAAACCTTCTCACTAACGCTGTATACCTCTATTTAGTCTCTCTTTAACTATGTACATGTCTGGACTGTGACAGATGTGCCAGTTTATGCTGAATGTCAAACTCCATTATGGTCACATAAAAGGTGCTTACTTAAGTCTGTTAAACCTAATGTAGCAAATGACTGCTGGGCTTTAGACTACAACAGATTTAAAGGCCTAGTGCGTTACATTTAGGAGGCTCTGGCAGAAATGTTGCTGGCACGCCACGTTGAACCACCATGT
>NW_023339774.1:10847123-10875079 GCF_004916995.1 Morone saxatilis | reverse complement strand
CCTGAACAGACAAACCAAACACTAGCTCTAGATAGGGCCTTTCGCATGTTTTGTTTCTCCTCAACACTTCACAGCCCGTTCTCATTCCCAGGTCGTAAAAATACAGCGGTGTTCAGTTAGTTGCCATCTGAAACTTCACCGCTAGATGCCACTAAATCCTACATAGTGGTCCTTTAAGAATAGTATGCCTTTGTGATATTACATTCTTTACAATGCTTAGGCATACATGCAAATGTCAGGGAAAAGTCATGTTAGTTACATATGCCTTCAAATAAAGCTGCAAGACCTTGAATGTTTCATATTAATATAACCACGGAAAACAAGGACACATTTTGAAAAGTTACTTTGAAAATATTCTGTTTATTTAATTTCTGTAATGTTCAAGTGAGTTAAGTCAGTGCAAATAGGTGTGCGACAAGCATGTTCTCTCCTTCTCTTTTTGCCTTTAATTCTTTCAGAAAGGTGGATGGAAGGATCTATAATCATTAATTTATCCATCTGCTCGCTTTCTCTGAAACCAGAACTAATCCACCTGTTGCATTATTTACCCGGAACCAACACTCCCAGTCCCTGCATCAATATTTCAGTGAAGGCCATTCACCTCCACTGGACAGCATGATGAGATAGATGTGGATGTTGGACAAAATATAGCCCACAATGCATTTTGTTCAAAATTAACTAAGTAGAGACATTTTGCTTTATCTTTTATGCCCAAAGTTGGAAACACTTTAGGTCCACATGTTTAACATTCATAAGCAGTATACAAACATTTAATAAATAGTCTATAACCCACTATAATCTAATTAAAGACAATTATAAGGACATTTTGTCATAAGTGTTTACTCATATATTGTATTGGTCAACAATTATACATTCTCCTGTGAAGACAGATTGTAAATAAGACAATAAATAAGAAACCTACTGTAACTTCTCTATTCAGCTGAATGGGTCTAACATATGCAAAATATGTATACGTCTCAAGTGAAGGAGACATCTCCAGCAACAGATACTACACATGGAGAATATGAGGATCATTCATCGATCTGAAAGGAGCTCTTCAGGTCAGTGAGTTAATTTCCTCGACACTATGGTAGGCTGCCAAGTAAGTTAACAGCTAGCCACGTGATGGAAATGATCATCGCATTGGTGAAATGTTATTTGTTACTATGGCAAATGTATCATGAGAATTTGCATTCCAGTGGCAGTTATGTTTAACATTTCAGCTTTTTAGTCTCCTGCATGGGCCGCACTGTAATTACTTCCATGTAGTTAACGTTATTAAAATATGGAAGCTATCTCAACACTATTAGAAGAAGCTGTCAGCGGTGCATTGGGCAATATTTCAAAATGTTAGGTTTACATTTCGAAATGTAAACTCAGTCGTTCGAGCGGCATCATTTGATATGGGGAATCACAGTTTGTAATTTAAGCCAGTAGTTGACAAATTAAGTATGAAACTGGCTGCAGACGGAGCCGGTGAGCTTTTCTGATGTCAGACTTTGAACTCTAATGTACAACACACTCTTTGCTTCAACATAACGCTTCGTGTTTCTCCTCCTGCAACCATATACGTTTTGCCATAAGAACACCAGGGCCGTTTTCATCTTTTAATATTCTACGACTCACTTGTTGGTGCTGTGTTGCCGCATCTAAACCACATCCGGCGTTAATGATGATGTTAGTTTATATTGACCTTACCGAGCCAACACACAAACGCAGCAACAAATACTTCCGATCGGGGGGGTCCGCAGCCATTAATAAGATCAGCACCTGCTGCACACACTTTGTGCTCTGTGAAGTTTATGTTTCCGAGTGTTGTTTGTTTGACTATATGGCTCATTATGGCATCAGTGCTGTTGGTGTATGGATATATCTGTAAGGCAGATGTCAGAGGGTTATGTCTGTTACACAGATGGGAGGTTTGGTGTCTAAAAACCAAAATATGGCAGCACTTTCCTTCAAATGTATAATTAGCTCCGTTATGACTTCATATTGAGTCATAATTTTACAGCATGGCCATAAGAAATAAACTATTGTTTCTTAATGTAAATTTAGAAGGACAATTGTGGATGAAGAAGACCAGCAGCCCTGCATCTGACTGTGTTGTTTGTTTCCATTGGTTATGACACTTCAGATCTGCTCCGATGGATCGGTCCATTTCAAGAATTCCCTTAGGAAATATTGGTTGTGATATCTTTATCCAATAATTATCTAGATCAGTCCTCGAGGACATAAATGTTCAGCCCAAAAGAAAATACTCATGTGTGGCACATATGATGCTGCATAATTTCATTTCTAAACAATAAAACATTCCTGTGAATGACAGAAACCAGATCGTCAAGGCTCTTAACATGTCACGAGCGTGTGACAATTAACTAAAATGCTCTATTACTTGAAGACAGTGCTGGCTTTATTTGTTGTTTGTAGCTTTGGGAGAGACTTGTTCGTGATTATAAACCTGCCCTTTTTTTTGTTTTTTAAATCAGCATGAGGAGACCATCGGAAATACTGTGGTGTGTGAATCATAAAACACCCTTAAACCAAAGCACCAGTTTTATTGTTCTATGTCACCGTCTCAGAACATCTTTGTTTATGCGATTGTGAAGGTCCTGTCTCTTCGCTCAGGAGTCTGGCATACTTTCTGAGGCGGCCTGAGAGAGAGGTGTTTACTCATGTTTCTCTTATTGCTGCAGTTAACACACTGATACGTGTTTGTTTCCATTTCAAAATTATGTAGTACATTACAGTGGAATGAAAAAAAATAATGCACTCAGTGGGAAGGGCAACAAAACAAAGCTTTAAAAAGGAGCCCGTCTTGATTAATGTAAAACGACTACAGTTTTCATGCTTCGAATTAAACCGCTTGTTGAAAACAAACTGCAATCAAAGTGCTCTTGATCATTCAGAGAGAATGATCTCTTCAGCAGCCTGACCGTAACTGTAGTGTACAGTATCTGTACGTTTATCGTAAGACCTCCATTTTTGTCTATAAATGCTTTAATGTGTCTGTAATTAAAGTTAACTGCCAGGGCCATTTCTGCAGAGCTGGTCTGAAGACCATAATGCGTTCAAAGCCACCAGCCCCAACCGCAATGAAACAATTAGAATCACTGAGCCGAAATGTTGGTCCCTAATAGCATTCTCCTTCTAGGCATGAGCAATCAAGACTTATCCAAGGCATGACAAACGGAGCCAGAGGGGACCTGTGTCAGCTCATCTGGGCTGGAATCCGTGCAGCCGCTCGACATTTACTGATCTAAAGTCCGCAGAGCTCTTTGGGAATATATATACGATCATAGTGGTTTGCTTTGGGTGCTGACCCCAGATCAGCACTTCCACTCTGCTTGACTTTGAAGTTTGGCCTCAGATTGCAACGGCAGTTTTACGCCAAAACCACGAGACAATGAGACTGACTCATTTTTTTCCTATGGGGGGTGGGGATTTTGAGAAATGTGGCCACATCTAAAAAAAATATTTATTCATCATTAGAGAGGCAGCGCTTTTGCATTCTGACCTAATGTGCAAGACTTACAACTAACTTACAACTATGTATTAGTAGCACCATAATTACTGAATTACTGTACAGTAAATCAGATTTTTTCAGATATTTTTAGTTAAAATTCAAAAGTAACTGCTAGACAATAAACTATAAATCATTTAAATCAATATTGAACCGTGTGTTACTTATTGTAAAGCAAGCACTTGAATTCCCAGAGAGGGAAGCCCCTACAGTCTTCTTACCAAGTATTTCAGGGGGAAAAAGTTGAATATGTGGTGCTTTGCTGCATCAAACAAATTGTTTTCTGGTGTGACGAAACATTTTTTCCCTTACGGACGACCGACTTCCAACATCTGAGTCTTGTTAGGACAGTTAGACAGAACAACAAGACTGCAGGGTGAAGCAATGAAGAGATCAGTTAGTAATTGATCAGTAACTGATAATTAGTTCAATAGTAGTTTGTGCTTAATATTTCAATACAGTAATGATTAAACAGCTTAAAAACTTCAGTGCAATAAAAAGAAGGGCCAAAGACACACTTTGTGTATTTGTTTGTGTGTGTGTGTGTGTGTGTCTGCGTGTGGGTGTGTGCTGTGTGTGTTGTCATTCTACACCCCAAATTTAAGCCACAGAGCCACTGACCAGATGTTTTTTCTCTCTTTCTCCCTCTCAATCCATCTCTTGGTATTTTTCTGTCTCTTCTTCTCACTCCTTTGTTCTTTCCCTGAGAGTTTCCATTTTTATTGCTTCACAAGTTCCCAATCATTCATTTATTTCTGCCGTTAGACCCACAGTTAGCATGGTAATATGACCTTGAAGCCCCACTAAAAACTATATGACCTGTGGCTAAAATGTGACTAAAATAGTTATATTCAAAACTTCCAGGCTGCAACTGTGTGTTCTTTTTATTAATTAATCTGTTGATTTGTTTCTTGATTATTTAATTACATTTTCTGTCCACAAAACATCCAAAAACTATTAATTAATTATCTAAATAAATGCTATTGAACTTTCTGTCTATTGACCTGATATATTCACTCACTGTATCAGTACTGCGAGACTTACAATCAATGAAAGGGTGTTTCTCATGTTAATTCAATAAAGTTACACACACATTAGTATGAATGAGAAATGGATGTGAGAGAGAAATCTACATCACACCTAAAATGCTGCTCTGCTGGGGTTTGTTTTCTACCTGTGTTACAGTGAATCAACAATTTGCTAGTTTCTTCTCACGAGAGCACTGTGTCTGCACACGTCTGTCTCAGAGAATCTCCTTCAGTCCAATAAATGTTAAACAGCTAGGCTAGAGACTGAGGGAAGTTTACGATATCTAAGGCGAGGTTATTCATCACACAGCACGACGTAAAGTGCTGTCCGTGGTGCTGAATGTTGTCTGCAGGTGTTAACATGTAAATGGTCTTCTGGTGCCTGAACATGTGTGTCAAGTGCGGCACAGACGCTCAGACAGTTTCTTGAGGTTTGTAATTCAGCGTTGCAACTAACAATTACCAAAAGAAATCTGCAGATTATTGTCTCGAATAATGCTCTATAGAACGTAAAATACAGGCAACTTCTACACTGCTTTTTAGGTCAAACCAACAGTCAACTCACACATATTTAGCTTAGTGTATCATAAAAAAGAAAAACAACAAATACACAGAATTGAGAAGCTGGAACCAGCCTCCACTTCAACATCTCTCTCCCCTCATTTCCTGCCATCTCCTTCTAGTCAACTTCGTAGGAAAGGCATAAAATTACTACTATTACTTACTTATATTTCAGCTCTAAGTCTCTAATTTAAACATGAGCCACAAGGCAAAGAAAACTCATTCGTATACACCGTATTTTACATCTCCCATAGCCAATTACACAAAGAGTAAAACTGTGCAATCATTGATCAAATATGAAGTAAGGAAATAGCATTATGAATGACTTATGATCATCACACAGCCTGTGAAATTCTGCACAGTAGTTGGTTTTTCACCACTGCTCCCCATCAAATCAATCTTTGCCATCTGCAAAGTCGGGCCCTCAGCGGGAAGTAGGAGGCTGTAAAGTTGATGTGAATGACAGATTGTTGGCAGCACTCGACATCTGTATAATCTCTGTTAGAGTTGACCACCTAATAGGGAAATGCTGGCTGGCTGTAATTGTACAGGTCTTTTTGTTTTTACATTGCTATTGCTGTGCTGTTGTTGCATCTGCAAAAAGGAATTGTTTGAAAACACCCTGAAGTACTAATGCATGACGGATTGACACTGAGGGACTAAATGGAGGAATAAACAGAGCAACAGAACGTGATAACTCAAATTTATCAGCTGCATACCTTGGACAGGAGTCAGTAGTTCCAGTAATAACAGACAGACTTATGAGAGAAGAGAAGAGATGAGAAGAGAAGAGAAGAGAAAAGAAGAGGAGAGGCAGGGGCGGAGATATGGCTGTTGTCTGACAATGTGAAAAGGAAATTAAACAATGCTGAAACCAGACAGTAGACCTAGATTCTTGAAAGGTGAAACACAGCAACACACGTAAGGTACAACTTCTTTCATCCAAACACAGATATTTATCTAAAGATTAAGCTCTAAAGTAAAGAAATCACTTGATAGTATCTGTCAAAACAGCTGAGGGGAAACTTGGCTCAAAACCATTCTGTGCATCTTTCAAATGAGAAAAAGAAACTCTTGGCACTTATCAGGCATAGGCAATAGCTCGTCATGGAGAGCGGAGAATTTGTAGGTTTTTAACTCTGTCATAAACGCTACAGGAGGTAATTTTACTAATGAGCATCCGGAGAAGAAGACCTAATCAGGAAGATTAGCGCACAGTCAGAGACACTTATGTCGATGAACTGACCATTTATATCAAATGGTTATAAAAATACATTTGGCAGAAAAATGCTCTTGAAGCTCTCAAAGAATCCGAGCAGCAAGAGGCTTCTGCTGGGTGAACAACCCCTTCCCCTCTTAATATATGACATATATCCACATTAAATCTTAGTTAAGGAGGATGTTGGGGTGGTGGAGGGGTAATAGTGCGGGGTGTCAGGTTATAATGGATGCGCTGTACACCTGCATGAATATGATTGGATGTTAGGAGTCAGCTGGTAGGCACACAGCTGTGAATGAGCCAGGGATTGTGAAGCATGACTGAAACAGCTGATGCCAATCAGCTAATGCACAGCTTCAACGCTATGCTTCATCTTTTATTCATAGGAGAACTTGATGTCATTTATTTAAGCTACAGCCTAAGGAATTCATATTTACTGAAACACTAGTAGATTATGATATGTACCTTGTAATGAGTAGGTCTGGGTGTGGAAGTTCAGTATTGTTTTGGTACTGACAGAAGTAATGAAAGTGTCACTGAATGGACGGTGACAGTCATAATCTTGTTTACTTAATCTCTTCTTCAGATAGTTCCGGATTTAAAATGTTGGGTTTTTTTTACATTTCAGACTATTGCACTCAGGCATTATTGTGCTGCTGCTCAAGTTTAGACAACATTTATTGTTTCAGAGCTCTGTCTTCTTTTGTTAAATAAAAAAAAGTTTGTAGAGAAACATGTTCATATTTCTTAAATTAGAGAATTAAAAACAGTACTATTTTGGTACAAAATAAAGTACCAAAACCTACCAACATTTTTAAACAATACCCAGTGCTACTTAAGAGGACAGAACTGTTCTAGAGATGGACCTTGGAGCACTGCAAAAAGAGAGAGATATATGAAGGAAAGGTTTTCTGCTCAACTGGTGGGGTTTTGTCTGGGAAGGGGAGGAGACAGAGAAAAGGGGGAGAAGGAGAGGGAGGGAAAGAGAAAACGGGGTGGAACAGATCTCCCCCCCTGCACACACACACAAACACACATGTACATGTGCAGACACATGCACGCACATATACATGCACACTGCTCTTCAAAGCCAAGTGGTTTTCATAGACATCCAATTACACTAAGAGATGACATCTGGGGAACTGCAGCAGATAAATAAGGTGAAAGGAAAGACAAGATTCAGTCACCTCAGAGAAACTCCAGATAACCAGAGAGAGCACCACTGATAGAGATAGGAGAGAGGGAGAGGCAAAGGAAAGAGGGAGGGGGCCAAAAGAGAGGGAGCCACACACGGGAGGAAAGAAGAGAGGCAACGCGCTGCTCCAGCGCTCAGACTCCGAGAGGCAAGGACAGAGGAGAGATAGGGAGCTCAGCTCACTGACAAGACGCACAACAAGAGAGGGGAGAAAGACGAGAGCTCCCGGGCTCAGTTACACACTCAAGTAACTTCAGACCAGCTCCGAAAAACCAAGAGAAACAAGGGGGAGAAAGAAAAGAACAAAGTCTGGATTCTGTGACTCTTTTTTGTGGCCTGCCTTGCGTGGATTTCTCTGTACATTTTATGAGAAGCAGCATTAATCCCTTTTTTGACTTCCTGTTTTTATTTATTTATTTTGTGAGCAGTTTGGCATCTTTTATCCAGACCTCCTCTGCCTTCCTGTTATCCACCTCCCTGGACTGGAAAAGATCAATGGTTTGGGACATGTGTGTGTGTATGTATGTGTGAAGTAGATGTTTTTAGCAGTGTATATGAATGAACTGATAATGTGTGTTTTTGTCTTTTGAAGATGTGTAGGTCTATATACAAACTTTAAAAAAAAAAGTATTCTTAGTGCGTGTGTGTGTGAGAGAGAGAGTAACCAAAAGCAAAGAGCGGCAGCCTTGGGAGAAGAGAGCCAAGGTGGTGAGAGGTCTTTGAGGCGAGCCCCCCAGTTGTTCCCGTTGTGAGGTGATCTGAGTTATGGATGTTGACGCATTCCTCTGACGCTGCTGAGGAATAAACAGCACAGGGGACTACAGCAGAGCCACCGCAGGCTTCACCACCACCACCAGCAGCTGCATCACCATCACCCACAATATTACCGATAACTCTACATCTGCTACTATAATCACATCTACCGCAGACAGATTGTCTTCAGGAGCCATTCTACAGGTTTTAACAGCTACAGCTACAGAGGTTGGGGGTCCCCAGACAGAGGAGGTGTAGTCGGTCAGTCAGGGGGAGTTTCTCCCACTCTCATTCCCTCTCCCTGCACCCAGCTCAGCATGCCCCAGCCCCTGAGCACCTCCACAGCTCTCTCAGCTCCACTACCATGTGTAGATGGACAGTGACACAAGGTGCACCGGTCGCCTGGTTCTCCTCCTGCCCCTTCTGCAGACCTCCTTCACTCCTCCTCTCCCTCACCTTCCTCCTCCTGCTTCTCCTGCTCGGACCCTCCTCGTCCTCACCCCTGGCCACTTTATCGTCAGACTCTGAAAATAACCACAATGCGCCGGGAGGGACTCCTCCTGACATCTTCATCTCACGCCCGCCACCATCCTCGTCACCCCCACCAGTGCACGCATCCTCTGCGAGGTTGCCACGGGCAACCAATGTGTCTTCGTCCTCCGCGACTGTCGTCGGGCGCCACGTGCGGAGCAGCTACAACCATCTACAAGGAGATGTGCGCAGGAGGAAACTGTTCTCCTACCAGAAATTCTTCCTACGCATTGACAAGAAAGGAAAAGTTAATGGCACCAAAAGCGAGGACGACCCATACAGTAAGTCCACTTTGTTATATTTTAACAAGTGTGTTTCATTGGTTCTTTACATTTTAAGCAATATTCAAGGAAACAGCAACTTGTGAGAATTAGAAACCAATCTGGGATTTTTAAAAGTTTTCACTGGATATTGAGCCATTTCATTTGCACCAAAAATTGACAAAAGCACAACCAAAAGTTTGCTATTAAGCATTTTTTATATCTATCAAAGAGAACAGTGTGGATGCACTAGCTTTCTGCAAAGAGAGAGGTTTTCGGTCTTTCCACCCTTCAGCAACTGTGCACCTTATAAGATAGGTTACTGGGCAAAAGAACAAATAACAAAGCTGCGTGATTTTCAGCCCTTTCACCATGTGTACAGGCAGGCATATTTGCCAGACTACAGAGAGCATGACAGTGGGAGAGGAGAGAAAAAAACAAAATGAGTAAGTCAGGAAGATAAAAAAGAGAGATGATCCACTGGAACCAATTAGAAATGGCCCAGAGAAAGTTCTTCTTTCTTTGAGGAAATATCTAAAACACAGCTATTACCAAACCCCTGGGGAGAATGACAAGTAGACTTACTCCTTGCTGCTATTGTGCTGCAGCCATAATAGTGGTGGGCACATGCTAAGTATGAGGTTATACAGACTTAGATGTAAAGTAATAACCACGCGATTCCTGCTCCTTTTTCTGGTTGTGCATTTTGAGGGCTGTGAAACATGATTTTAACCTTTATTTATCCCGAGAAGGGTCACTGAACACACATGCGCTTTTGTCAGCACCACTCAGCCTCACATTCACACAGTTATACTCTTTCACACTGGGTAGGCTCCCAGCTCTTAGTCCTCCACTGTGGGGCATTGAAAAACTCCACTGGTGCTTTCAGGACACCTTGAGATACCTTAACTGTAGTTTTTGAGGGAGGAAATGGTATGATTGCATGACTGAATGCAAACTGCACAAATGATGTGGAATCTCTTGTAAGATAATAGATTCATATTAGGAATATTTAGTGTACAGTGACTATATATTAGCATGCAAACCTCACCAAAGCACACTACAAAGTACACTAGCAAATAAAAAATACTTTTAAAAACTTGTAAGGGTCATCATAATCATTTATGACTGATTCAGAACAGAAAATCAGCTGTTATCATTTTGTAGTCCACATCTTTATCTTCTAGTTAAACACATCTGGAAGTTCTCCAGGACTGCCACAGTCTTCTGGTCTCTGCCTAAGGGCACATTGACAGTAGTTGTTGAAGTAGAACAGAGCATTACTCCCACATTTACCTGCCCAAAGTTTCCCTGCCAGTTCACTGAATTAGATGGGTCACGTCCAAAACACGAACTAATTTCTGAAAGATTATACCGCAGGCTCTCGCTGCATTACGTCTACTACTATGTATACGAATCTGTCACAGCATGTCAAGAGTGTGTGTGTCTGGGGAATGTAAACGTCATAAATTGATTTTTATCACTCACACACCTTTATACACATGTCGTAGGTTTATCTGTCTGTGGGTCTGCGGTGCTGTACAAGCCTCTCCTGCTAAGAGCACACACACACACACACACGCTTGAGCACAGAGAGGCCAGTCTTGCACATGGCCTCCATATGGCAAAGCCCACTTTTATTAGGGCCAGGGCCAGTGTGAATATGTGTGTGCATGTGTGTCTCTGTGTGTGTGTGTGTGTGTGTGTGTGTGTGTGCCACTCAGACACCAGGGCTCTGCCAGACATGGTTGAAGGAATTTCAATTAGCGTCTCTTCCTCCCTCCCCTTGCCTGCAGTCCTTTCTGACACACACATGCATGTGCACACACACATACACTTTTACACACATGCACATAAAGAGCTCAGCCATTAGGGTGCAACGTGTCACTAACTATAATGGCATCAGGTCATGGCATTTGAAGCACAATCCATCAATTTCAACAGCTTTTGCCACTTGATTGTAGTGAAAAAATATAAGGCAAATGGGTAAGAACTTTGTAGTGAAAAAAGAATCTCAAATATGAGGACTTGGCCATGGAGGCCAAACCTTTCAGGATATATTTTGTCTTAGCAGCATATTTAGTAGGCATTTAATCAAATATCTACCTGATAGCAAGTGCAGATGTTTAACATGTTTCAGATTAAAAGACAATGTGTGAAAATGTGGCTATAAACTTTGGCTGATATGGCTGTAGTGAAATAATGATTAAATAATGTGTGTGTCTGCACACCATCATTATGTCCAGGTGCTTGTGCATTGACAGCATTTGCATCCGTGATTAAGCTTGCATTTACAGGAGTTTGCATGCTTATGCGCCACCTCCTGCTATTTTGCATGCACTCTAAAATCAGCAGAGAACAAATTGTACCCTTCAAACTAAACCAAACAGAACATGATTCAATTCTCCTCCACTAACTGACAACATGGATGTGGTATTGGTCATGCTAGTGTTTTTTTGCTTTGCAAGTTTTCAATGCACTTTTTGTTCATTTTAATATGCAACAGATTATAACATTGTTTTAGAGTTGATGGAAGCAAAGAAACTGCTTCAAAGAGCACACAGACCTTTGGACAAATTAGTTCTTTGAGGCAAGTTTCTGGCCTTTATGTGCTCATTAAAAACACATGGCTTTTCTGAGATAATGCAAACCTAGCTCTGTATATATATACTGTAATGTACCTACATAACAAAGTGTACTAAAATTGCCCCAATGTGTAAGAGAAAACTCAGGTGTTGCACATCTACAAGTTATAAAAAATTGATCTCTCCTTTAGGAAAGCATCACATTGAAAACTAGTAAGGGGGCAGTTGTTAGTGCTGTTATCATGGTCGAGTAGTCTGGTAATGTTCAGGAGGTCAGATTGCAAATGGGTGTCATTAGATGGTGTCAGAGGTGATGAAGAAGTTTCAGCTCCAGCTCCAGGGTCGAGGCTCTCCTCCACAGCTGAGCCTTTCTAATCATCTTGTCAAGCTGAGGGCAGTACATCGTTCAGGGTTTAGGGCCTGTATTGTGAGTGTGTGCTCACTGGTCCGTGGCAGTGTTTGTCTATTTGTGTTCATGTGAGATGGATGCTCATTTATCCATCTCACCTCACAAGGCCTTCAAAATAAGGCGCTCCTAGTCCAAGGATGGCATTCCTATCGGGCTGTCATGTGATTGAGCATTGATCCTGCCACTGACCATAAGCAACAGAACTGCCCTTGTTCTTCTTCCCTCGGTCTTGTCCACGGACTGTCACATCTTGTTTACAAACAAACGAATAAAGCAATGAAACAAATGGACATGTGTTTGCAGTTGGACCACAGACTTGTGGTCGTGCGTAGCTCAATTAGCATTGAACGGTGCCAACTTGACCACAGTCAGAGCTTTGACTCTAACTGTGGCCACCCGGATTGTAAAAGCTGCCGCACATACTTATTGTTAACATTAATCACAGCAGACACATTACCCGCTGACATGAATTAATCTAACGCACCACAATTTATGGAGAGTGTAATACACTGGACATTATTCTGATTTAGTGCAGGTTTTCCATGTCCAGGGTAATTACGCAGGTCTGCCCCCTCTGGTTTGACCTCTACCCATTGACCCAAGTCAGGAAGCTTTGTTAATGGAAAGGTCAGCGCTACACATAGTGCATCACTTTTGGCTGTTCTGTTACTCTGCCACTGTTATGTGTATAGCGGGGATGCAAATTTCATTTAATTTATTCATTCGTCTAAATTATACTATATATATATATATATATATATATACACACACACACACTTTAATACATTTAGATTTCCAGTGACACATCTGCATCCAACCATATTCTCTTACAGTGAATATTCTCCATCGCACAAAGTAATCTAATATATTATTAAGCGTAAAAAGAAAGAGAGTATTGCTGTAATATTGTTTTCAACACTAATCTTGTTTCAAAAAGTTTCACTGCACTAGAATGAAAGAAAATCACACTTGATTCTAGAAAATTCCTGAAACAAGTTGATTTGTATTGAAAATTGTCAAACTATTTCACTGCAGTGGCAGATTTTTTCCACTTTTTTTGAAAAAAATTGGATTGGATTTTTGCAGTTACCATATTACCAAAAAAAGCAAAACAGAGCAAGAAATGCCCGTTCTTTTAATGTGAAAAGCAGAACAAAGTTGTGTTTCAGAAGCATTTGAATACGCCTTAAAAACCACAACCACCTCTTCTCATCTTTCTCCTCTGCATCAAAAAAACCTCCAATGACTCAGCAACATTAACGCATAACAAAAAAGTGCCATTTTTGAATATGTTTACCATTTTCTTGAAATGAGTCGCAGTCTTTTCCCTTTTTCTACTCCTGTACATCTTTATTCTCCCTGCTCTCCACTTGATGAGTGAGTTTAGGGTTCTCGTGGGAAAAGGTAACAGTGTGGCCCATAAAAGAGAGTTATGAGGTGGTACTGGATGCACCAGAGGTTAGTGTCAGTGTTGCTTTTCATTCAGACTTACTTTGACATCTTCATAGACTCTCTTTCTCTCTCTCTCTCTCTCTCTCTCTCTCTCTCTCTCTCCAACAGCTGTAAATAAAAGCTGTGAGCAAACGTCACAGCACAAGCTTGTTCAGGAAATGCTGAACCCATCATCGAGTACCCCTAAAGCTGCCAGAGTCGAGGCTAACATCAACAATTACATTCAGCTGCACTCTAAAAACATACAATAAACATATACTACCTGCACACTCCCTCTGATCCTCCCTCCAACAGCATTAATTTGGCCTGTGGTTGAAACTAATAGTTAGTTCTCCTTATAGGTTGTAAACAAAAATCATGGAAAACCATTCAAGGTAATGATTGAAATTAGTCAGGCTCTTTTACTTAATCACCTCATAACATCTTAGAAACTCCAATCCGTCTGGATGAACAAATAATTTAATTTTCATATGGCAAACTTCGTGTCTGAGAGTCTGGATCAAATCATGTCGGTTCCAGATCATCACTTCTTTACTGGAATCTACGGAGCAAATGCTGTCAGTGTCCTGCAGAAAAACATTACATAATGTTGATTATTATCTTACGTAAGAGCGATGTAACTGACGGACAGCTTTGCCTTGCACATTTAGAAGTTATTTAATGGATAACGGAACCAAGCCAAAGCATTGATAACATGTTGTAAACGTTCGAGACAGGCGGATTAACAAGCCATTTACTGGTATTTACTGGAGGTTTAATGGCGCTTCACACACACACAAGTTATTACACAATCTTTGATGTCTAGAGCCTGAAATGTTCCGTTTTGGGACAAACTTAATCCCAGAAATCAGGCTGCCTAAAAAGTCATAGTGCAACCTGCACATCCAAACACAGCAGGCTTTCTCAGTGCAAACAGAGACTGTGAGAGAGTAAGCATTAGTGAATTTATCTGCTTTAGAAATCTGGAAACTTACGGTCTTTTAACATAGCCTGAAACTTCCAATATTAGTTATTACGGAAGAAATGATCTTTCCCGTATTGTGGCAACATATGCAGTGCTCGGTCTTTTCATCTCAGGACCACAGTATAGTTCAGTGATGGTCTACATATTACTGTAATTAACTGTGGTAATAAAGACAACTGTCAGATGTAGCATTCATGTGTAAAAAAAAATGTGCCCAATTATGCCTCCAAAACTGATTAGACTTGAGTGACTAAAATCGTATTTACAGTTAATTTAATAATTCTATCTAAAAAAATTCTAATTACTTGGAATAAAAAAAAAAATTCCTGTCCTCCCCGCCTTCGTCAGCACTATTTCACATCTCCCACATGAGGATGAATGTGAAGGTCCAGAGGTCCAGATATATGAGTGCCCTTTGACCACATAACTACCCGAACAGGGTAATTTACAGAGCATGTGTATGTGTTCATGCTCTTGATGTGTCTAGAAGAAAAGGTGAAATTAACAATTCTTTTAAGATATAGACCTTTTTCACAGCAGCCCATGAAAGTAATAGGGTAAACACAGGTGTTACAAACGATAATGATTAAAGTTCTGTTCCATTTAGTGTAGCAGAGCCTTTTTCAGTGAAACAGGCACGATAGAGGCACCCTGACTCTGTTTGACCTGGATGGAGCAGGACCTTTATGTGTTTACCCTACTATTTCATGCCAAAGGTTCTGCTGTGTGAAAGGTCTACTGGTTAAGAGATTTCTTCATTGTTAAAGAGCAGTTTTTATACTTCTGAATGCTTAGTGTTTTTGCCAGGAGTCACTGAGGACACTGACAGGATCTGTCTGATTTTCCATCACTGTTTACATATTCCCTATCATCGCTGCTTGATATTTTCCCATCAATTCACTCCCCTGTCCATTAATGTGTCAGCTACAACAAGACTGAAATAAAAGCCAGATTTCTGTAGGCAGACCGAGGCAGCCCTGCCACAAACCCCACCAGTCAGGCACCACCTTAAACAAAAGTCTTTCAGCAGCAAATCATGTTTCTGTAAGATCTTCTGATGCTTCGGAGCACTTCGGCTGTCTGAA
This sequence comes from Morone saxatilis, assembly GCF_004916995.1. NCBI lineage: Eukaryota > Metazoa > Chordata > Actinopteri > Moronidae > Morone > Morone saxatilis. The sequence goes on along the minus strand of NW_023339774.1, from coordinate 10,859,517 downwards.
GAGAAATTGGCTCCAAAACATCAAGAGTCAATTACTATCCGCAAGGAATCTCAAGTTGGGCATCTTTGTTTTGTTGGACAGCCTTTTTTTTCATTGTTTATGTTATGTGGAAGATTCTTGCAGTGTACAATCATAAATATCCAGGAGAGAAGGAGAGAAAGAGAGAGGAACAGGAGAAGAGTCTCAGACTTACAACTAGATCTCAGTAATTTAACAGATTTCTAAACAACCATCAAAATTTGGTGTGAATCATCATCTCTGTGTAACTGGTATGCAGTATACAAATCTGGTAAATGAGCAAATGTGTACTTTACAGATACACTTATCTGTGAAGTTTGCGTGGAAGTCTCGAATACATCTGGTAATACTCCTGAAGTATTCCTGAAGTACATGCTCATAGAGTGCATATTAGCAATATGAAGATTACTGCAAGAATGCAAACACATTGCCCATTTAGGATCAGGTTTTGGCTCGTATCAGCACTGTCCTAACAATAATCCAACAGTTTGTCGTTGTCTGAATAACAAAGCATTACATTTGGCAATAAACTGCAAAACAGAATGTCTTTGGAGTGAACAGTGATGAGACAATTGTTAGCATCATTTACAGTTGAGATCTGGTAGTATTTGCCATTTTAGCACACTTTTCTCCACGGCTCAATGTTGTAACGTTGTGTAATCTCCGCAAAATTGGAGCCTCTACTACTTTGTTACAAATATGATCATAAAATGTGAAGCTCAGAATTTAAAAATACAGTTTGCAGTGCAAAATATTATGTAGTTTAATTGCTGCAGCAGTTTATTTTAAGTTATTTTAAGCTTATTCTAAGCAGTCCATGAGATGACCCTAGACTGTAAACTAAAGTACAGTGACCTCTGAACTTTGTGACGCACGTAATATCCCGGTGAAAATTTTACATTATCTAGTCCGGAAAACCATTACCATTAGCAGATTAGTCAACTGGGCGATCGACAGAGAGATTTTCAAGTTTAAAAGCCAAACTTTCTTTATTTTCAGCTTCTCCAAAGTCAGGATTTACTGCTTTTCTTTGTTTCTTACCATTGTAAATGTAATATCTTTGAGATTTGGACTTTTGGTGGAACACAACTACATTTGAAGATGTCAACCTCGAGCTCTAGGAAATTGTGAAAAAATGTTTTGGACATTTTATAGACCAACTACAAGATCAAGAAATAATTGTTAGTTGCAGTCCTTTACAAACTTCTTTTAGGAAACCAAAAACAAGAATCCCAAACAGTATTATAGTTTGCTGAAAAATGGAAGTGTCATTTTGGTGTTAGCTTTGTGCATGTGAACAGGCAGAATTCATGGCCAGTAAAGCAGTGGGAGGTGAAGAATAGCATCTGTGACAGATAACATCCAGGGCTGCTGCCATATAGACACCACGTGCTTCAGGAAAAGCCCCCCCACCGAATACGCACACATACACCTCATGTTACTGCTCCTCCACAGTCACCCCTAACCCTCCTACACACACACACACACTGCATGAAAGTGAGGCTCTTAATGGAGTCATCAAAGGTAGAGCTGAGAGCTGAGTCCAGAGAGGCATCTGGACAGCCTGGCCGTTTGAACAGAGCAGCCAGGAATGCCGGCTAATTACCAAGTGTGCATTAGTGTGTGCGCGTACTTTACGTGTACGAACATAAATGCATGTGAGGAGAGACAAAGAAAGAAAGAACGATCTAAAGTCGAAAGATGCACGGGACAAACTGAATAATATGTGCATGTCCGTGCGTTACATTGTGGTGTAAAATAACAAGATTTCTAAAGCTGAAAATCCGAAAATGTCTCAAACCACAACAGTTGGGCAACATCGCACTGGCAGCTGAACTGTAAATGAAAAATGTGTGAAATGCAGACGACCGTCACAGCACTTTGCCTGAAAACATAACTCCTGGCGTGTCAGGCCTGTGAAATGTTTTGACAGAAACTGGCAGCTTTGGCACTTTATCATGTTACAAAGTCAACTGTGTTAAAAAAATCACAGGTTTTTTTTTTCTCCTCTCGATCAAATCCCCATTAACATCACTGCGAATTTCTTTTGGTTTCCTCCCAGCTGCTCTTAAACGTGTGTGACATAACTTGCTGTGGTCTCGCTGCGCCCAGTAAGTGATCTCAAATTATGTGGACTGGAATGATAAACAGTGCGGACGAGAAACTTAATGCTATCTGTTGTTTGGACCCCTATTTTTAAACTGAGGGGGTTTTTCACTCAGGTGATCCCTTTTGTTTGATTTTTTTTTTTTTTAATAATCTGGGTTTGTTTTTCTTTTCGTACCTCAGCCAGTTTTGAAATCACACACAGCTTGCACGGTGTGCGGTTTTGGCTATTTCTGTGCAACAAGAAAGACAGTGATGTGAGTGTTCATGTCAGGAAAGGAAATAAAACCATTATGGGGGCAAGAATAAGCTGAATAATACAGTGAGTGCAGGTCAAATAGAACAAGCCTGCTAATGAAAAAAATACTGGAGAAGAAACTCATTCAGTGCAATAAAAAAACGGGCAAACCATATCTGTTTAATATGATTTACAGCCCAGAAACTTGATATGAGCAAAACAAATTTTGAAAACAAATCAGTTTACCAAATATTCTATTTGTAAAAAAAAATGTGTCTATATTGAAAATCAGAAACAGGCCTCTGTTTTCTCAGCTTCGGTCTAAACCGTCGGCCAGGCGGGCTTTGATGTGGCCACTTAGCACAGGATGATACTGTTGTCAACCACATCAGTCTAAACCAATACCTCAACGCTCCTCAAAACACATAATATACAGCAGTTTCCACTCCAACCCAATATCTTCACCAGCACTCACCAAGCAAAGCTGCACAACCGAGGAGTGTTTGTTCTCTCTCAGACTTCATAAAGAGCCGGAAATATTCAACCAAACTCTGAGAAAAAATAATGCAAAGGAAATAGTTTAATCCTGTTTAAAGCATGGGTTTGTGGAATTGCAGCAGTGGCCAAGAATACTTGTTTGCATGCATTTTACTCTTAGTTTGTTTGTATCTATATGGCCGAATACAGCAGAATAAGTTTCATATTTTCAACTGATATCTGATTTGAGCACATTGGTGGTCCATGTTTTCTTTCTGAATTCCTCTATTCTTCTTTTGAATCTTTTATCTTTTTTTACTGGCATGGATTTTCTTCTCTTTTAAGTCTTTGGTGGTTGCATGGACGTAAACTCTCTTGTCACAATGAATATGAGTCGTCGTCAGTCCCTCTGTTGCCATAGTTTCAAAGAGGAAAAATGATCTTGGTGTTCAGACCTCAACTGATGCAAATCAGATATTAAATCTTTAAAAAAAACACAACACATAATAGGGCCACTTTTGCTATATGAAAATTTAGTTTCCTGGATGTCACATTTATATTGAACATCTAAAAAGAGTGAGAGATTTAGTCGCAGCAGAGTAACACAGGGGTTCATCCAAATATTTGACTATTGGACGCAGAATAAAAGAACCGAACCATTCCATTCTTTGCACTGAGGGGAGTTCATGACACAAGCTAGTCCGCAAGTGACAATATTTCACAATACAGAGCGAGACCTCTCCGGGCTGCAGGCACGCAGTAGACCCACTCACAGCTGGTCACCATGTCGAGGTCAAATTGTGAACAACCGCAGCATAATCTTCAAAAAATCTCCTGGATAAACAGTGGGAACATTTTCATAACCTCCCTTAACCTTTAGGTTCAGCTGGAGTCTCACCGACCGGGTTTCCAACAGGGCCGGGCAGGGGTCGATGGGAGGTCTCTGCGCATGTGTGTGTTCCTGTTTGTGATCGTGTGTGCTGTGCTGTTATGTATACGTGAGTGTGAATGTGTGTGTGTGTGTGTGTGTGTCTGTGTACTGCAGGCTAGTTGGAAAGCTGGTTGCGTTACCGAAGCCACCTCCGTCTGCCGTTCAGAGCCGTAAATTCCTATTAAAAGTGACAACTAGTGTTTATCTTAACTTGCAAGTGATGGTTACACTTTGAATGCGGTACAAAGTAACCATTTGACATATTTCCCCATCCTTTATATATTTAATAATTCTATGGTTACTTACCCAGTGACTTTTATTTATGTGGTATAAGAGCAAAAACACCATCAGTTTTTAATACAAATGTGCTACTTATCAGCGTTAACTTCAAACTGACTGTCTTTTTGTTATCAGAAAGATTCTTCAATGTGGCATCCTGTCATCCTCTCTTAGGGACAAACGTTTTTAAAATATCAAACCATAACAGACAGTACTTTATTCAAAACTAGACTTTCTGTGCTAGCAAGTCCTCTGTTACAGTTTGCCAGTGTGTGTTATCGTAATAAGGACTTGTGCCTAATGTGTCCTCAGTCAGATGGGAAGCTGAATGGTTGACAGAGAGGTGAAACTGAGAGAAGATTAGAGAGTAGACAGAAAAGAATATAGACAAAAAAGAAAGTGACGAGAGAGACAGTTAGGATGAGGAATTATTTCACAGAGCTTTGAAAGTGTGACAGAACCGGAATACAAAGAAACACCAACCATCCATAAAATGTGGATTTAGATCATCGCAAACTTTTAACCCTCCAAACACCAATTAAAGCTACGGAACAAAAATATCTTAAATGTATTAAAACTGTTGTATAATTACAGTCCTTTTACGTTTACATGCATTTTAAAAGAGACACATTTCCATTCACGTTTATGGCTTTGACGGGGTCACACTGGAGTTTAGTTTTGGCTACAAAACACATTAAACATCGTAGTGGTCTTTATGAAGTGGTTAATGAACAGTTTCTTACTGTTAGAAGGCCAGGTTGTGTTTATTTGTACTTGCAGCTCCGTTAGTGTTACGGTTTGGGTTTGACTGGCAAAGACCCCTTTTGGCCTGTCTTTATGAAAGTTGTAGCGTTGCCCTGTTACACACAGGTGTTTGCCCTTGGTAGTTTAAAAAAAAAAATGTTGATAGCGGAAAATGTCCATGCTTTTTATATTAACTGTGCTATTTGTGCATTTAGTGTTGGGTCATAAAACTGTTTTTCCTTTGCACTTAAAAACATAAATTCATAATTAAGATGTTGGGCTGAGATCCAGGGGGCACAAGGAGGGAGAAAAACAGTTTTTCAGAAAATACATAACAGACTCAAGACATTAATAAGACAATGTGCTGAATGAGGAAAATCAGCGAGTAAAATAAAGTTTTAAGTTTTAAGAGCAATGTAGGTGTAGCAGTGTGTTTGTGCATCACTGCCTCTGTGTATTTGTGTGTGTATTTATCACAAAGAGCTGTTGTCCGGGTCTGTGTTACAAGCTCAGGTCCTGCTTTTCTCCATCTCCTTGCCATAAACTCTGTTGTTGCAATCTAAGCCTTTTGTTGCAGCCTGGCCTTTTAACTTGCAGGCAGACGGGCTGCTTCTGGTAACTGGTAAAGGGGCCATAAAAGAGCCCTGTGCTTTGGTTTTTGACAAACCACATCAAACGGGAGGAGGCAAAAAGGGGTTTGAACAGGTGGACCGGCCTTTAGTGCAGCACAGACAGATCTTATTTTGACAGATCACAGCTCAGAAATGTCAGCTGTGGCGCAGCGAGACAGAACATTTTGAACCTGATAGATCAGCGTTGTGTTGTGGTACACGTCTGTGTGAGTAATGGACTTAACATAACAAGCCAACATGATGCACTGTGAGCTACGAGAATCTTCTTGAAGTTCAGAGGTTCAACAAGCCTTTATTGACCAAATAAGGCAACCGTGGGGATGGATTAATGCTGGTTTACATCAGAACTACATTTCACAAAAAGCAACATGGCCAAAAACTTTTAAAAAAACAACAACACACATTCAAGGAAAAACTGTTTGTCACTGCAAAACATCAACTTAATTTTTATGTTCTTTTTAGACATTTCCAAATGCAAAACAGTCTCTCATTGCTATTGTAAAGCAATGAGACATTACAGCAGACAATGGGAGACAAGTGTGACACATTTTGCAGTGAGAAAAGGTCCAAAAGTCTAACAAAGAAAGATATCTCAGCATATAAAAGGTTCAGAGTGGGGATTTATAGCTGTAAAACACAACAGTTTGAGGGCGACAACCCGCTTCCTCATCCCTTCATCTCTGTGACAAAAATCACACCAGGGCTGCAGGACGTTGCAGAACTCTGTCTGAGAATGAGAAAGAGTGGATGAGGGGAGGAAATGGGCATCTGGTAAAAAGACAAATTTGATTTGTATTAGATTTTAAGAGTCATTTACTACTAAATCTTGCGGTTCGCTCTAGGAGAAGTAGACAGACGCACTAGTTTTTTTGGCAGTGCAGCAGGGGCATAAGGCTGTCCATAACACATTACTCAAAAAGGAAATTGTCTAATTATTGACACTTTAAAATCTCAAAAATGAAAATAACAGACCTCGAGAGATACTCTGGATAAACTGTCCCTGTTTCTCAATTCATCCTCTCGACTTTTCCTGCAACCAGGCTCCACTTCCTACAGGCCCCTTTAGGCTAATCCTCTCAAACCCCTGATAGTTTTATGGCTTGGTGTAACTGACTTTAGGATGAGAGAAGAAAGGCCCCGCGACCACAGCTTAAACCAGTAATTGGTTCAGGCTTGAAAACTGATACGGACGCCTTGACCTCTTGCCAGTCTGGCAGCCACGAAGCCTCTCTCCGTCCTGTCCGTGTGCCCATTTGCCTGCCTGCCCGCCTGCCTGAGCTCCCCTGGTCAGAAAAACAAACATAGAACGGAGAAATGTTTTTTCCTGGCTTACACCTCGGTCCCAGGGCATGCAGCCCACAAGCTAACCAGCAAATGAACAGGGGGCAAGAGGCCGGTCTGAGGTCTGCCTGTCACATCGTGAAGAAAAAAAAGAGAAGGGGAGACAAGACTGGGGTTCACTTGTGCGGACGAAACAGAGATGATTCAGGTTTCTCCTGCGGAATCAAGGAACTCCAATTAACAGTGATGCGTGCAGACCTAAAACCTCATATTCCAAGATGCACTTTTCACATTTTAAACTAATTTTAATATGGTCTAATACTATTGTGGTGTTTCAGATCCCATACTCTCGCCAACCTTTATTCATATTTTCTTGGTAACAACGTCAACACATGGAAGAAACAGTATAAATGCCATGAAGTCAGTTAATCAGTATTAGTTAGTGATTAGTCAATGGACAGAAAAATATTTGCTAATTTTGACAGTTAAATCCAAAATCTGTTTGTTTTGATCTACTCAAAAGCAAGGATTTATATCGGTTTATATCACTTGTCTTTTGTACTGATGGTCAAACAAAGCAAGCAATTAGAAGATGCCACTTCGGGTGCTGGAAAATCGTCACAGACTTTCATAATAAAAATAATCATTAGTTGCAGACCTGTTTAGGACCATACATATGTAACTGGTTTCAGCAAGATGTAAAAGTCAACAGAACAGAAAGAAAACCACAAAGTTTTGACCCATTTGTGTCTCTGTCCCCGCTGCACCAGGTATTCTGGAGATCAAGTCGGTGGATGTGGGAGTGGTGGCCATCAGGGGCCTCAGCAGTAACTACTACCTGGCAATCAGCAAGAAGGGAGAGCTATATGGAGCGGTGAGTAGCTGTTAAAAGTACTGTGTGACATTAATCTGCCCCTTTTAATGTACAGTTACTTCTTTTTTTTGTTTTTTCCTTTTGGGGTTTTTCAGTGTCCCACCCTAGTGCAGTCTCACGATTGTTAAATTTTTACTGGCGGCGCGGTGTAAAATCTGTGTCAATCTTAATGAGTCAGAGCCTTGCACAAGAGATACTTTTCTCCCTAAACTGGTGACTCTGCAGCTTTGAATTTCCTTGAATGCCTTTTTAAAACAATGGACAAGGCTACAAGACTCTCTATTCCAGAAATAGGAACCACAGTTCAGTCAATGTGAGCTCTCCTCTCCGCTACCTACCTCTCCTCTCCGCTCCATTCAGAAACAGGAAACACAATCCTTCAGTTTCTCTATTCTGCTTCGGTCCCTCTGGGGAGAGCAGCCCTTGTTTCATCCGTTCTCTCCCTCTCCTTCCTTTTCTTCATCTCATTCTCTCCCTCCTTTTTTCCCTCTCTTTTTCTTACTTTGAAAGACCCAACTTTCAGCGTGTCTCTCTGGAGCTACACCACAGATGAAATGACACACGGTAGAAAAGACAGAGAGGCATTCTGTTGCATGGCCTGAAACTGAATTCCCATGACGTCTTCTGCTCGGTGCAACACAAGCCATAGTAGCACAGCGGTGAGGGGCTGGCGTTCGATTACACTTGATGGGGTTTACACAGTGACTTCTTTATCCAGCGGTAATCAAATGAAATCATTGTTTCATTGCATTGCCAGATTAATGCATGTAAATGACACAACAGAGTATGATTGGGTTAGGCCTTTAGGTTGTAACGTGATTGAAGTCGTATAGAATTCTCAAAGAGAACCAACGAGGAAGACGGGGTGATACATTCGCTGTGTGGTCTGGGTTAAAATTAATCGTATTCAACAGTTATTTCTCTATTAAATGTAAATATTTACTTTCTAAGATTTTGGCATAAATTCACTTCATAAAGCAATTCTGACATTATTATTTTTTATGATTCGTTACCATAATTTAATGTCACTTGTGATTACAGTTTCTTTTTTTTTTTGCTTTTGCAATCATTTTAATTGAAAGGCAGCCAGGGCGCGCGCACACACACAGAGTTTGGTCATACCGAGCACGAGTGTTCATTAGAAAGCTGCACAGTGTCTGTAAAATATTCTCATTTTGCTTTGGGAACATTCAGTTTTACTTCTGGAACCAATTTGAACAGCTGTGGCCAGATACAGGGGGAGAGAGAGAGAGAGAGAGAGAGAGAGAGACTGAGTTATATTGTGCATGTGTGTGTGTGTGTGTGCACGCATTCGGGGCAAGTACATTTTTGCTTGTGAATATCAACCGCATCCAGTTAACTGGCTGTTTAAGCGACGTTAGCCTTAAGCACAAGGGCAGCTTCCAGTAAACTGACAAATGTTACTCTCTCAGATCATTTTCTCTTTATTTACCAGTGGGTGGTCACTGCGGTAATGTAGGCCACAAACGCGGTGTCACGATGCTCTTTGCTGGCACAGAGCCCGAACCTGTAAGACGTCACATCTTATGCTAACCTCTCTGCCTGCTGTCCCTTCCCGCACCTCCCCCACCCCTGCAGTCCACTGACACACAAACAACATCTACAACAATTTGAATTTCATGTCCAGTTTTTACAATTGGCCTTGATTACACTGGGGATTGTGCAGCAGATTCTTAAACAATAGCTGACCATTTGTTGATCCACGTTGTCACAAGAAGTAAAATATCAGCGTGTTCCTGCTGTGCTAAGACAAGGTCCATAAGAACAACTTTAACATAATAAGCATGAACAAAATGCAGCAACAAAAAGCAACAAAGCCTGAGATTTGACTTCAGTTTTCTAGTAACAACTAAAGCTAGTTATAATAGTAATAATGAAAGTGAAAGATTAAGAAGAGGGACTGGGTACAAGATGTGGATAAGGAGAAGATTAACTGAAAACTGGGGCCCATTAAATAAAGCACAGTTAATAAAACATACAGTAAGTAAACAACCAGAGATATACAGTACAACAGCCTTCTGAATGGAAGATTAGTTAGTTTTTTGCATGAAAAATTAGTAATTAATTATCAAAATTGTAGCGGATAAATGATCAACTCATAGCTTAAGGTCTACAAAGCATTCATGCTCTTGTACAACCACACATCATGTATCTCATTCACACAGCCAGGACCATATTGTGGTAAAGTTTCAAATCACTGCCTATATAGAAGTGGTGCCTTTACATTGGACATTTGAATGTAATCTCTGCTCTGATTCATTTGTATGTCACATTCACACTCCCCGTCTCTCGCCCCTGCAGAGGGACTATGGTCTGGACTGTCGTCTAATTGAACGTATTGAGGAGAACAAGTACAACACCTACGCTTCAGCAGAGTGGAAGAACAAGAAGAAGCACATGTTCGTGGGACTGAACGCCAACGGCAAGCCAATGAGGGGGAAGAAGACAAGGAGGAAAAACACAGCCACTCACTTCCTGCCCATTGTGGTACAACCACGATGATTGGACATATCAGCCTTGAGAGAGCTCTGCAGACTGCGAGGGTATCAGACTTTATTTGCAGTTACAGCGATGGCCACATTGGACAGATCTGAATCAGATCTGAATGATGCACTGAGGAGGAAATGAATGGAAACCTATGGACATCTCTGTTGGATAAAGACATTTCTATTTTTAAAGAAAGAAATAAGATATATTGCTATACAATGTATATATTATTTTCAGTTTTAAGTTATCAAGTACACTGGCACAGTAGAAAATATGAAAAGAAATTACTTCTGTGCCAAAATGTGATTAGTAATTCACATTTCTAGATTTGTGTACATGTGAGGTGCTTGACTGGGAAGAAATATGAAGCAGCATGCAAGAAAGGTAAAGAAAGAAGAGATGAGGAAGTATTGATGGAAAACTGATAGAAAAGTAGAAGAAAAGTAAAGGGAAAGCAGAAAATGAAAAGGATTAGAAAGAGTTAGAGTCAAGAAGCACCAACACAACAGCAAGTCTAACACTATCATGTTTTTTTCTTTAAATTTATTTATTTTGTGTAATATTTAACAAAAACGAACAAAAACACAAAAAGGACAAACTCTTGTCTTTTTTACCATTTATGCTTCTCTTTTTGAATACTAATCATTTAAACCTAAATAAATATAAAAAATATATTTGTCTTTAAGTTGTTTGACTGACTTTGAATCCTTTTAGATATTTTCACGGTTCAATTATTGGTTGTCCATATTGTAAATACACAACAAAGAGATAGAAATAAATACATATATAAACAAAACACTGAAGGAAATTCTTCAATCAGTTGATCCAGGTAATTGATTCACTGTATTCTCTTAATATTACCATGCAGAGCTCTGGGAATAAAGAGATACTGTAGCACAGGGTGAATGGACACCACCTGCTGATGAAGACCAAGAGCTGAGATATTATGATTGGCTTGAACATAAAAAGGTAATTCTTAGGGATGGCTCGATATCGCTTTTTCATGTTCGATACATCAAGTATCTTACGATACCAAACCGATTTTTCCCACTCATAAACATCTAAAAACGATACATTTGTATGGATGCTTAACTCAGCCATCTAAAAATATCACGTTCAAGCGAATATGAAAGGAATATTCTACTCCCATGAAGGAAGAAATACATAACCCAAAGTTTAGTTAAGCCTTTATAAAATAGTTTAGGCTAATGGATTGTATCACATTTTTTTTCTCAGATATCCGACCAAGTGATTTTTTTCCAGTGGTATTGGACCGATACAATTATTGACTATCGGATTGGTATATCTCTGCTCATTCTTGACCTTTAAAACAGTAGGTTAACAATTATCTTAAAGATCTAGTGTGTAACATTTAGGAGGCTCTACTGGCAGAAATGGAATATAATATTCATAGGTATGTTTTCATTTTTGTATAATCACATGAAAATAAGAATCGGCATGTTTTTGTTACCTTAGAATGAGCAGTTTTTTATCTGTTAATACCTTCCGTGAAGGGCCCGCCATGTTGAACCGCTATGTTTGTACAGTAGCTCATAATGGACAGTCCAAACACTAGCTCAGGGCCGTCATTGGCAGATGGACTTCATTCACTGATGAATACTGTGTGGTTGAAAGCTTCAGAGCAATAAGTGACCACGAGTTAAAGTCGTTCTGTCAAACTACTATTTCAAAAAGGTCAGGAATTACCTTTCATGCGCAAATATATAAATATTTTGATAAAATTAAAAGCATCAGAAACATTTTTATCTAAGTAATCAGTGTCTACAACAAGCTGAATGAGTAAGCGGAGTACTTTAAAAAACCAAAAAACCAAAGATGTGAATCAGGAATCTGTGAGAGATTAGACTTTTGAAAGAAGCCCAGCAGACAACCTGGCTGATGAGTTCAGGGGTTTTCATTTCTCGCTGCAAAAACCTTACAAGTACAAATGGCAAACATGGCTTCCTGGAGGATAAACACTGTCTTTTATGTGATAACAACAAAGACAAGACAGGCTTTAGAAACTGCCAACACACACACACACGGAGACACACACTCGGGCGGTTTGGGTGAAGGGGTGTGTGCCTCAGTGTGGTCCAGCAGCTGGGGAAAGCCTCCTCCTTGACCTTACTTGTCTGAAACCTGTTGCCGTCCGCCCCCCGAGACAGAAAGACACATGGAGAAGGGCATATGGTATAACGTAAATATCACTCCCTTGTTTATCACCTGATTCTAATTAACTATGATGTCATGTTTTCTTTATTCTTCTCTCGCTTTCCCTCTCTTTTACTTAAACGCCTTCCCTC
>NW_023339774.1:10844258-10847023 GCF_004916995.1 Morone saxatilis | reverse complement strand
TGGCAGAGAGTTTGAAGAGTGATGTGGATGCAATGAACAGAATTACAAACTGCTGGCAGCCCTGGGTCAGGTGAGAAGTGTGTGTTTCTGTGTGTGTATGTGTGTATGTGTGAGTGTGTGTGTGAGTAAAGTTAATTTCCGAGTATGATGGAATCCACCAAAGTTGGTCTGTCCCGCTGTGTTTATTACAAAAAGGTCCTAGATCCTCTTTTTGTGCGCAGGAATCCTCAATGCCTAACACTCATGTCAAAACGTGAGTAAGTATGATGCATCAGAGGGAGATTCAAATTTCCTTTCATCCTCCCAGGGCACCTAGTCCTTTGTTTATATGATTACTTGGGTGTTCTGTAAACTACATATCAAGTACAATTACTTTGAAATGTGTTCAAGACACTGATCCCCCTCCTCCTTCCCCTCCCTTCTCCCTCCCTCATAAAGTTCAAGGGCTGGCATTCCTAAGCCAAGATGTCTTTATTATTTGGTGGTACAACTTCAGAGATCTAAATATGTAAAACGTCCCATTTAAGTCCTTATTAGAACATGGAAATCTGGACCGAAACTCCGATATTGAAGACAAATTCCTCCACTTGTTCATTCAGGGAACTTGGAATCAAGTCTGCATATATATCATGTGTAGACCTCTTGGAATAGCTTGATGTATTTTTATTGCAACTTTAACATGACTTAATGTGCTCTTGCCTTTTACCCATAATGCATAACAAGGCCAGACTTTAAAAGCGGGGCATTTATCCAAGACAGATGTTCCACTCTGATTATCAACCCCAATGACATCTGAGTTAGTCTGTTCAGCGGCACCAAGCCACGCATCATTTCTCCCATTTCTACAGTGTGCCTAACATGTTTCTAAAAACTGTTTGCCAATGTCATTTTTTAGTGTTGTGCTTGGGTATGTTTGGTTAGTGTTTGGTTTGTTGAGGCATGTGGCGAGGCTCAGTATGCGGTTTCTGTTTTGACTACATCAGGATCTATCGGACCTGTGTCGGACCTCAAATGAAACGTACACCATCGGCTTCACACGTTCACAGCTCCTCTGTTTGCTCAGAGAGTCTTGTGGCCGTGCGACCTGACCGCAGCAGCAGCTGTGAATATTTTACTTCCCGGGGAGAGGGGGAGAGAGAGCCAGAGAGCCAGAGGAGGGGATAGAGAGCGAGAGAGAGAGAGAGAGAGAGAGAGTTTGCAAGCTTTGAATTGGAGAAAGACGTGTGTATGAGTAGGAGAGGTGAATAACTGAAAGAACCACAGTCCTGGGGGCATTTACAGCAGTCAGGGGGGAGTGGGGGCAAGACAGAAAGGGGAGGAGGGGAGATGTTTGCTGAGAGGGCAGCAGTTTGGATGGGATGCCAAAGGGTGAAAGGAGGGGGTGAGTGGTTGAGAGGAAGAACCGGTGATGGGGGCGACTTGCCAGAAAATTTGGGGTTGGAGGGTTGGGGGTGGCTTGAAGGAGTATTTGCAGAGGTAAAGAGGGTTGGGGGGGCAAAGGGGCTCGGGGGCAATCATTGGAAGCAGACCAAGGGAGTTCCTGGAACCCAGGAGGTGAACCAGGAGTCCTCCTCCTCCTCCTCCTCCTCCTCACATGTTCAGCTCCTTTTACCTAATTTCTTTTTCACCATTTCATCCTCCATAGCTCAACTATTTGTCATTGTCTTTCTCATCCTTTTTGATGCGTAGAACATTTTCCTCCTGCATTAAAGCTGAATTAATCTAACAATTAACAATATCAATATTTCAAAGTGGAATGGGGTACTTGAACTGATAAACCCACAGAGGATCACAAACTCCGAAACTCCAAAGAGGTTTTTAGCCTCAGATATCACAGTGTTTTGATTTTTTCTACAGCATGAGGGTTTAACTCAAAAAGTCTCACCACTCTAGCCAACCCTGTTTTAGAGCCAGCCATTTCTAGCCACAGACTCGGTGGGCCATGACTTTGCACACAGACTGCGTGGACAGACCCTATACAGCTACATTAGAGGGCATTTCTGATACTGGTATTTGGTTCAGGACAATTTTTTATAGTTATAAACTTTCATTATTCACCAGATAGATAAAACAGTTTTGTTATGTATGACCACACAGATGATGCTACATAAATCATGGTTTAATCTTGTATTGTATGTGAACACATAGTTTTGCATGTTTACGCAAGGGTTTTTTTTTGGCTTAGTAGTATGTGAGACACACACACACACAAACACCAGAACACCAGACACCACCACACACAAACACAGGACAAGTTGTTGCCCTGGAAACAAATAATCTCATCCATCTTAAATAAAATAATAATAAAATAATAATCATGCTTATTCCAATGGAATGGACCAAATGATTAAACTAAGAAAAATAAGGAGTTTAAAAATAAAATGTGCTGGGGAGAACAGAAGAGTAAAATAAATGAAGGGCATAAACGGATTGATAATATTATACTGCCTTTTGTCAAGAGTTCACTATTTGGTCTTAGGTTTTTACTTGCTACAAATGCCTGTCTTATTTTATGTTTTATTTGACAAGCATGTCAAAACCTCTGAAATGAAGTTGTTTGCAGATGCAGTGGCATAATAATAAGTTAACAGCTTCTAAAAATCTTTTTTTAAATTTTAATTTTCCCCTCTGGGATAATTTGTTTTTCTTTTTAGTGAAGTTTAAATATAGAAATAAGTATCATTCCATCTCATTTGTAAATGTGCTTTCACACACACACACACACACACACACACACACACACACACACACGCAGTCACATCAAG
>NW_023339774.1:10837425-10844158 GCF_004916995.1 Morone saxatilis | reverse complement strand
AGAAGGTTTGCAGTGGAAATTGATGAGGATAGATAGGAAGATACCTCAGCCTTTTTTAAAAAAAGTAATATATAGGAACTAGTTGACCTGGATTTGGGACTATTTAAGACACAGTTAAGTACTGAGGTATTTTGAAAAGCGGCCTTCCCTAATAGATTTCTTCCAAACGGTGCTGCCGGTAATGTCCTCAACTCTCTGAATACATTCTTTTCTTCAGCCGAGGATGTGAATAAATCTTGATCTTACAGTCTCAACATAATCTGCCTAGAAGCAGATTTGTTGCGCAGTGACCATGATTATATGATCCGTTTCAGCATGAAGTACCACAGTAAAACCAAAAGGTTGGGGGGTTAAGCCGTAACTTAACTTACTAACCCACTAATCTTACTCGGTGAGACGGGACAAGGCCCTGACAAAATAATTTTACCCATTACTATCCCCTCCTCTCGGCTTCAGAATAAAACAATGCCTGCTTCATTTCAACCAAGCATGCTCCAGCTGGGCCTCACAAAAGGGGTAATCATGGAGAAGATGAGTCCTGTGATGGTTTGGTTGTGGTGTGTGTGAACGCACACACACGTCCGCACATGCAAGATGTGGTCCCAACAGCACAGAGCCCACAGGAACATTGATGAGGTTTTCAGTGATGCACTTTGCCTTTCAGCACAGTAGAAGACTTCCCATTGATGTCATATTCTGCAAGTGCTCCATGCCAGTGTATCTCCACTGGACTGCAGACACCACCTCTAACTGGTCTGCATTATGATACAGGTTCAAGATGCTAAGAAAAACAAAACAGGGGGACCTTTCTAAGAGTCAAAATCAGTCATTTACAAGGAAAGAATGGCTATTTTGGGATCCTGAAGTAGATTTGTTTACAGTGAAATGATCAAACTGCAATCTACTAATCAAAAGCAGCCAAATAAATGCACTTGATGAATTATAAACAAACTACAGTCACCCTCATGCAGCTGAGCCAGGACTGTAATGCTACACTTTTGTTACAGTTTAGATTTTACTTTGTGTGTATCAAAATCTGATCTGCACCAATTCATTACAAAAGAAAACTGTGTAATCCATTTATATTGTAGCAACACAAGGAAGAAAAAAGCTACTTCAAGACAAGCTTTCATTTCTTAGTTTTACTAACAAATGATACGTTGAGGCATTGTGATGATGTCTCAATGGTAAGAGCACCCTGAGTGTTCATATTAAAGTAAAAAAAAAAAGAAAGAAAAAAGATCTCCTGGCAAATGTAAAACACATGTTGGCTCCATATGAAAGCAATAAACAGCTTCTGGCCCCATGTCCCCAATTCCAGTCGTCATACAGGGCGAGCGTAGATAATAGCAACGATGACTGCCCAAAACGCATTTATTGCATTTAATTATTTAGCATAGTGCTTTCGAGCCCCCAAGGTTATATGAGAGACAATCATTCGCCATTAATCACACAGCTTGAAATCCTAATCAAAGTCATGTGCGAGTGCTTAGTGAAATCTTAGTAATGAGTTGATTTTTCTATTATATTATTGTCACAGTGCCATACTGGCATATGGTGACAAACTGAAATGCAGTATTACATATTATTACTATTTCGTTTTAATATTTGGATGGATATTTCTAGTTTGTAAATTCAATGCCATGTTCCACACCAACAAAACTATTTATATTACCTTTTTAACTTATAGTTTTATCAAAGTCCAAGCAGGTGACTTCACTATGTGTGCTTGCTGCTACAGTAGCTATATTGTGTCCTTAGCAGACACTGGCTGGCTAATGGCCTGAGGGTGTGCCCCCCCCCCAGTCTGGCAACATGATTCACACATGGACACACAAATCATCGCTGCTACAGCTTTAACAAATAAAACTAAAGACAAACCGTTCCACAGTACATTCTTGCTCATATTTTTCTAGACACTGTGGACAATAGTACCAGACATTAACTTCAAAACTAAATCTTAAAACAAGAGAAAACAAAAGGAAAAGCACTTCCTGAAAAGATTTGGCTTTATTAGACTGTCAAAAATGATGGCCAGCTAATAGGAACCGCAGGTCGCTGGAGACTTTGCGGTGTGAGTCTAATGCAGTCAGCCTCACAGTCTTTTTTTTTTTTTTTAAACTGTGGAGGGAACGGTGGTTATGGCAGAACAAGACTAGGATGGGCAACCACAATGTCACTCACAACACTGTGCCTCGACTCTGTCTGCGTGGGTACATGTGTGTGCAGATCTACGTGTAGTAAAAGCACTATGGCTGCTTGTACATCTGTGAGCATCGACAGTATGTGTGCATGAGGGTGTTTTGTCTCTCATCCGTCATGCTGAGCTGCAGCGGGACGGACTAACCGCCCCGCTGTTTGATCACTATAGCATAGAGTCTGCACGAGGACAGCGGTGGTTTTAGACTGGCATTCTTCATCTATCCCCTCAGGTCACCTACAGATCCAGATGTGAGATAGCTCGTAACCTACAGTGACTCTGGTGGCGTCTGGTGGGGACCTCCAGCAGTTCAAAGTGTTTTGAGTTTGCAGCTGCTGAATTTGGCGGGAAGTGTTATTTTGCTGGAATTAGTTGTACTTGTGTCTAGTTTGTTTTTTTTTCAGACATGTGTGCTTGTGTGTGTGTGTGTGTGTGTGTGTGTCCTATAAAGGATGTCAGACTATTTCATAAAGGGCTCCTAAACGCTGTGCTGCTGCCGGCTGTTTGTTTAGAGAGAAAACAAGCCGAATGAGACAGAGGAAAGAGACTCTTCAATTTCCTTATCTCTGATTCTCCCTGGTAACTGTCCAATATCCTTGCATCCCGTGTGTGTGTGTGTGTGTGTGTGTGTGTGTCTGAGCAGTCCGTCTCCTCCTGCAGAGTCCAGTCTGTGCGACCTGCATTCACAAGCAGCCTCTTTCGCCTTGCTTTCCATAGTAACAATCTCCATATGGTGGGCGTAATGATGTTGTGTTTTTTCTTGCATGAAATGGATCAGATAGAATTGATGACAGCCCAAGCTTTTTTTCAAGAGCTTTCACGGTACCTTACAGTACGTCACGCACACACGCGCACACACACACACACAGTTATTGATATGCATATATCCACACAAACATTGGCAAACGCACAGTTACACGTTACCTACAAGTGGATACAGACACACATAATTAACGGTTATATGCACACACAAAACAACTGTACATACAAACACACCGTCCAATGCTTGCTACAGGTTTGGCCTGGCGGTGCTCACTTCCATATGTCTTTTAATAAGTTAGGCTGAGCCCTTACTGTGTCTTACTCCTGCTCCCTCCAACCTCCCATGTTTATCATCTTACTCTCTCCTGTAGCACACCACACTGAACAAAGGTGACAGTAGAAAATACAATAATATGTCATCACACTGAGAAGTCCCCCTGGTCAAGATGGCGGCATAAAAGGTTGCAGATGAAAAATCTGTCAAAACTACAGTAAAAAGACTGCAACATTAAACTCTTAAACTCAGCCTCAATTTAATTAGCTTCCACAGACTACTAAAGTGGCAGATTGCAAGATGAACTAATGAAGATTATTAGATTAGATTATTAGTGAGTATACCACCTTTGCCTCTCACAGTGACCATATAAAATACTTTATATGTATATATAATAAAAATAAAATAAAGTCTTTTGCTGTTGTTGCTTATGTCCAATTTCATTTCCAACATCTGAATACTCCTTCGTCCTTCTTTCTTGCCTCCTCTTTCCTTTTCAATCAGCTCTTCCTCTCTATACTCGGCGCTCATCCTGCTCTGCCTGTAGCTGTCCGCACCCTGACATCTTACTGGCTCCCTCCTCCTTTCTCTCTCCCGTTGTTTTACTAGCAGAGCTTTCCCAGCCAGATGTACTCTATAGTCAGAGTTTATCTTACCTTGGCTTTAAAACTCAGGTCCTCCACATGATTAAAAAGAGTCAGGGACTGAGAGCAGACTTCAAAAGAGGGGGGATGAGGGACCTCAGAGAGAGAGGGAGAGAGGTACAGACTGAGTACCTAATGATGACGATACCTTTACTTTCATGTGTGTATTCACTTGCTGCACTGATGCCATTTGCCTTTAAGAAGAAATAACAAATCTCACTTTGGAAATACAGCACAGATGCAAGAAGGAATGGATATCATTTTGCTTGATTAGGAAGATACTGAAGACAGTAAGTGATGATACTGTGACTAAAGATAGAATTTGTTGGTTCTCAGTAGCTGTTGCGAAATTCTTCTGGGTGATACGTCACGACCCGATGTCTGTCTGCTGTATAACACAGGATAAGACACTGAACCAGTCCCGTCTCTGCTGGATACAACTGACAAACAATCTGAATACAATCTGAATGCTGCAGTCTGTTTTATATCATCACCCCCACAAACTGTACAGAATCAAATTAGTGCATACAAGTGTTTCCCACCCCCGGAGTTGAAGGAGTGCTTTAACAAAACACTCCACAAAACAATTTATGGATCACTGCAGTGATCCATAAATCCATGCACAAGGACAGACGCAGAAAAAATGGCAGGATCCTGTTATTTACGGTGCGGGAGGTACCCTCCGGGGGGTTTCCCCCTTTTGAATTGTTACATGTATGTGGCCACAAACCTTGAGGTGTCTTTGACCTATAATTAAACAAAGATGGGTGAATGAATGGTCCAGGCAACGCCGCCGCACTGAAACTCCCCACAGGGTTGTGATGTGGTCTTGCTCCCAATTCCTACTTTGAGCGCAAGTTGTTCAGGCAGAATGGAAGCAAAACTGAGAATAGGAGGAATTGATGAATCCCACAGTGAGTGTTGCAGCTTTGATTATGTGATTTAGATATGACTGCTCTACACGCTGCTCTGTGGACTGTTTCAGTATAGATTCAGTGTGAAAACTGTATCCCAATCTAAAAAGTGAAAAAGTCTTCTTTACACCACGTGGCTTGTACAAATACATCACATGTCAACTGCTCAAGGACAAGTCATATATATGGGGCTGCAACATTTAGGCTTATACACCATATATACATATATAAATAGATATTTTTTGGTGAGCGAACCTGAGGAAGCTGAAACATATTGTTTTGCTCTTAAATAATGTCCTTCTCCATGTGAATAATGAGGGCTAGGAGCCTGATTGTGGATCTTTAGTGTCTGAAACCAAAATCCTCTCTAACACACCAAGTAACACACGCAGGTCTGCTGACTGTAACAGGTAAACAGAGATGTTTGTTGGCTGAATGTGACAGCGGTAATATGCAAATGTGGAGACACATCTGGCCGATGTCATGTAAACTGGTGGAAGCCAAGAATATTTCTTTTGGTGATGATGATTCACATCATGCATCTGTTTGTGTGTGTGTGTATCCAAGTACACCTGCGTGTGTTTAAACTGTACAAATGAAACCTTATATCTGATATCGAGGAGGACTGGAATTAAAGAAAGGGGTTTGGCAACAAAACAAGATGTTATTAAAATGAAGAAGGGAGTGGGTGAAAATGTTGTATAACTCTGGCAATGCTGTTGTTGTGTCTAAGATACATAAATAATATTTGTTATTCCAAAAGAAAATCAAGTATAGACACAAAATGTGAACAGATCTGCTCCAAAATCATGCCATCTTATGTCAAGGTAATGCAGATGCATATTTAAATTCTGCTTTCATTCAGGTAACATCAAAACAACCTGGGAAAATGTTGTTTTACATGCGTCTGAGAGCCCAAACTTTATATCATGTGTGCTCATACAGATGTGACCCCTTCAAAAGTTGAGGACTTGACCCAAACTAGGTCCTTGGTGGTTCATTAAACGAAAATTTTAATTTAGATTAGTCGACTAGTCTAAAAATAATTAAATGCTCAGGAAACAGTTAAAATAACCACAATTTAAAGACTGTAAATAAACAGTTAATACAAGTTACTCTGTATATGCTGTTACACGCATTTGACGTGGGTGCAGTTTGTTACGTTATCCGCATTTACAGGTCAGAAAACACATTGGGATACTACCGAAATTGGCAACATATGGACATTAACTTTCAGCAGGACAACGCTGTGAATAATTGGAACGAAAATTAAGAGGCTGTTCATGTTATTAGACGAAGAGAGAGGGGTTGCTCTCATGGCTGATTGATGGTTGTGGGATAACCTGATACACGATGTTCCACCGCTGGCTGGATTAACTTTTTTTTTTTAATGCTACGTTAGTTGTCTAAACATCGCCTGTCAGTATAGACAGTGAGGCTGACAGCTCTTTGTATGTGCTCAAGGTCGTCGTAACCTACAATACTCTCAGTATTTTCTTTCTCCAGTTCCACCATCCTCTTTCCCATGAATAGTGCCATCTCTAACCGATTTATTGTGTTCAGGTTAAATGGGTAGAGAGTGAAATTGGCTGGTAGAATCCCAAAGCAGACCGCAGTAACCAGATGTTATGATTATGATTATGATTGATTATGAATTTCTTAATTTGGACTCTTAAAACCAGTGATGGCATTAGGGTAAGGACAGGAGGCTGCAGCCCCAGCAAGTGCCATTAACACGCAATTAACCAGCGTCGTACATTAATAAAATATAATAATTAGTTTAACCGACTAGTATTTCCGGTGTCGACAAGTGAGATTAGCAACGTGTAACTGACTAGTCGACTAATCGGGCACTTCCCTACTTAGTGTATTACCTGAAAATAAGAATTGTTGTGCTCATTATCTTAGATTGAACCGTTTCTAATCTACAGACGTAGCG
>NW_023339774.1:10821926-10837325 GCF_004916995.1 Morone saxatilis | reverse complement strand
CACACACACACACACGTATACAAACACACACACACACATTCAGGCAAACACAGACACAGGTCTAACGAGTCCCAGCTGTGAATGGTTGCGTGATACAGCAAGACAACAATTAATGTGGAGAGGAGGCAGGACATGTTGACCTACTAAACAGAGAGAGAGAAGAGAGGATGAGAGAAGGTGAGAGAGATGAGGAAGAGGCAGAGTTAGGAACAAGAACAACAAACAAAGATGTCCCACAGATGAAGTGATTTACTACAGTAGACAATAACGACTGTGTGTACCCGTTAGCAGATTACACTAAAAACCTTCACTGTATGCTGTGATCTCTGAAATATTTGACACTGAAATATAAAATAATTTGGAAAAGTGAATTACTGCAAATAGTCTCATCCCTCAGCAGCTCTTGGAGGGATGTAAGTCAAAGTCAGCTCAATCGCTCTTGACAAGCTCCATACTGACGAGAAAACCCACTCGAAACAGAATTACCATGTGTTATTCTGAAGATCTTACACTGCTCAGATAATCATTGTGAACAGGAATACGTCTCTCACAAAGCTTGAAACCAGAGAAATTAAGAAAAAAACTGAGGGTTGAATGTTTGTGTGTTTGAACTTTACTTTGCATCCTTTATTTCACTGGGGTGTTGACATCTCCGAACCAGAGAATGTGCCTGTATCCCCATAAAATTTCCCTCGGTACTGTCAGTGCCTGTACAGTCAGTTTTTCATTATCTGTCAAAGGAGCAACTGTTGGCTTTGTACGTTAAAGTTTGCGAATCCTGACGGAACATTAAACACAGTAGGTTTGTGGGAATTTGATTTTAGTGTGTTTAACCTCTGTCTGAAGAGTCCTAATGAAGAAAAGCTACAGTACGCTGTTTACAGATCAGACTGAACCACATTTTTATCTCATCACATTTTATGGTCTGTTACTTTACCTTGGCAAAAATAAATACATTAATAATAACCTGCAGTTGAAAGCTCTGGAAAACACTAATAAGTGCACGTTAAGTTATGACGGTCTAATCCAGTGGTTCTCAACCAGGAGTTCCGGCCCCCCGAAGGGTCGCAAGATAATTTCTGGGGAGCACCAAAAGGTTGTGGAGAATAATATAAAATAACATATTGTGGCAAGCAGTGCAGGAGTAAGAGAGGCACGAAGCAGCTCTCAGCAATGTCATCCCTTTAATGACATTCAACACGGGAAAAAAACACTATGTACCATATGTATGCTGTGTTTTTATACAGTACATGTTGACAGTTGCAATATGAAAATGCATTACTGTGCTTTTATGCCTAAAGCAACCATGTTGACTGTTGACTGTGACGATGCCGTTATTTCAATAAATCTAAAAACATGAATTAGTTGTTCTGTCTGTGGGTAAAGCAATGGTCTTCCTGTGTGACTTTGGTTGCTTTAATGTGTTACACATGGAG
Organism: Morone saxatilis; assembly: GCF_004916995.1. Classification (NCBI taxonomy): domain Eukaryota; kingdom Metazoa; phylum Chordata; class Actinopteri; family Moronidae; genus Morone; species Morone saxatilis. Next base: position 10,835,889 of record NW_023339774.1, on the reverse strand, counting down.
GGGAGGGGTTGCGAACACCACCCTGATTATTATTATTCTGACTCTAAAAGGTTGCAAACAACTGGTCTGGTCTTGAATAGTATATTTCTAAACCTCACATGCTATATGTAGTAGGTTTAACCCAATTCCTTATTGTGGGTGTATTGGGTTTAAATGCTGCAGCTTTTATCCCTTAACATAAGAATTACCCTCATGCAAAGATTGAAATGAGATGAGATTAGTACTGATTTCTGTGCATCAGAAAGTTACTCAAATAATTGAGGAACTTGTCAAGTTCAATCATTTCAAAAATGCATCTCCTTTTGTCATCCTTAAATTAGGCCAAATTCAAAGGAGCATGAATTTGCACTTTATGGGAAGCCCTAAAATAGGACAGAGCTTCAGAAAAAGTAGAACTCATAATATCTCTGGTCCTGCTTGTTTGGAAACACAGTCCAGAAAAAATAAAATTGCAAACAAGACCTTGATAATATAACCTCTCGAGTTGCCGTAGCCTTATCCACCTCTCTCTCTATGTCTCTATCTATCCTGTAAGAATGTCCTGTGAGCTCACTCTCTGATTGGCATGGGGAGAATAAAACTGAATCCATTTTGACTTCCCTGTGAGACAACAGGAGTGCCTCAGTGCAGGTGCGTTGTTGTCATTGTAAAAACTGCATGTCATCCCATCTGCCAGTGAAACTGGGTGTGTTGCTATTTAATTGGCAAACAGCTCAAGAAGGGAAACCTGAGAACGTAGCACTCACACTAAAATAATTTATCATAAAGTTGCTGAACTGAACTTTATTCTAGGTTGGGTGTATATGGAGAGGTTACATTTGAAAGTTATCAGAAGATGATTCATGTTCCATTGACCTGAATGGCTGATATCAATCCAACGTGTAAATGTGTCTCCTGCTGAACCATTCTCAATGTCTGTCCGTCAACAGCTAATCAGATAACTACTTTTCATACTTCAATGATTTATTATAATCAAGTAATGACACCTAATTAGCTGGCTGTATAAACTAATCAAAAAACTGTAATGTTTTGAAAGGCAACATAAAGCACAGATGCAGCCAGAAAAGAGCAGGCCAAGCTTCATGTGTGAATTTGGACAACTTCATGGGGGAAAATTAACTTTTTCCAGAGTGACGGAGTTGCTAGACAAGACTTGGTGACATCATTGTGCTATATTGAAAAAGTTGAAATGACTCAGGAATGTCTTTCAGGGATTTTGGCCACCACAAAAACCTACTGCCGCAGTAATGTTATACCCTTTCCATCAAAACCCATTACAATTCAAGCGGCCAGTAAAGGCCCCGGTTGTCCCTTAATGTAAACAATAAAAAACAATAAAGAATATGTTAACTTGTTCAAGACAGTGCTGTGATTTTCTGACTTCCCACATGAACCAGTTACACTTTTTTTCTCTCTTTCTCATCTCTGTGTGTGAGCAGAAGACTGAAAGCACTAATAATGAATGTATGTGTTTTAATGCAGCATACAGTGCACCTGTCAGCAGGTGAAAACATAGCTGGCTGATATAAACACCTGCCTAGTTTGCATCGCTGACTCTGTAAAAAAAACAACAAACAAATAATGCAATAATCACCTACCCACAGACATTTTAAGAGGTGAAGTCAACCACACCACAGCAGCTGGTCAAAACTGGTCTAAGCACACACACACACAAGCAGGCAATCACATAAATGTATAAACTCTCTGTTACAGTTTCTTACGCTCTCCATGCACACGTGTGCACACAATCGTGCTTTCAGATTTGGCCACCCAACACTCATCTAGTTAATAAAGCTTTTGGGCTGCAGCCCAGAGAGGGGCTCGGTTAGAGGGGCTGGGTTTTTTTTAGGGGCTGTGCAGAGTAAACAGAGCTTTAAAAACAATAACAAGTCACTTGTGAAAGATTCTGCGTTTGCAGCGGCTCTGTGGACTAATGAAGTTTGTATTAGCAGGTGACTTTATTGGGACCTCAGGGGAAATGTGTTGAGGTGTTAGCATGTGGAATACAACAGGGATCAGACAGTCTGGTATCATGGATCCAACAAACACACAGTTAGTCACACACCAGCTCACTACTTTACAGAGTTTCACTTAAAAACACACACAGACAACATTTTTATCTCCTGATGCACTCTTAAGACTTTGTGTTTCTAGGTGAAGTTGTTGTAAACACAGTCCTCTGGCAGTTAGCAGTTTGTGAATCTTCAGGTTACATAACTAATAATTTGTAACAATATGTGAATTCGTTGGTGATGATGATGTACGTCTAACGTTGTGTTCAGACAGACAATTACACTGCATGAAACAAACAGGGTGCCGTAGCAGAGGGCTCTGGAAAAAACATCACAGTGTCATGGAGAAAAAAAAGAGAAATCCTATCTCTTAGTATTTTAAAAGACTGTGCAGTGTTCTGACATCTGACAAGCCATACAATCCATGGAAGACCCAGGATTAATGATGCATCCTGGATTGTATTTCAGAGTCTCAAACAACAGTAACAACAACAGAGCCCCTTGAGTTTGTCAATAAAGGGCTACCTGCTACACACAGTAATTATTTTCAAAATTCGATTTACTACTGGAAGTTTGTATGACTGACTTTTTCAGATCAGATTTATACATAATTTTCAATATTCAAAATAAACAGATATAAACTCAGATTTCTAGAGTTAGACTTAGACTATAGTGTTGAATGAATTTGGTGCAGTAAGTAGTTTACTGATGGGCAACAGAGAACACAATAGATGAGAACGACAGTGAATGTTTCCGAACATAAGCTACGGCCAGTTGCCCTTATACACAAGGATTCAGAATTTAGTCATTACAGATCCATTATTTTTTTCCTAAGATCGAATGGTAGTTCAAATTTCAAATAAAACGCGATAGCCCTAACAGACAGACACACGCACGCTAACACACACAGCCATGTTCTGTTCCACTGAAGCTCAGGTCACCCCGCCTTACCACAGTCTCCACAGACCAGGGGAGAGATGAAATAATGTTCACACTGACAAAGAAAAAACACACTCTCCATCCAAAGAATGAGCAGGGAAAACAGGCAAGCGGCAAAGCTAGTGAGGTGGAAAAGTATTCCTCACACAAAGAATCAGCACAAAAGGCCAGGCACGCTGGAGACTGGAAGATGTAGCCACAAAACCCTGGCTCTGAAAACCACACAAAAAACAATAACTGTTGATCTTTGGAGGCCTGAAAAAAGAAAAATCAGCTCCAAATGTGTTTTAATGCAAAGTAGTAAAATTAGAATGTCTGTCTAGAAATATCTGCTGTCTTTTTCCTAATCCGAGAGAGCAGTGCCAATATTAATACACCTCTTAGGACACGGAGGCAATGTTATTTCATCTGGATATTGGGTATCTGTGTGCGCGCTTGTGTGTATGTGAGTGTTTTGCGTGAGTGCGGAATTACATCTAGGAATAGCCGAAATGACCCAGAAAAGCCAAGTTTAAAAACCACACACACACAGTGGAATCTGTACTATGTTTGTTTTGTTTTGTTTAATTCCAGACCCCCAGTATGAGGGCTGACAGGACGGTGAAACAGGAGCTGAACGAGGGCCAGACATAGCCAGGAATGAGACCAAAAAGTACTCACTCACACCTTCCTAAGCCTCCATCGAGGTGCACTTTATGTCATATTTGCAGCCATCTTGAAACCATCTTTCAGCAGAGCTTTCTGCAGCAGAACATTGAACAGGGGGCCGGGTCTACGCTAACGAACGTCGTTTCAGTGTCTGCTTGTGGTACCTTGTACTGTCTGAAGTGATAATATTTACACAAGAGACTATATTTGAAGAGCCATTAATTAACTAGTAACCACCACAAAACCAGATGTACGCCTATATCCTTTGGGTTCTTTCAATAAATGAATTAAAGTGTAATTTGTTTCTAAAGTGGTGTTATGCTTGATTGTAATTTCTTATGCACCAATGTACCAGGGCAAATTCCTTATATGTGAAAACGTACTTGACAATAAACCTGATTCTGATTTGTATTTCCGTAAAAACTTCAAACACTTAATCTAAAGAAAGTTGATTAAGAGACAAACCTGTACTCTCATAAGAAATAAAAAAGTCTTCATTGTCATTCATGACACGATGCTAAGTTGCCAGAGGACCAAAACAATCAAATATGGAGAAAGGAAGGCTCTGCATGCTTATGTCCAATGCAAACTTACACACGACCTTCATTAGGGCAAAAATCCTTAAATCCTTGCATTGGACGGACATGGGAGTGCCTTTTTGGTCCACAAAAACAATAATCAAGACATGGCAAAATATGTGTGTTCTTAAGTGTTAAGTGTTGTGTTAGTATTTTGTTGGTGACTCGTCCTGGGGTGAATATACAAAAACGTATCCAATCAAATGTGATTTTCGGCGACCACGCTCATCATATACAACCTTAGTAAACACTTTTCACAGCAGCGCTTTTGGCAGGTCATAGCAGGAAAAACACGTGTCTTTGTGCATGCTGGCTTACTGTCGTGCCTTACTGGAACACTTAATGGTACTAACCCATCATTAACACAATTTGTTTCACCTGTGTTCCTGCCTCAAAATGGCTGCTGTGAAAAATATCTACTGGCCGTTGGCTTGTGGGAGTATAGTAACTAGTGCAGTGTTATCGTGTGTTTAGATATCATTAGGCCAATACTTTATTTAGATTACATTTCCAAAAGCTTAAAGCTTTTTAGTCAACTATTACCAACTATTTTGGTTATTTTATTTTATTTTATAGTCCTACTTTGACATGTCAAAATGTTTTTAATAGCAAAGGCCTATTTTCCAAAGACTCGCTGTGAGCCAAACCCATTTTTGAGCAAAGCCTCCTGCAATGATATCCTGCCCAAATATTCTGTTTAATTCAGACAATGGGCCTTCGCTGAACCAAGATAAACTTTCAGAATGGTTACTGGAATAAATTCCACCTGTATTTATGTGAAATGCTGTCAAAAATCATGCCAGATTCAGGAACACAACATTTAAAATGAAACATTCCTCGTAGATTTTACGCACTAGTAACTAACCCTTCAAGTATATATTTGGTTATAATTTGTTAAACTCATGTGGAGACAGCACTTAACTCTTTCCTTTATTCTGTGAGTTGGTCCTCAGGGGCAACAAGCTAATGCAACAACTTTGATATCATTTCAGGAAATAACCCCAACAGTTCTCAGGGTTTCTTCAGGGAAAGAGGTATACAAACAATGCTGATTTTGATTTTATTTGAACAACATGAACCGTGGTTACTGATGGGAGAGCAGAAATCATCTGTGCTTCTCCACATCCAAACAGACAGGCAGGTAATTTTAGACCCTGGGAGAACAAATTGGCCTGTTTCACCCACTCAAGTCAATCAAGAGAGTGAGGGGGAAGGGAGAAAGAGAGAGACAGACGGAGAGAGAGAGAGAGAGTGTAAAACCCTGAACATGACAAAAGGGAGAGGATAACAGATAAAAAGATGACTGTGTTAAAAAGAAAATGATAGAAAATGGGCAACTGTAGACAAACTGTGAAAGAAAACAAATAAAAAGGAGGGGATAAAAAATGTGAAAAGAAATCTGTCTCCCCATCCTCCCACTGGTGGTCCATGTTCCCACTGTTGCCTCTCTTGATTTAATTGCCTGGGTAGGAGTGAGATCAGAGCAGAAGTTCGGCACTAAGCTTCTATCAGACTTGAGAAACAACAACAAATAAGAAATTAAAGAGATGAGAGAGCAAGTAAAAAAAAACAGAGAGGAGAGAGGAAAGAACTAGAAACCAGTGAAGCAAGATGAAAAGGCACATAAAAGCACACATTTAGAAAACAAAGAGGAAGACTGAGCGCAAAAAAAAAACGTGAGAGAAAGAAAGGGAGGGACAGAGGATAAGCAGAAACAAGGAGAGCTGGTGGTCCATTTCCTTGTTTTCAGCTATATTTAATTACCCAAGTAGGAGTAAGTTCAGTAGATCACTAGATCAGCAGTAGGAGTAGCAGGCCTTCATCAAAGCAGCAGTCACTGCTTATTAGAATATTATTACAGAACAGCAGCAGCCAGCCAGTGGGCTGATTACTGACTGGGTCCAATGGGAGGCCTCATTTGACTGGAATGTATGGAGGTTGAAATGGAGAACAGGGATAAACACAGAAATACCATTTATAGACCAGACGTTTTGATATGCTTTTATAAAAACCTCGTGTCCACAGGCATTTTTTCATTATACTGTACAGTTGCTTTTCAATGACTTTCATTGATCTAGTGAACATAATATTTTCTCCATATTTTAACTTTCCAAAGATCTTGCAAAAAATGCATTTAATCATAAAAATAAAAACACTTTCAACAACAATCTGTAACTTATCTTTCTAGCTATTAAATGTGTTCGAACATATGAAATTCTGAAGGACAATTATGTGGCTAATCAAAGGAATATTGTGTTGTTTGTGGCATAGCTGATGAGTGATTTCATATAGTTTTGTCTAACTTTATTAGAAGGAATTTCTGATTACTTGAAATACTTAGAAATTTTACAAAAAATTAATTAATCAGATACAGAGAAGCATTAAAGCAAAGACACGAAACAACTGCAAGGAAGATTTTTTGTAATCCCTTCATTATGTTATAATATGCATCTTTCAGATTAATTTACATTGATCTAATGTAAAATATGTTAAAAGACTATATATTGGATCATACCTGTGTGAAGCTGAAGTAAATCAAATGTGCATAAAGTCTAAAGGCAGAATAGAGGAGCAAAATACAGATCCTATCTAGGAATACCAATTCTAGGATGAAACGTGAGTAGAAAAGCATGCTGGGTAATTAGCATTACCTACAGGAGTTCAGATCACATCTCCTCATCCAATCAGGACAGACACTGATCTCAGGTTGATTGGGTGAAATTAGGCAAAGCAGTGCCTATTATTTATCCTCAGATTTGATATGGCTGGTTGATACGGACCCTGCCACACAACACACACACACATGCTTACAAACACAAGCACGCAAGCCGTATGCCTGTACAACACATTACATCCCTCCAAACTCACGCACACACAGAAACATACACACACCTAGTGTGGTCCAACCAACGACCACCGTGACTGAATGAGACACAAACACACAAACCACAAGCATCCAGTCATTCCTGACTGAGAAAATATTCTTGTAAAAGTTTGATTTGGTAGAAAGCATAACGTGTGTAAGCCCAAATTAACACACGGGGCAGTTTGCGTGTAAATTCACGTCTACATGTTAATACTGTACACGTGCATTAATGTTTTAATGTTGATATGAGAATGCAGCTAACAAAAGCTTATGTCTATAGTAAATAATGCTCACAAATTAAAGTAACATTCTCTTTTAAATCTACAAAATGCTCTATAATACTGGGAATAAACCAAAATATTCTATATATATATATATATATATGACAAACTGACAAGAGATGCAAGGATATCCATTGATAGATTGTTTCAGACTTTTTGGAAACGCAAGGTCTCTTCGGGCGGTTGAGTCAAACAACTGCCTTGCCGAGTTGGATAGCCACGATTTGGCATGTTTGTACTAATATGACTTGGATCACAAGTTTAAGTCCCGTTCCGGCCAAAAACCACAATGGTGTCAGCCGGGGCGGTGTGGAGGATTTTTGGAGAATTATGTCTGGGATTTCTGAAGTCCTGGGTTTAATCTCCGCAAAATAACACAATGAAGCCCACATTGCAACTTGAATTAAATGTAGCGCTTCCAATGAAATGTCTCTTTTCTTCTCTCCTTCCTTATCCCCCTCTTTTCTCTCTATAGCTGTTGCATCAGTGCATCAACATGAGTACCTACCCAATAAGAGGTGGCAGAGTGTGTGTGTGCGTGTGTGCACGTATGTGTGTAAAGTACAGGCATAGAGTGAGTCAAGGTTGGCCTAATTGGAGGTTGTTTGTATGTCTGGGAGAACGTGTAAATGATGGAGGTAAGAAGAAAATGAAGGAAAGGGAGGGAGCAGGTGGCCTCCTTCATCTGGACCACAGCTGTACACAGCATGAGTCACACACTCCTACCTTGACCAAAAGATACACACACAGACGCACACACACACGTACAACAAACAAAAGTATATGCGCACATGCACGTCCAAACACACTTTTGCGACAGCTAAAAACCCTCAAGACATCTTGAATCAGACTACAAGGACCTCCATGTCACTGATACATGCTTTGATGTTGCAAACAACATGTTAAACGAATCATATAATTACAAAAACAAATATTTTCATGTCATTTTCATTCATATTTTTGCTGCATCATTGCTCATTATGCAACAAGAAACGTCTTACTTTGCTAAGTTTTATTTATAAATATATTTAATTTGTTTCTGTGCATTAAACCTGTGAAAGTCCTCCACCTTTCATTTATTTATTTATAGTATTCCCAAAATGTTTCTTTGGATCGAGCAACAGTCTTAAACAAGCTGTGTCAGTCTAGATCTGCAAACTCTGGCCATTGTTTTTTTATGTGTCATTATCCTTAACGATCTTCACTCCAAAAATTCCACAACGCACTTGCACTGAGGAAATCAACATTTTTAAGCAAGTTGATCATTAATCCCGGCAGTGGTGGGAAAACAGTCAAAACACACCACAAAAAAATATATAAAAATAGCACATCATATAAACTACTTGATTCAGGCCTACGCTGAAAGTTAACGTGGCTTCCATTTTTCTGCATGGGTCATTTTGTTTCATTCACTTTTTCAGTCAGGCTTTACGGGCAGCTGGCAGCTCTGTTCTCTCCTCTTTCTGGAGTTCACCTACGGGCTAGGTTGTTTTGCTCTGTGTGTGTGTGTGTGTGTGTGTGTGTGTGTGTACATTCACGTGTGTACATGTGGAAGGGACAGGGGGTGCTTGCCCTTCAGGGCGTAGTTAAGGTCCTTTGGAGCTCGAGCTTTTTTTCCCTCTCATTTCACTTTGATTCCTGGAACACTTAACGTTGCACATGCATGAGCACGTACACAGACACACACAGACATGAACACACACACACACACTTAACTAGACATGCACGCTTTACTGACAACAAGTTGGGCAACAGCTCAACCACTGTATTCAATTAAACCAGAAAGTGACACACTCATTTCACCCCCCGTCTCCTTCTGAATCACTGGGAACTACGTGAATGTTACTTTGATTTTAATCAAATTTGGGGCATGATAAAATCAAGAAGGCATATATAATTCTTAATTTCATGGTGAAATAAATAATGCACCAAAGTTTTCTTTGACAATAACTTGAGCTAATGATTTGCGAGTCAAGCCAAAAGTGTGTTTATATGAAACTGTGAAGATGCAAGCATTTTTTCCCCCATTTGTAATGAGACATTGGTTAGTTGGGACTACAGTGTTGTGTATTTGGGTATCTCAAGGTTTTTGGTGGTACAAAACAGTAGGGCTGCCACTAACAATTATCTTCTTTATCGTTGTCTGGTCCATGCTTTTTTATTTTTTTTTTTCAGAAAAGCCCAGGGTGACAACCTCAAAAGTCTCTAGTGTTGTCCACAACACCAAAATATTCAGTTTACTGTCATAGAGGAAGAAGCTAGGAAGTATCAGTTTTAGAAGTTTGACTTTTTTCTTAGAAAATGACTTAAAATTAAAAAAATTCTAAAATTGAATAATCATTGCAGGTCTTTTACCATAGTGTTCTGAAAACAACATAAGTATTTTATATTTTAGCCTGGCCCACTTATCAACATGCTCAGCTGTTGGAGGAGCAGTGTTGGTGACGTACAGCTCATGGAGGCAATTAAGGTAATTAAAAACCCTTAATGCCCATTTTTCACAATTTCATCAAAATCCCTACTCCTTCTGGGAGTCATATCTATGATTAATCTTACAGACATGATACACATACTTTTATATTCAGTGTCACTTACACCTGAGGCCATCAACAAGACGTAACCCAGTGATCATCCATGGGTTCTTTCCAAACAGGTACGGCTAATACTAGATTATTATTTATTCATTAAAAACAAGTTATTTTTTCAATTTTACAGTAAATGAATACAGCCTTAAAAAAGAGCGAGCTGAAGTTTAAAACCACAGCTAACTCACTGGCTACATGGCAACATTATATTTCCTGTTTATATCCCCCAAAGCCCCAACATTATGGGAACTTAGGCTACGATTATCCCCCAAATACAAGTAAGACAGAATAATAATAGGAGTGACAAAACCCATTAACATTGGGTTTTTTCATGTTGCACTATGAATATTGTTTAAGACGTCAGTGGGGGTGGGGAGAAAAGGGGGTTTAGGGTTGCAGTTGTCTTGATTTTGTCTGAAGAGTGTCAGACTCTGAAACCCCCTGGGTTAGGGCTTTGTTTAGGGTAAACATCAGGGTAATTTCAAGTAACATGTAAGTCAATGCAGTTACTTATATAAGTTTGCTAAACCAACGTGTTGAATCTTTAGTGTAAAACAGAGCAGTGCACTCCAGACCTCCTCTGAAGATTCCTTTCCTTCTCCTTGTAGACTTTTTGTCTACACTTTTACAGTCTTACTTCTCTACATTCTTCATGGCTTGTTGAGATTCCATGTATTGGATTGTGGTTTCCCTTTGCCATGATGGTTATTTGACTGAACCTTGGCATTGCTCATATTCTGAATTCTTAACATGCCCTTTTCATGGTTGGAGCATTGGAGAATGACTGTATTTTCCATTGTTACTGTGAGCCAATGAAGGCTTGTTTGAATCATTTTCTGAGTAAGGGATGGATTTCCATGTAATTTAAATAAATTGATTTTAATATGTTGTCATTGAGGCGCCATTAGTTATCTTATTGATGGATATGACAACGGACACCAAGATAGAAAGCTTGACCACCTTTTTGCCAAAAATCATACTCACTCACAATATGATCAAACTCACAGGGATGCGGCATCTTCTAATTGATTGTCTATGTGTTTAATCAAGACAACTGCAAAACAAACAAAGCAGATATGAGGCAAAACTGTATGAACACATGTGTAGAACATTAGAATGTAGATTTGGCAGCCAAACACTCTACACCAAATTTAGGCCTGGATATAGTCAAGTTATATACAGTGACATTAAGGAACACAAACAAGCCAGAACAGAAACAGCACTATAAAGGAATGTAAAGATGGGAACAGAGAGCCACCATTCTTCAAATGTCATGCATATTAGTCTTGGATAAAAGTGAATGCAGCATAGACTATGTTTTCCTCCTTTTAAGGGAAAGAGTTCAACTCTTCTTTTGCTGCTTACTGTGCCCATTTGCAACTACACAATGACCCTGCTTCGCTGTTTGGTCATGGAAAAGCCATCCTAAATCTCAAAAGCTAAGTTTTTGTCATGGGTATCAATCTTGAGAACATCCCCTAGAATCTGGATAAACTGGAAGGTCAATACATGCAGTCCAAAACAAGGAAGGAAACTTTAAAAAGCATTTCTAATGGCTACATTTTTTTTAAAAAAAAGCCCACATTTTGATCACTATAGAACTCACTTGTCACTAGAACTTGTCAGAGCTTTAAATAAAGAGATTCACTAGAATCTACTGAAACTCAGCAAAATGTTTAATGGCAAGGTGATTCTTAAATACGCCAACCACAATAAGAATTACTTAAATTAGGCATTTATAAATGTAAAATTAAGTATGATTCAGCTAGATGTCAGATTCCAGGCCTGACATATATTTTAAGTTTGAAAACTACAAGCAAGGACCGGAGGATCAGTGCAAAGTCATTTTGTTCAACACAGGTCAAGAGGTAGATGCCCAACATTGGCTGTTCCAAATACAACAGGTGGATCTTAGTCACTAAATGCTTTTCCATCGTCTTGTTTTTCACTTGTATTTTAAATTTGTGCATAAAGTGAAATATTGCAAAAACACTGGGTGGATGCATCCAACCCAGCAGTGGATGAAAACTGGATGGGAATCAGCATTTTCTTTTGTTGATATTGCGGAAAATTGAGTTAAACGTTGTGCTACATTTAGATGAAAACTTAACCATTTTTGGTAAAGTAGCCTTAAATAGATGACTTTGTTGTGTTCTTTACAAGAGTTTTGTTTAAAAGTTTCACCTGTCAGAACATTACGGCATCGGAATAGTTGAGGAAGAGTCAGAGTAAGGGCACGGGGCATTTTACCAGCCACTAGGTTGAGTCTTTAAGCCTCTGAAGGGAAAACTAATAAGTGTACCTGAAAGACGACAGAGTGGTCTCGCTTTCACTTTTGAGCCAGAACCTGCTGCTTCACTGAACTCCCTGAACCCTCCCGGAAGAGGAATTGTTGAATTGATCTTACAGCACCAGAGGCTTTTTATCTTCAGTGGAGTATTATCCAGTGCTATGAGAGGATTTGTGAAGTGTGTGAAGTGTGTGAACATGCGTGCGCGCACACAGCAGCAGAAATAGATAATCAGGCTGTCAGCTGTGCTTTTGAAGAATTCGCCCTGTAACCTGACTCCAGTACTAACATCTAAACATTCAAACGCTGGTTCCCAAAAATTACAGCTGAAACTAGCATTGTGCAAAGAAAAACAAAAAACAGACTTAACTTTAAAGCAGTGAAGAAATCATTTGTTTGTGTTTAACTTAATCCCAAGTCTAAATTCTGCACTGACCTTTCTTTTGTTAATAGAAGCAATTGTAATCATTATCATTTAAAAGTGTAAACATTGCTACATCTCCAACACTTTAATCAAGACGAATGACATGTATTGTTATACTGGAGACAGACTTATTCAGGGTTGGTATTAGGTTGTGTATTAGATAGCAGCAGTCACCTCCTTTCTGCCGTTATTCTCTACTCAGAATAGTAAAGGTAATCTGCTTGAAATCAGTGTAACAGACAGTTTTATCAATATTGATATAATCTCAAACTAAACAGTGCTGGAATGGAAAGTTTTCCCCTTCCAGCCGCCTCCTATCCCTTCGTTTCTTTCTTTTTACTCATCAAAATGAAACTGTGGCAGCACTCAAACGAAAAGTCTGAAATTAAACAGAATAGCTAACTTTAATTAAAAGTTTTTTTTTGTTGAATTATTGTGTCAAGACTACAGTATTCATTTTGGTTGTTTAGTTTATGATTTACAACAGGCACCAGATTTTACTCTTCAGTGTATCAGTTTCCATCTATATTTCTCCCACCTGCCTTTGCCTTGTCACCTCTTTTTCCATCACACAACCTGTTTTTCCCAACGGTCTCCTTAGTTATGTCACTCCTCTCCCCTACACATTTACCACTCCCTTCTCTACTCTGTGTCCTTTACCACATTTCCATGCTTCCCTCTTTTCTCTCTCCATCTTCCTCCCAATATCTCTCCCACTCATCCTTTTCTCCATCACTCCCACATACCCATCAGTGCTTTTCTGAGTCCAGGCTTGTATATCCATTAGTCAGTGTTATCTTCATGTCAACAGTTCCTCTCAAATATTTACAATAGTCCCCGGTGGGGAGACATCTAGCCAGGGGTGGGATGATTCACCCTTTGTTAACACAATCACCAAAAGTAACTATGTACCACTCAGAAACACATGAACATGACTAATGTGCCCAAAATGTCCCAAAACTTGTTTGGTACACTGAAGCACTTGACCTTTGAGAGCAGGTTTTATAATGTAAATTAAGGAAGGAAGAGATCAAGCTGGAAAGTAGCAGAAAAGTGACGGGCACCTTACAGTATATGTATTTAACAACAACATTTAAACTACAATAATGACAATAATCATAAACCCACAGTCTGACATTTTCCTCATAACCATCATCTTCATTATGAAATCCATGATGGGCCAAAACTGTTGAACTTTTTAGGTATGACAAAGTCTACTGTATTTATATTTACTAAAAACTGCAACATGACAATCAAATCCGACAGTAATGGATATAATAATAATAATAATAATAATAATAATAATAATAATAATAATATAATAATAATAATAAAAATAA
>NW_023339774.1:10800458-10820458 GCF_004916995.1 Morone saxatilis | reverse complement strand
AGGCATGTACTCAGAAGCTTGGAATAGTTTTAATGCTCATACATTTTGCCATCAACTCATCATTTGGAATAATGTATTTTTCACCAAGCGACCCGGAACATGGTGACATAAACAAGTAAAACAAAGTCTAAAACAAAGTACAGCATACATATCTGTATCATATCTGCGTATATGTTATCAGATATGATGACACAGAAAGGGTCTATTTTCATTCCAGCCCAAAAGTTCTGTGTATCGGCTGCCATACCGGTAATCTGTGTAATTTTTTCCCCCCTCAACAATCAGTATCTGTTTTTGTCTTGTTCCACTAATAGTCACATTCTTGTGTTGCTGTTGTAAATTGACATGTTTGAAGCGTTTACACAGACACAGCCAAATTCAGTTGAACAATGTTTGATACAGTTTGAGACTAATCACTGAAAATTGAGCTTGACTAACCCGGCTTAGTCGACTAGCATGCTACAGTCGCTAGACAACAACTCTCAGTAACTTTCGGGGTAAGCTCCAGCTCTAGAATGTCTGTTCTGCGCTTAGTAGCTATAACCAAAACCGAACCTGTAATGACCTGTAACAAACGGTTAAGGAAGAATATACAGGTTAGCTTAACTTAGGTGGCAAACTAAATTTAAATTAAACATTTAACTGTTGCCTACACAGACCTTTGTAAACATCCATCAGACTGGCCTACTGTTGGCTTGTCTAATTTTCTGACTGGTTGTGTTAATTGCCCCGTTGGACTTCATTGTAGCAACTTTGCCACATTCCCATATCTCAGCAAATACTTTAAAAAAGTGCAACGTTACAACAGTACAAAGCTATCATAACCTATATAAAAGGTCCAAAAAAAGGTGCCCTAAAACAAGGCTGTTCCATCTCCAACAGCTGCAAGCATAAAACTGGTTGCAATATGAGTTTGTAGCACCTCCATCCACCAGAAAAAAGATATATTGATGATGAGTAGGTGGATAGATGGATCAACTGCTCTGAAACAAGAAACATTACATTGAGTAGAGGAAGTGGACCAGAACACAGAAACAGATGAAGACAAATTAAAGTAGAAAATCAGTATTTTATATTACTCTCATCATGAAGTCATCAGTTCAGTTTTGATGCACCTTTCTGGGTAGTCTTTCAGCCCATGCTGCACTGGTAGTTAACCTTATACCTCCATAGACTACAGGGTAATCAAGGAACACCCACACATCAGCGTGCACCCGGCCTGGTGATGAGCTGGCAGGTATAGCAATCCATGTGCAGACCGGAGTGTGAGGGGTAACGTTTCAAAACAGACCGCCAAGTCTGCTCAGAAACAAAGACAAAGTACCCTTACACACACACACACACACACACAGACACACAGATGCATATCCACATCTGCACTGGAAAAAAACACAAAAAAACAACTCATCAAATTCCAGGTGTGTGGAAAATGTGGAATAAACATCCTGAATTAAAGTGAGCAGATCATGGAAAAAAAAATATTTGACAGCAAATAATAAACATCCGTCTTGCCTATTAGTTATTAACCTTTATTGATAGTCCTAATAGTTACAAACAGCTGAATGCATTTTATAAACAAGAACACTTAAAATACACATGCATGCGAGCAGCATGACAAAGAACTAAAGCTGGGCAACATATTGTTTTAAAATCGATTCATTCAAATTTACACTTTAAAGCAATGCAAAAAAAAAACAGTTTGAATTGTAATATCAAGATTACTTATGAATGTTATAATGCAGGAATATACAGCTACGAAGAACTCCACTGAATCCACTCATCGTACGTCACTTCTCCATAGTACCCACATGAGAAAGAGGGACCGCAGTGATAAGGCGTTAAAGATGCAGCGCGTTTTACATCGCCAAAGATATGGTGTCTTTTGCAGCTTGTTTTTGAGAAAAAATAAATAAATTAAAACCGCAAATTTGGTGTCGTGTGATTATAATTTTAGGCCTAATGTTCTATTTCACATTTAATTTGTATTAAAAAAAATTGTTTTTTGCTAGCTTAATTCTGTCAGTCTTAAGTCTATTAATTAATTAAAAAAGACATTAAGTCTATGATCACATATAGTGTAATACCATGTTCCTGTTTGCTGCGCAGGTTCAGGCCCTGTCTCTTAAAAATATTGTCATCCCATCTTGTTTCTAGTTTTTGGCATTTTAACATAAACTCGACGGTCCAACATCATAGTAGTGACACATGTCGATTCTGTCAAGACTCATAGCTTATGCTCATAACATAACCCCCGACTAAAGATTTTCCTAGTCGATTGGTAGTCGTTAGATAGCTGTGGCACGTTTATGATATTTATTTAATTATTTAATTATATATATTTAAACAGCTGCCTGTTAAATGACAACGAAAAGAAGCGGTAATGAATCTGAATGTGTCAGAATAACCAGCAAGGAGACATAACTCCTCTCCTCCGTTTCACACCTCCCCTGTCCCTGCATGAACCCGCCATGTCTTCATCCCCAGAGTCAGAGTCCTGGTAAGTTCTGGCCATTGTAAATCAGCTGGCCTCCATCGGTCTCACAGGCTGGTTCCGATCCGCACCGGTCGCATTTTCTGGCCCTGCTCCCTGGCAGTATTCCCCTTTGGGTCCCCTTGCTCCTACGGTAAACTCCCCCTGTCCTTGGAGCTCCCAGTCCAGGTACAGTTAGCTAATAGGACGACTAAGTGGCAGCTAGAAGTTAATACAGTGCATAAGTAAGTGACTACCTGTGTTAGAAGAGAAAAGGTCCGTGTTGCAACAATCCCCTGATACTTTAGTCCCTGTGACATGCTGCAGGTTCTAAGCTGAGTTTGACGTTGTTTTTGTTTTTCTGCGACTATCCAACTAATGAAAAGTGCGTCAACTAACACTCTTCTCAGCGACTAGCAGTTAAGACGACTATTAGGGGGCAGCCCTGTCTGAGTCTGCATATTTATTTACTTATTTTCCATTTCCTTGCTTGCTGTGTGCATTATGGGTGGTTTGCATGCAGACTGTCTTGAATGCAGACTTGACCACTTTTGCATCTGGTTTTAAATATTCAACAGCTATTTTTGCTAAATCTGATTTCCGTGCCTCTAAGTAGTCATATTGAAAAGACAAGTGTAACTATAGCTCTGGTCTCAAAAACTATAGACCGACAAGAACTGATTGTGGTGTCTGGGTTCAGTCAATCAACAGGAAAGACACTAGAATGAACTCCATGATTTAGTGCATATTTTATCAGGCACCAAGACAAACCACACTCAGTCAAAGTCAAATGCACACCCATGATTGTGCTAATACAATATTCCAACTTCTGAGATATACTCCAAAAGGCTGGAAAATAATGAAAACACGTTTCAGGCTGAGATTCACAAACTTCAGGTTTAACTTCAGAACTGAATGTGTACATTGACAAACCCAATGTGACCTGGTTTTGAAAGAATCTTTCTAACCACACTAACCAAAACAAGCCTTCCAACCAGAGCTTTTTTCTTTGAACCTGCTGGACTGAATCAAAAGCTATACTTGCGAGTAAAAACTCATCTTCATCATGACCGCCATGATTCCTCGGCAACAGCTGAGGAACGTCTCGTACTGATGCTCTAACATACACAGATCTTCTCACACACACAGACACAACCATAAACCCATACACACAATTTCAAACACAGTTGCACGCAAGAACACACACAGGCAGGTCAGGGCTCCTTATTAATATTTCCTATTCTGGTGTGTTCTCTTGGCAGACTGAGCTGTGTTGCTGCAGTGTGTGGGCCTGGCTGCACAAATACATCAGAGTTTCACAAATAAATCTCTAAATTCAAGTTTTATTACCATCCCAAGGGGTGACTCATCGAACTGTCACGCTAATGAGGGGTTTCCCTACTTCTATCCCATTTTTTTCTCCCTCTGTTTATTTCTGTATGCTGGTGTCCGTCTTTGAGCCTTCATTTCTCTTAGTCATCATCACCAGCATCATCTTCAACATCATGCATTCTTTTAGTACCACACAATGTTATAATTTAATTTATTTAAATTTATTGACTGTGCCAGAATGTCCTCATCAAAAAATAACAGCATTGGTTTTTCGTTGAAAGGCTCAGCATATTTACTTATCCAGTCCAGTGACATGCTGTGGTCATATAAAGAATGACTGTACTCTTAAATCAGCAAGACTGGAAGAAGCGCCAATATTTTCAAGCACCAGCCCCATAAAGGCCCTAAATTTGGTGGCCAATGTATATTTCTGGTGGCCCAATGTAAACCTATGTAAAAACAAGTAAATATACTACAGAATCCTGCAGGGCTCTGTTATACTCTCATACAGCGTTTAGCACTGACACATGATGAAGTAAAAGACAGATATATTGAATATAGGTTGCAAACATGACAAGTATCAGAATTTCTCTTTGTAGTCATAACTTGTAATTCATTATTTGTAAATCATTACTATTGCCGATACATAATATATACCGATATGAGTACTTAATAATACCATTACAGTTCTAAACATTCATTAAAAAAAGTAATGTTTTATTTTTAACTAACGGGAGGTTATGCACAGTATCAGACCTGGTACTGGTCTATTCCTATCCTTATTTATTTATTTTTTTNNNNACAACAATCCGAGAGACGGACTGGCTTACATTTGCTGCTAGGCACATTCACAAAACAATTCTGAAAACATGTGCAAGGCACAGCATCTCTCCTATCTGAATGATTGATTCAAAATTAGTTTCTCGTCTGGCACCATGTAACCACTGTTATTTTTCTCTGCCTGTAATCTGTTCATTGTGCCGAAGTCTGTCATATATTATTCACGTCTGTTCAGTTGGCAGGGCATTGATTGTTCTCTGTTATTACTGTCTGTTTGCAGTCAGTCTGAACTGTCATAGAAAATATATTTATACATTGACTGAAAGAGTCCTTGTCTGTTACCACCATGTAGTGTGAAAATTAATGGGAGGGCATGTCACATGAAAGCGCAAGCCAACTTGAAGCACTGCGCTGTGGATAAGCTGATATGCTTCTATGGAAGTGCAGCCATCAAAAAACCTCGCCTCAATCTTTGCTGCTGCCGCCGCCGTCTGTGCTACCGTCTCTCCCCCCATGCAGCATTCAACTATGCACAGTGTCTTGACAGTATCAAATAAAAGGTTACAGTTAACCTCCCTTTCTACTTTGTTTTTGCTGGCCGTAAATAAAAGTTCACAGGGAGAGATGTTACACAAAACAGCCATGACGCCAAAATACAATCTCCTCACTCCGTACAGAGTGGAGCTCATAGTGGCATATTTGCTGTCAGCACTTTCCAATATTCTCACTTAACGGAATAAATCCCAGATGGTAATTATGTTTTTGCTGATTAAAGTATGTGAGACATGGATAGAATGGAAACAAAAGAGACTTATACATTGAAGCCAATGTATTGGCCAATGTTTTGTTAACACGATTATTATTATCTTCTGCATATCATTATTTTACCTATCAAAACAGAAATCTCTGCAGTAAGAACGGAGGTGGCAGATTGCTCTTTGTTGCATGTTCCACAAACTCAAGCGAGTACAAGACAACGCTGTATCATCTTTTGATCCTTAATCTGCAGTGGCACGGAATATCTATTGTCCATCCCTCACACATAGACACGAAACACCCACAACCACAACAAGTGCTTTTACTGTGCTTTACAAACATTGGAGTGATATGGCTAGAGTGACGATGTGGGTTTCACAGGAGTTTCAAGGTTCCACCATCAACATCATCATCAGCCACGCACACTAGGATACTTCAGACATCACTATGGTAAGACACTTCCTCAAGCACAGGCCTCTTTCACAGTCTTTTTCAGTGAGCATCATGGGAGCTGTCCCCATTGTTAAAGAACCACCATTGCTGAGGAAAATCTATCTGATGTTCAAATTATGTTCACGGACAAGGTAATATTCAGAATCAGAATTAGAAATACTTCATTGATCCCCGGGGAGAAAGTTGTTTGTTACATACATGAAAAAATAAAAATAAAAATAATTATATCACAGTTTCTAACACTAATATAAAATAGTAATGTAATAAGATAAGAGCCTAAGTATATAGATAATAATACGATATATGACAATGTCGATAAAAGTAATGTATGCTACAGTATGTGACGGACAGAAGTGTAATGAATAATAGTAGTAAGTACTGATAATGTTTATGTTGAGAGATTAAAAGATTGCAGTATTTCAGAAATTGCGAAGTATAACAGAGAATGACAGAATAAGCATATGAGTATTGCACATTGATCAGAGAACATTTCAAGGGCCAGTTTAATGATAATGACTCAGAGTGTCTGACACTAGATATATTATACTAAATTATATATTAATAATATACTGTATATTATGGTTTTATTCACGTTAAGTTTAATCATTAGTCACATTCGCCAACTTCCTTCCCTCACTTTATGATGTTCACGGCGTATCACACATTAACCAGAAGTTACAGCAACTAGAGGCAAGCAAGGAAAAAAACGTTACTGGAATAAAACAGTGGATTTCTCTGGGTTTGAACATAGTTAGAAACATTTGGGATAATATAAGTACATATAACATAGCTTTAGTGTTTGAATAGACATTTGAATGTAGAAATGTTACATATTACATCTTTAAAAGGGCTCTGATGAAAATATCAAAAGTACAACTTCTTCATGACTTAACAATATATAAAAAAAGGAGGTAATTATGGAAACCAGGATTTTCTGCCAAACAAAAACTCGTCAAGATATTCAATCAAGGTCCAGATTTTATTTTATTTTATATACCTTACATGTCTTATTCAAAGTTTAGTCGGCAAATTATTGTTGATTGTGAGTTCCCATCACAATTCCCTCTATCTCAGGTGATGTCTTCAAATGGTTCGTTTTGGCCAACCAGTTCAAAACCAAAAGATATTCAGTTTTTTATCATAAGAAAGTGCAACCAGTGAATTTTATGCAATTTGTTGCTAAAATATTACTTAAACAATTCATCAGTTATCAAAAGTGTTGGCAGTTCATCATAAACTAATCATTTCAGGAGTAAAACAGTAGTCAGAAAATGTAGTCAGAAAGTTCAGCCTTATTAAAGCACTAATAAGGCTTTGTTCTATGTGTCCATAGTGTGTGAAGCATAACAAGGGCAGGAGTACCTTTGGGTGACAGAAACCTGCTATTGGCTAAACACAGATAATGGGGGATTAATATTATACGGTAGTAAAACTACAATTTAAAATGTATGTAGTCCAACAAAGTGGAAGGCCATTGCTGTATGTTCGTGGGGTTCCCCTTAATTTCATGTAAAACACCAATATCAGTCCAAAATATCAGCAACACATCGGTCTCCCCCTGGCTAGCACACAGGTTTTATCAGATACCCACTCAGACTGTGTGATCAAACACTTGCGAGCTGCTGATCACTGAATGGGCCACCATACAGCTGGGGAGTGTTCAAAGACTATCAGGTAGGTAGGCAAGTGAGGTATGCTGGCTGCTGTTTCCCTCTCTTACAAACACCCAAACAGACACGCACATACCCCTGTGCACACACACAAACACAACCTCACACAAGTGCCACATTCCTTCTATGACAAAGTGCTGCCCAAACAAGGGGCTCAGGTGTTTCTCCCTTTGTAGCATAACAAACACTAAGAAAGAGACAGAAAGTGAGTGAGACAGAAAGAGAAAGGGAGGGGAGAGATATGATGTTTTCTTTTTTCTGCCTCGGCTGTGAAACCCCATCCCTCTTTCATTCCCTCTTTCATTGTGTCAGTCGCTCTTTTGTGTGCGTTGCTGGTGAGGCCCCCCTTTGACACTGAAGAGGTTATGCAGCTGATACCTGACTCCCATTGAAGACGTTTTTCTCTGAAACACACACACGCACACACACACACGCACACATTCACAATTACATGCACACATCAGCTACCCTCTTTTCTTTCTTACACACAAGTCTCTGTCTCTCAATTTCTTCCTTTCTTCTTTGTTCCCTGAGTCTTTTAGTCAGCCCTCTGCCATCCTAACACAGATACGCAGGTCAAACCACAAAGAGATACCACAGGAGAAGTGTTGGAAAACACTTACATCACCGCCAAGAGCGGGGAAACAAGAGTGGGAGTACAGAGGGAGATATCCTTTCTCTTCACCCATCTGCTACCATCTGTATGTCCTTTCCCCTCGTTCCTGCCTCTTCGCATCAGTTCCTCTCTTCACCCTTGAGTGATGGTATTGAAAGAAAACTCATATTTCTTCTGTGTTTTCATGATTAGACCATCTTTCTATCATTAACAGAAATTAGTAAACTTTCATCACTTTGAAAAGAGAAGTAAACTCGTCAACAACCCCCATACAGCCATACCAACCAGATACAGGGCAGCACATGAGGTCAGATCCCGAGGGACTCCAGCTCCGCTCCAGATCTTATTTTTGGTAGTTTGTTTGGTGATGCTCAGGGAAAGCTCTGGAGCTATCGCTTAGATAAAAGACACCTCAGATGATGAACCACGTCACAGTATAAGGCTGGGTGTGTTCTTACAGTGCTAGGCTGGGTATGACGAGACAGAGGGAAGTGTGTACATGTCTGTTTAAATAAATGTGTGATGACAACTCTTAAAACATAGAACAGCTGGCCCTTCTCCTTCTCACATACCATCCTGGAAGAAGGAAATTTATGATTTGTGATATTGGGCTATATAAATAAAATTGACTTCACTTAACTTCACTTGACTAGTAGTGACAGCTGTAATAGTGGCAGCAGTAACAGTACAGCAACAGTAGTAGTGCAATAGAAGTGATAGTGGTTGTAGCAGTGGTGGTTGCAATAGTATTGATTTTAGTAATAGTGTTCAAGGTTTGTCTTAATAATCTATCTCGTCCTTGCTTCCTGGAGGAGTACCAGAAGGTTCTACCAGTGTTTCATTTGAATTAATCCTTAAAAAGGAGCCCTCAGGAACCTTTTTATTTTCCGGGGGCTCTGTCCTTGACTGCCCTCCTGAAAATGTAAAAGCAATCTGTCACCAAGTCCATCCAAGTCCATATACTAAAACTGTAGGATTAGACTTAATCCAAAGCCAGCAAAAAAGGCCATAAAAGGCTTGAAAGTAAACAGTAAGTGAACCTTCTCGAAGTGTCAAGTGATTGATGTCATTTCTAGACCAGTTCATAAAACACCCATAACTGAGCTTAAAAAACAAAACAAAAAAAGGATAGCTTACTGTGCAACATACAGTCTTTTTGCCAGAACGGAGGCTTTCTGCCATTAACTGCTGGAACAGCTCACAGTGTATATGTTCGTCTGTGTAAGCAGGTTTAAATCTCACAGCTATGATACAGTCTGTGCAGTGCCTTGGCGTGCATACACAGGATCAATAAACATTCAAACAGGCCAATGAGGCAGGCCGTTTCAAAAACTGAACAAAAGGCACCAGATGGACACAGCAGTGTTTACTGAACCCATCTTTCTCTCTCTACACACACACAAACACACACGGAGCCGTTTTAGATCACAAACTACCACCCTCGATGATCAGTTTTACAACCAGGCTGGCCCATGTTCAGGTTTGAAGACATACCTGTGTGTGCCTCTGTATGACTGTGGTTTAACTTGTGGGTAGTTTTTAAACCTTTATGCAATGAACATAAAAGAAAGTATGCCTTGATAAACCACAAATCCACCTTGCTTGTTTTACTTCTTGTTTATATAATAAAAAAACAGCTAGTACAACTACAACATTTTGAAGAATATCTACAGTATATAAGATCACGATAGGCTGTTGGAAACAGCCACACTGTGCAGAACAGAAGAAATATACACTCTGCTTGCACACAAGGAACATACACACACTCACACACGTCACAACCAGAAATGTAGTAGTCGATACCAGTACCAGTGAAATTGAATGATTCTCGATCGACCAATTCACAGTAACAAAAACAAAACAACCTCAACTTCAACCTCCTTTCATTAAAAATACCTCAACATTACAAATAACAACAGCGACCCCTTTTCTAATGGATGTTTTCTTATTTACTTATTTGACAATTTAACTCACAAACTACTTTAATCTGCTCACCTTGCTTTTCCCTTCAGTACTTGTTTCAACACACTCACCTACTCCATCCACAAATCCATCACCATTCAATTCAGTACAGATTTAGCCCACTGATGAGTTTGTGGAGCCACATGTATATCGAATGGATCATGTGTCTGTGAAATATGTATTTTTGGTCAACTCACAGTTGAAGATTGTTGGATATTTGAACAGAGCTATAGAATTCAAGAATCATCCAACAAGTCAAACCCTAAAGTTCAAAACTGAAGTAGTTATTTTTAGTCCATTAAAGCATGATGCAGTGTTATGGAAGTGTATCTGCCACTGGCAGGAGAGTTATTTTAGAGTGACTAGAAAAGAAAAGATAGCAAGAAGAATAATGACGACTATTTCAATACGTAGATAGACATGTCAAGTGGGAAGCATGGGAGAAATAAGACAATTATGATGACAACTTATAAGTAAAACAAATACACATCTGACTGAAGGGCACCACAGTTGCATTGCAGACATATTTTCAAGGATTTCCAAACCCAGTGTTTGTGTCTGACAGCCACAGTGAGGCTACATCAGCTTCAAAGTGTTGTAGTGTGATTCCCCCCCTTAATTTGCATAGGTTGGGTTTCCCAACCATTCGGTGTAAATACAATTTGTTTCTTTTTGCATTTCTTTTTGCCCCTACAACTCTCGCCTAGCCACAAGACAATAACAAACTGATGCTAAGTGGTCTGGGAAGATGTTTCAATAAACATTTTGTTTCTCTGAACTTTGTGATGCCTCTGCTTTGAATGACACATATGCACAAACATACAGATGCAGAGATACACACACACACACACACACACACACAGAAACCACTCTGATTCCTGCCTTACTTCAGAGAAAAACCCATCCCCTCACTACTTACCACTACATTAACCACCCCCTCACCTCTTTTCACCCCCGCCTTATTCCCCACTTCTCTCATCTTTCCATTCCAACCTCTCAACAATTTACATCCAGAGGTTGAGAAGCAGCTGGACAATAAAAGCGGCTTAAAAGGGCACACTCCCACAATGTTTATGTTAGCCAGCCCTGAGCAGCAATGAAATTGAACAGTAAAGAGGCCAGTTGTGTTGCTCGCTGGCCAGGTTAGTGTGTCTACATTTATCTCTGGCTGTCATAGTCAAAACGACTTTAGGACGGTCTGGGGCAGACACTGTGTATGTTTGTGTGTGTGTCCATGGGACGATGTATCCAAGAGGCCTGGGTCTGGGGGCTTTTAAGACACCGCTCAATAACACAGGTTCTCCAAACAAGCTGTTACGGCGATCAGATTAGACATTAAGGAAGGGAACATGCTCGAGATCAAGGATGAAAGAGATTCCTCTCGTTGAGAGGTCCACCATTCTTCACACAGACTGATGATACACCATCACTCTACCTGTACATATAACACAACCAGTGCTGCAGTGATAGATCAGAATGATACAGCTTATAACCTTTACTCCACAGATGATGATGGTTTACTTAATGACAGTAAAACATAGTATTACAAAAGCAAGAAAGCATTATTTTTAAAGCTGTACACAATGTTTTTATTTATTTTTTAAATGTAAGCCCACCTTAGGTCAAAGACCTCTTTGTCAGCAGCATAATAATACTACAACAAAAGCTATTATAAATATATTTGCAATAAATTGGAAGTTCGATGCAAGATCAGACTGAGCAATAAATAGAGGGGAGAAAGAAATCCCAGATACTATTTAAAAACTGTAGAGTTTCACAGTGCTTATCCCAAGATCCCATATTTAGCTTTAAGAAAACTACCTGCAGGTAAGATGGCCAGAATACTAAAACTATAGAGATAATTAGGCTCTTATTTAACATTCTTTGAGTTTATATTTGACGACGTTCCTGCATGTAAGTCTGTGATCTAGACAAACAAGTAAACAGCAAGTAAAAATAATCCAAAGTCAGCAGTTTAGAGTCATAATATTACCTCATTTAAGTTCACAATATATTATATATGTGTTTAATGTGCTTCATTTCTTCATTACTGGATCTGATGCCTTTTTAACATATCAGTAGTAGGAATATTTCTGCTGAGCATGAAAATAACGAGTAATCATGTAGTTTAATGAGCCTGTGTCATCATGGGGTTACAAGAGCAGATTTCTTTGATTTGAGACCTCATAATGTTTAATAACGCTACCTGTGGTGAGTTCTGGCTGTAGGCCTCCATGTCCGTACTGCATGTCAGTTGAGTAGCAGATACAGTATGTAGTTCATGTCGAGACTGACAATTAGTAGGAAGACATGTTAAACAGATGTTCATCCTGATAGGCTTGTTGGAGAGGTTTCCTCTCATAGTACAGCCATATCCTCTGGTCTGATTTTGAGACACACACACGCATCTGCGGTGGGGGACCCAGCTACAAATCTCTCCAATCACACATAGTTTAATCTGCACGCCTTTCAACAAGGATTACTTCATGTACACAAGGCTGTGTGCTCTCTCTCTCTTTCTCTCTGTCACACACACACACACACACACACACACACACAGCTAATTAGGGTCCGTGGTTTTGGAGTTGCAGATAGTTTTGAGGGCTGCAGGGTCTGAGGTTGGTGCTCATCACACGATCAAACACACTACAGAGACTCAAGCCTGTCTGTGTATCATAGATTTAAAATGTGTTTCTTGAACTAACAATGCTGGAAACAGTGTGGTTCCTATGGTGGTGAGTGAGGGAGAAGATGGGATGTTGCTGTAGCATTCACACACTATTTGCCAACAGTTTCAGGGGATTTAAGATCAAGTTCTGGATGCCAACTCACAGGGAACACATTTTGTTTGTATGTGAATTCAGAATATTTTGTGAGGTGATATTCGGTGTCCAGGCTAAGACTTCATCACGACCGCAAACACACAACAAGCTGAGCACAGCAGAGACTGGGGAGTGACGACAGTAAACTCTCCCAGCATACGGCTCAATCCCAAGCACAGCACCTCCAGACATTGTAAGAAATATACTGTCAAGTGAATTAAGATGGAAACATTTTTAAATTCAACAATCCACCTGTTATGCAACATCATACTAAGACAAGTCAGCTACATTGCAAATCATTAGCTTGGATCTGGCAAGCTTCTTTAGAAATGTTATGTAACATCAGCATAAACACAACAGATTATCAACACTGTAAACCACAGAAGAAGATGTATAATAATAAGAATAATAATAAGAATAGTAAGGCAAGCTAACAGGTAAACACATTTCTTCTCAGCTGAATATTAAGTGTATGGACACAATATGAACGTGCACTTAAGCAACTATAACAGGGAAATAATTGTGTAAGACTAAATGTGAACTGAGAAAATCATGTTTAGCTGGAGCTAAGCCAACAAGTCATGCTATAATCTATAGTAGGAAACCGCCCAAAACAGCAATAATCTTTAAACCCATAACATTTATAATACTCAGACATGATGAGTTATTTGTGAAACAACAAGCACAAGAACACCATTAAACCAGCATTAGCAGCTAACTTACTTACAGTAGATAGTTGAAGTGAAGCAGGGTCTTCCTCAGTTGACAGAGAAATCCTTTTCTGTAGAGTAGTGGTGGTCCAAAGATAGCAAAAAGCAGGACAGGAAACTCCCTTTGCACTTTTTAAGTTATGTTTGAGTTTTTTTTTTTAATTAAATGCTACATGAGCTAGTTTAATTTAATGCGCAATTGTAGCGGCACTGACGCAGCAAGAAAGTGGGCGGAGCAATGAAGTTTAACCACAAGTATTTAGTTACTCAAGTACTGTACTTATTATACTATAACTTTAGGGTAGCTGTACATGAGTATTTACATTTATGGATTGTTATTCTTCTAAATAAGAAGATAAATACATTGTGGGTTAATATTTCACAAAAAAATATGTGATCAGCTTTAAAAAATATGGTGCATTTTTATATCCAATTACCCACAAGTATATATAGTAAATAATCTAGCTCCACAAACTACACCTTAAAGGACCACTGTGTAGGATTTAGTAATATAATACTATGGTTGGGGGACTGACCCCAAAAGCACCAGGTTCATCGTGTAGTTTGTAACCAGTGTTCATCGTGTAGTTTGTGATACACCACTGAAGTACAATCACACAGCTTCTGGATTATTACCTGTCTTGCCTACCTGGGAGGTAAATTAAGCGATTAATAAAAGCTTAAATAATTTAAGCCCCAGACCAGGGCCCTCTACCAGGTTAACCCTCCCATATCTAAAAGAAGACATTCTGCTTAATGAGTGCTTTTACTTTTAATACTTTTAACATTGTTGATAACACTTCTGTACTTGGTTCACTTATGGTATTTCTACTTTAGTAGAATAATTTGAACACTTTATCCACAGCTGCATATTTTCTTCTCACACATGTACATGCAAGCACAACTTTGGTCATAAATAATTACTCTCCCCATCAAATTGCATGCAAGGCCAGGCAAAACAAACTGTGTTTTTTTGTCTTTTATTTCTCCTCTCTGCAGACTATGCCTGTAGGGAAGGAGGGATGGAGGCTTATTGTGACTGGAACATGCTGGCTATCCTTCAGCGCTCTGTGTAAATACTGGCAGTGTGACAATAGGCCAGCTTGAGCTGAGGAGGCTGTCACCTCAGCATTTATCAGACTGTGAATCTGTGGTGCTGTCTCTCCCACTTATCACTCACACACACAGCATTGAGACATTTGTCAGGACCTGAAATAAATATCTGCAAGAACTGAATTGGATGAAGAAATAACTTCTACTCGCACTCTGACAGATGAAGCACACAGGATAAGTGATAGTCATTTCTAATTCTTTTATCACTATCTCTGCATCTCGCCTCTGCTGTGGGAGTGACAGTTCTTTTCAGATCTCCTCCTGCCTGAGAGCAGATAACAGCCTGTCTGAGTGCTACTTGTTACAGGATGAAGCTACCCTCATCACACACACATGCAATCCCCATCTTCATAAATCTATCTTCAGCGGAATCTACTCCATCTCTATATGCACCACTCCCCTTCTAAGTACCTCCAGTTCACTCCCCGCTGATGAATAGCAATCAAGTGCTGCTTGTAGGTGAAAATGTCACACAAACTGATATTTACATTTCAGTCATTATCACGACCCTCATGACAGACTCATGCGATCCTATTCTGTTGTACGGGGACACTTTGAGGTTTCAGAGGTGGCTTTCCAACCATCGTGTGCATCTTCTCCCCACTATCCCTCATCAAGGCAGAGCTTTTGTGTTCATCTCATACCTTCATTTTGGAATTGAAGAGATGCTCTCGAAGGAGAAAAACAAACACCTCCCATTTGTATTCAAATGGTTCTTCGTGACTGTCGTTAAGTAAAAGTTTTATTATCTTTTTGATAAAAACATGATATATTATGTACTGTTTTCTTACAGGAACAGTCTCGTCTCCTCATCACCCTCTACACTGAAACTGTCAGCCTTATCACAGATTGAGATGACAGAGAGTACAGAGAACTGACCCAGGGCTTTGTGGATTGGTAGCAGCAAAACCGCCTCCAGATCAATGCAGGAAAATCCAAAGAGATGGTGGTACAGAACATACTCTCCCCGTATGCCAGTGAACATCCGGGGAATGGACATTGAGATAGTGAAATGTTACAGGTGCCTGGGTGTTCAGTTGACTAATACTGGTCTGGACTGACAATACAAATGCACTATATAAGGAAGGCCAGAGAAGACTTTGGTCTTTTGGAGCGGGCACTCCTGAGGACCTTTTTTGACTCTGTGGCTTCTATAGAATGGCCTTTCCTTCCTTCCTGCTGCTGTCAGGCTTTATAATCAATACCACCCCCAGTACCCACACACAAATTCACAATGTGCAATAATGTGAATTCAACTGTTGAGTCTGTTTACTTATATCTTGCTTTTTTTATTGATGCCGCGAGTTCCTTTGCTGTGGGATTCATCAAGTATCTTATCTTGAACTCTTCTCGCTTAAATATTTATAGTATTTGGCCTTTTATCATATATTCTTTTTCCTGGTCGAAGTACTTGAAGTTGTGGAATCTTTTAACCCCTGTCAGTTGCCTCATCATGCTTTAAAATCTTGCCTATCAAAGTGCTGATTGCCAGATTTCTCTGTGTTCACATTATTTGGTGTTTCCTCTGTAAAGCAGCACTACACAGATGAAGTATGTTGTGCGATTGTGGATACGACTCCTTCCCTTCACAATCCTTCATCCAGGTAATTGCTGCAAATATTTGAGTTTTCAACCCCGCTGTACAAAATTGTGCAGGTAACATTGCCATCAAAGCTGTAGTAGACCTCAGGGAAAACCTTGTAGATCAGCTTGTTTATTATTAGGGAATTCAATTGCACCTTTAAGAGCGTGTCAGGGAAGGAATAACACCCTTAGGCAACTAGTGTAAATACAGGTTTATTAGGGACGAAAATGTTCCATGATAAACAAGAGGGAAAAAACATTCACAGTACATTTCATCTCCTGCATGGTGCATTGAAACATTGTACAGCTTCAAACCCTCATCGGTGCTCTGCACAAACAGCCGCTTTACAAAAATACTCTCCTTAAGAAGAAAAAAAAAAAAGGTAAGTGCACAGGGGGGCATATTGGCCATTGTAAAATTAGTTTTTTCATCTCCCTTAAATTTGATCCATACCAATGCAATACAAAACATGGCAACAAGCTACAAATATAAAGCTGACATCTCAATCTAACAGTCCCTAAAGCCTGCATTTGTTTGTGTAAATTGACATGTAAGAACAATAACCCCTCATGAGCATTAATGACACTTGCAGCTCTACACTTGCATAACATACAGTAAACCAGCCAGCTTCACACTGAGGTCTGATGGTTAAAAACACATTGTGAACACAAAACAGGAGGCAATTGGGCAGGTTCTAGGATACATGAGGGTTGACTGGTTGAATTAGGGTGTGTGGATGGTAAACGACTGGTCCGTGGTAGATTCGGTCAAAGGTGATTGGTCAGATGAAGGTCCTATGGAAAGTTATTGGTCTTTTTATGGAGAGGTAGGATAGTTGTCATGGTCAACGTATCAGGTCCCAGGATGAAACTATAATAACTTACTTCTTATAGTACTATTAGTAAAAGTACTTACACAGGTATTAAAAAGGTGAAGACTGCTGACCTGTCACCTCAAACGCCATTGTTCCTCAAACCATGCGCCAGGAAAACGTATTAACAATTCATCTGCTGTGTCATGACCATAAAAGTAAAGTAAAAACAGGATGGCAGCAATCCAAACTTAGCCAAAAGTTCAAATTGGATGGACAAAGTTTCTGGTGTTTTTAGTTCGGTTGGCTCAGCTGCGTAAAGACAGGTGTAGAGTGGGAGCTACTGTCATTATGTCAGTGATCTTTTTAAGAATTACTCAAGTCCTTATACAAAAACCAATCAACTAGATTTGTGCTGTTGAATCTATCTAGATCGAGTGTAAAAAGTGGACGTTTTGGCACAAGGTTATATTTATGGCAATTGTTGGGGTTTAAGAAAATAACATAAAAAGGACAATTTAAATTCAGAAATGCATGCTTAATTATAATAATGTCAAACAATTCATGTATTCTGAAATGTGGCACCAAATTAAATGAATTAACTGCATTCTCATTGTAGAGTCTTTACACAACAGTCAGTTTAACATCTGGCCCTACTTTACAAACAGTGATCCTTCATTTCCCTCCAGAGGACACACATATTGGAGTGCATGAGCCACATTCACTCAAACAAAAACCCTTCTTTTACCGTAAAGGCCAAAGGCTAGCATCACATGTACTGTAATATCAGAACACACAGGATGATGGGACACACCTGATTACAAAAACATCATAAAATCCATTCAGCTATCGGAACCATTAAGAGTGTTTGTTTGTAGGAGTAGCACAGTCTTTACTAGCATTACAGGACAGCTGTGGTGTCACACTGGACAGAGCCATTTGGTTTATTGTGTTAAATGCTCGATAGACGAGGTTTGAATGGATTTTTAAACTGTTTTTGGATCCATGTGTAATTGCTGCACTGTGGAGGTCACAAGACACACTCAAGTAAAAGGAAAAAAGCAAATAGCATGACTAGATTTTTAATAACTGGTTATGGCTTCTAAAACGTGATCACATTGACATTTTCTAGGTTTCTGGTAATTACTAGACCGAATACAAAAAATCTCTCAATACAGTATAAAACTGGAACTGAAAGAACTTTACAAAAATGTTGCGCTATTCTGCTCTTTTTTCTTTTTACTTGTACAGAAAAAGAAGGTGAGCAAGAGCATCTGAGCAATTCGATCTATCAAAGGGAACATCAAAATTACCATAACTATAATAAAGGAAAACTCTGGAGGAAAAAAAAAGGGGGAGAAAACAGTCTTTACAGTGTGGAAAAAACCTTAGTGCTTAAGTCTCTCACACCTCTTTCTCAAGCACCTTTATCGCTCCTTAATTCCAATTCATCTATGATTTTCTTTTACCTACTGACTATTTCCTAAAAGGTTTTAACAGTGATATTTAACATATCTAACATATTAATGCGTCTACATTTCTGATTGTTGTCTTACATTAATATAAGCGTCTAAGATGAAGACGACACTCTGTCAGATGTTCCCAAGATCACAGACCACATGCACGTGGTTGACTTACCCTTCCTTTAATATCTAGAAATAAAAGCACATGACCACAGTGGGAGCACGAATAGACATACTACAGCATCTGCATCGCTTGGCTTTTTTTGTTATGTTTTTTACAACAATTGTTGTCATTTCTTTTATCTATAGATGATAGGAAGGGTGTGCCAAAAACCTTTTATCTTAGTGACCATCTTTGCTCAATTGGCTGAGTCACAATTGTACAAAGAGGATCTTATAACTGAGAAATATTTGGAATGAAGTTTCACTTGTTGTCTTCTACCTCAATGTGTGCTCTTAGTGGAGGTGTCTGCTAGCCCCAGAGCTGCCAACCTTACTGGTTCTGGGTCTCGCGGACCTTGGCTTGCAGAGCATCGCAAGTCTTCTTGGCGTCGCCTAGCAACATTGCAGTGTTGGGCTTGTAGAAGATGGGGTTGTCAACAGCTGCGTATCCCACACCCAGCGAGCGTTTCATCACGACCACCTAGCAAGGGAGGAGATAGAGTCACATAGACAGACACACACTCATTAGCCTTGGACTGGACATTTAGATAAGTGATAAAATAATTTTTATAAAGTAAAACCAGAAGTGTAATGCCAGTAAACAATCTGAAAACCCTGTTTAGTTTGTATTAAGTATACTACTAGTATAGTAGTATGTGGAAGTAGTTTATGTTTGTGTGTGTTTATGAATCCTTGGGCAATTGTGAATGACTATTTATCATTTTGAAGGCAAGAAACCTCGTATTTCCAGAACTTTCCAGGAAATGAATAACAATAATTTTCAATAATATTGAACACATTGTTGTCAAATTGGTTTTGTTGCTTTAAATACTTTTCATTGGTTAAATATATGCAAAAAAACCCACAGAGAAACATAAATAACAAAAGTGTTGATTTATGAAAAAACAAAAAGTGACAATTTGTGTGATTTATTTTTTTGTATCTATGCACAAATTTTTGTCTTTGTGTGTTTTGTCTGTGCACCTGTATATGTGTCTCCGTATGAGTGTGTGTGGTTGGGTAGAATGTCCTCTTTGATTTCCCCCGGGGAGGTGGGGGAAGTGTGTGGAAAACTAGTGGGAGTACTGTATAAATCCCAGATCTTGGAGCGGTGCCAGTGGGATGCTCTGAATGTCGTCATTCCAAACAGCGACACAGTCACCACTAATGGGATCAGGATGGGACTGCACCTGGAACTGGAACTGTAACAATCTGTGTATGTGAGCCTGAGCCCATTTGTCTGTGTGTGTGAATGTGAGTATGCATTTCTTTAGGTTTTGTGTGTGTGTGTGTGT
>NW_023339774.1:10791560-10800358 GCF_004916995.1 Morone saxatilis | reverse complement strand
AATGTGAGTATGCATTTCTTTAGGTTTTGTGTGTGTGTGCGTGTGTGTGTGTGTGTGTGTGTGTGTGTTCAAATGGAGGCCCCTCTACGGGTGTGGACTCCAACATTCGCTTGTGGCGATAAAAGTCGTCCAGTTGTTGTAAAATCTTCCATTCCTCTTCATCTTTTTGGGCTTCAGGACAACCTCATTATCACACATGCATGCACCAGATGTCTCACCTGCTTAGACTTCCAGACCTCCAGCACAGGCATACCAGCAATGATAGAGTTAGGATCTTCCTGGGCGGCTGAGTTCACTGTGTCATTGGCTCCGATCACCAGGGTCAGGTCTGTCTCTGATTGGACATACAAGAAATTACAATTAGAAATCCTTTTGCCTCGGGTTTTTCTGGCCTTTTTTTTGTTTGTTTGTCAGCTAAAGTTGCATCACTGCGGGTGTAACTTTAGAGCGCTGATGCCACTTTATTGACTTCATTTTCAAACGCAAATATAGTGTGTCACGGTTTTGTCACAAGCCCTAAAATAACAGTGTCACCAATCATTTGCGTACTTCAACAACATGCCAAATCAGATTGATTTCATTACGCGTATCCTGTCTTTGAGGATTGGAGATACGGCATACAAGTTATGGCTCATTTAGTCGGAGATTGTGCATGACACAATTGGAGGTGATGTCATTAATATTGTGGGGAGACGTTTACAAAAATATGTTTTTGAGGAAAATGTGGGTGGAAAGAAGGTTCAACATGATGTAAATTAACATAACCATATGCAACAGATTCAGGTTTTAATAATGACTGTATGTTTCTCCAACAAGTGATTTCCTGGCAAAAGCAGCAGAGTAATATTTTTGTGTTTTCGTGGCTCATTCATATAATTTCTATGAAGTAAACTGCGGGTAAGATTTCAAAAACTATCAGCTGGTGGTCTTGTCCGTGCAGTTAACATTTTTGGAAATATAATTATTTGCTAAGAGTTAGAGACGATTGATACCACTCTCAGATGCGTTCTGAATATGATGCTACAGCCAGTGACCTAGCCTAGCTTAGCTTAGCTTGAACACTGAAAACGGGGGGAAACTGCTGTTGCAACCGGAATCTCCCTACAAGCACCTCTCTGATTAACATGTCATATCTGATTTGTTTAATCTGAACAAAGTGTTAACATGACAAGTTGTGGTTTTATGAGGAGTTATGTGGTGGAACAATTTTTTGGCCGGGACTTACTGGAATTTTGGCTGGTTCCCTGGCAACCTTACCATGACGACAAGAAAGCCTAGCTCCTCTTAACTCCTAGCTCGCTGTTTCCCCCGCCTTCCAGTCTTTATGCTAAGCTAACTTTCGGTCTCCTGGCTCTAGCTTCATATTTAGCGTACAAAACATGGGAGCGGTATCAAATCTTCTCATCTAACTCTCGACAAGAAAGCAAAAAAGTCTATTTCCTAAAATATCAAACAATTGCTTTAATGCCAAATGTCTGGAAACTCTTTAAAAAAGCACAGCTGAATCAAACATATTCGGACACAATAATTTTGGATAAATCAGGTAGAAAGTTCATAGCAGGTAAAGTATGTAAAAAACAAAAAAACAAAAAAACAAAAGACTGCATCTTACCAGGGAAGTCTTCATTAATCTCCTCCATTTCCAGGACAATATCATATGGGACACCAGCTTCAGCCAACAGCACATTGAGCTGACCAGGCATACGGCCAGCCACAGGGTGAATACCAAACCTGTGGTAACAAAATTTAATGAGTCCTTTAGAACAGTCGCTCCTCTATTTATTTACCACCATTACACACTAAAGGCTGGCTTTCTTAAATGAAAAAAGAGAAACGCATGAAAAAATGGTAAGAGAGGATCAAAATAAATAGAGTCGGGCGGAGAAAGAGACAACAAGATGGAGATTTTGGACAAGTGGAGTTGAGAGACGTTTGTAATTATAGCTTGATTACACACATACAATTCCTACTGCACTCCTCCACCATGTATCATTTGTTGAGTGTGCGCACATGTGTGTGACTGGGTGTACATAGCTCTCAAACTCAATTAGCCATGTCATGTAATCAGGGTAGGAAATTAACACCAGCCACTGAATTCTGGTGGCTGGCTCTTTCTCTTTAACCTTCCATTTGGAGATTTATTTTCCATTTGCTTGGCGACGTTAGGATGATACAGAGTGCAGATGGCCTGTCAGTTCTGGGATCTATTAGCGACTGTGGCTGGCGATTGAAAAAGTCCGTTTCTGCCCTTCGTGTAATCCGGTACAGTCTACATGTACTGTGGGAAGAAGCTTTTTGTCTCGTGTGTTGTGCTTCCAAACTGCGTACTGTTAGTATACCCAAAGAGGAGGAATAAAACAGCATGAGATTCATTAAGATGTAAAAGCAAGAAGACAAATGAAGAGAATGCATTAGAATATAGAACAGAGAAAAAGAGAAAATAGGAGAGAAAGAGATCAGGGTGAAGGTTTTTTTTTTTTTTTTTCTGACCACCCACTTTCCTCTAATCAAGCACAAATGCTCTAAGTACCAGCAGCTGCAACAGCCAGGATCAAACGACTGCGGCAGGACAATAACACAAGCTTCCGCTGTACCTTGTCCTTCCTGTCCTCTCTTTCGCATTTCCCTTTTCTCATTCCTTCTTCGCATACAAGTCTCTTCCTATCTATCTTACACCATCTTATTGTCATCGAACCCATAACCTCAACTCTTCTTTTATGTCCTTCATGGTGCAGTTTACATCTTGTATCTACATCTTTCTTTTTTTATAAACATGACTTATACTACTTTTTTCACTACCCTGTTTACCTGAGACACTAGCTACTGCAGTTTCTTTGAATTAATGTACATTTAATATAAATATTTTGGCATCCTTTTACCTGACGTCCTTTCCTGCTTCTTTAAGCATCTTCACCAACTCAGCGATGGGGTACTGGGCCTTTGCAGCACAGAGTCCATAACCTGAAAGAGATTTTAAGACAGCAGGCAAGAATGAGCTCATATTAACCCTATATGATACGGACACACAGTGACACTCACATTTGTAAAGCAAAAATACCACAATTTGTTGTTACAGCTTCTTAAATGTATTTTCTTTTCAGATTTTCCTCGTCTTATATGATAGTATCTTTATATATTTGCAAAACAAGTCATTTGAGTTTGTGACCTTCAGCTCTAGAAAATTGTGATTGACATTTTTCACTGCACTAATTGATAACGAAAACAATTAGTCCTGCACTAACCTTTACCAATCCCAAAATGGGGTTAAATGCTTGACAGCACACAGGGAGCAAGCACATGAAATAAGAATAATTACAAGTCCTTTTAACCAAAACTTGAAGTACTATGTGACATGAAGCACTGATATAAACATAAACACAGTAATCTGTGGTAGACAGCAGTCTGATTGACAGGTGATGGTGTTGGTAGAAATCAACCTTCAACTAGAAAACCAAGTTTCAAGCTGTTGTTTTAGTGAGGATTTACCCTGCTGAAGTGCCCTTGAATAACACTTTGTACAAGCTCTGTGAACAGACTCCCTGGATGCCTTCTACTGCAACTATAATATGTCATACTACAATATTGTTTAATGTGCATACTATTGCTGCTGTGACAGGGGAGCAAGATAGTGTGTCTGAGCAGATAACATGAAATATTCAAACATTAAATACATCACCCAGCCGCCTTCAAAGCATTCCTGCCTTTACGTTTCTGAATAGATACTTTTAATCATCTATTTAATATGAAACATTTAGAATACATATAATCTAAAATCATATTACTTGGCTTTTAGTAGAAAGCTTGCACAGTATATGTATTTTTTCCTCCAGGCTTCGGACCTCTTTCATGTTTAATAATGCTGGTGTGTGGCACTTTTGTGATTTTTATCACACACGCAAACACACGTCAAACGGTCCAGTGGTGTTTACTAGCCTTGTCACAACAACCAGTCAGAAACTGTCTTGTTACGACGCACCAATCAAAATGACAAGGTTTCAGACTCAGCACAGAGAGAGAGAGAGAGAGAGAAAACAATGGTTTCAAGCTTGACGATTTAATGGTTTTCAATGGTTTTTTCTTTTTTTCCTCTCCATCATCACAATTCTTTCATTCCTTGTGCTTCCAATATTCTCTCTGGAGGTTCTCCTATAAGAAAAACAAGTGGACCCAGACCATGCGGAGATGGGCCAGACGAAGCCAGGAAAACACTTATGTTTATCAGGCAGAGTCTTAACCGTTTCCACAGATGTCAATCAGGCAAAGTGACTGTGACGGCTCCAATTAGGGAGAATGGTCAAAATGGAAACAAGGGGACCGACTGAAAGCCAAAGCTGGGTAACAATACTACTCTGACTACTGACTACCAAGGTAGAGAACAGAATTATGAATTTGGATGGTTCGTATTCTGAAAATAATGTTGTTTTAAATTATTCCCTACATACACCGGCTGATATCTGAATCTCTACTACTGACAACATATCATACATTACAACAGCATATAAACTTTGCACTGATGTTTCATACTAATGTTGCAACTGCAGAGAGATAAAACTGAGATACATCTACTGCACCGTGATCAAAGCCCAGATCAACAGAGTCTAAATGCTTGAGAGTGTGTGTCTTTTTAGAGGCTTTGTGATGCCCTGACAAAACTTCAGAGCCTATAACTGATTGAATGTCTCTCTTTCAAATCACTTAATTCATGAAATTACATTGACAGGTTCTATTATGTGTTTCTACTTATTCTGATCCTCATATTTTACTGTTTTACTGTTTCTATAATCCTTCAAAAAATGTCTGGCATTTTATTATTGGTCTTGTCTTGGTGTGCTATTGTTTGTAGATTATTTTGAGAAAAAAAAAAAACACCCCATAATTTTTATTTTCCGCTCTTTCATTTCTCCCACTCCTTCCAACTAAAAATTTCAAACTTTTATTGGCCTGTTGTTTTTCAGCTTTTTGTGAAAAAATCTACATTGCATGGTGCTCGATTGATCACTTCTTTTTCATTTTTTCTCAACAACGCAACCACTTTAAGTTTGCAATTCTTGTAAATTGCAGAGGTTTCCTCTAAAGAGTTAGTTTTTGTATATGGACACTCAGCACTATGACTGGAATCACCAATTTGCAGGCTGGATGCCTTTAGTCTGTGTTTACATGTACCCACGTGAATAAAACAACTCTTTGGAACTGTGACTAGTTCACAACAGTCTGGCGGGAGGACTGAAATTTCACTGGGCCACACAATGATGGTGATTTTAGGACAGCAGCACCAAGAACCGTCCTAACAGTCCTGGGGTGAGGCTCAGACACATATTTATAGTCAAATACTGAAAACATGTGAAACAAAGAGGTTGGACACCGCGCTCTAACCCTGAAAAAGGAACTAGAAGCCAATTTTGAACGTAGTACTTGAATTGTCAACAAAAACCCAGTGTACCCTCATTCCACCTAATTTTCCCTTGACCTTGCATATATACGCTGCACTGTAGAATGTCTATTTACCAGGGACTGACGACCACACAGAAACCGAAGAGTGTGTGTGTGTGTGGCCACTCTACCATGACTTGTCAATTAGCCTAGCAAAATGGTGATGTAACATGGGTCAAGAAAAGGTTAAATAAACAGAACACACACTTTGCTAATTCAAAAAAAAAAAAAAAGACTGGCAAAGTCAAAGTACCATGTTTTTCCACTCGCATATGAGTGTATGTAGGGGTGTGTGTGTGTGTCTTACCTGGAGTGATAATTATGCTCTGGGCGTCTTTAATCATTTCAACGGTCTGATCCACGTTGACCTCAGTGTGTGTGCCAATGATCTCCATGGGCTTTCCTGTACCGGTGGAGGACGTGCCATAGCCTCCCAAGATCACATTAGCCAGTGAACGATTCATGGCCTGAGAGGGGAGAGAGATATTTTACGTTTCCTTTTTTTTTTTTATGACTGCATTACCTTTTGTTTTTTACCTTATTGTGTACAGCAAAATAAGAAGACATTCAAAAGGGATATTCCCTCAGAAAAACCCCACACATTTGTGACCTTATTCAGAGCAGGGACTCTACTATGGTAAAGTTATAGTCCCTCCTGGTGGATGGGAGAGGAACAACCACATGAAGCAGTCTGCTGATCTACAAAATACATCAAATGCTTCACTTAAGGATTTCAAACAGTGTTGCTGAGACTCAAGCCAGCAGCACTCGGATATATGCTTTTTAAACTGAAACTCACCACACACATAATGTATGACAGAATGGCTCCAGATGATCCAATGAGAGCTCCGACGATGGTCAGCAGGTTGTTATTGAGCAGGAAGCCTTCGGCACACAGGGCCCAGCCTGAGTAACTGTTCAGTACGGTGATAACCACTGGCATATCAGCGCCTCCAATAGCTGCTGTTAAGGTTACACCCTAAAAAGGAATAAGAAGAAGAAAAATGCTTTTTTTATTTACTGCTGTTATCAGATCTGCAAGGGAGTGGTGAAGAAATATATTAAAAAGTTTCACAAGTCTAACCTCACTAGAAAAAATTTATTACAAAAAGAACAACAATTTCTCCAACACTGGAGGGAAAACAGCTTCACTTCCATTTTTCACAATCAAATCCCTTCATTCTCTGTCCCTCCATCATCTGTACAGTTTTTGTTTAACAATGGCCAAGTGTAGTTACCAAAGCAGCAGCAGCGAGATCCAGGAGCGTGTGGAGACACGCAGGTGCACATTATTAATTGTTTTCATTGACATACTGTAGGTTTATTTTTAGGAACGTGTGCGAGTGAAGGAACACGCACACATGCACAGTAGATGATGCATTATACTGTACTGATTAGAAATCAGACAGCTATTTTGAACGAATTCATCTTTAAATGAAAAGATATCCATCTAAGTTCTCTAGGGATGCACTGGTAATTCCACCTGCTGATTTTCCCAGCAACACAGCAAAAATGGTGAAATTGCAAAACGTCACTGTGTATAAATTAGTGTGTGCTCTCTGTCTGGTTTCAAAACTCAAAAAGTATCACTTTCCTGATCGGGTAAATTGAGGTTACAGTACATTAAAAACTGCTAGATGAAGTCAGTTATCAGTGGCCATTTGACTGCTATATGCAAAGTTAGGAAAGTTAGGAAAATTTTTGCAAATAAAAACTAAAACTTAAATTCCCTTTATAACTAAGTGATGGATAAATTGTCTCCAGAGGTCAGCAGTAGCTGGAGTTGCTGTTTGTTCTTAAATATTTTGCCACTTATGTAAGAGGTTGATTTGCGGCATAATGAGTCAGATACAAGCAGGAACCTGGCAGTTTTACGTAGTCGAGCCTGTTTTGCCACAGTGGCTTCCAGACTATTTAACAGCTCAACTAAATATCTGGACCTGAATTTCTATGCCTTTTCCCCTTCCTGAAGTATTTTAACAACATCCTTACATGTTCTGTCAGTCAACATGTAAGAAAATTCCAATCTGAAATATTTATGTGCAGATTTTTCTTCTTAGCCCTTACTGAGTGCAAAAACAGACCCCAGAAACACACGCACACACACACACACGCACACACACAGCGTACCATTACAGCGGACAGAGCAGAGACAGATCCAAGACAGGTGAGGCCTGTGGTGTAACTGGGATCCATCATGTAGGGAATCATCCCACCAACACTGGCTGCCATCAGACTGGCGTTCAGAGCATGACGAGCAGGGAGCATCAGGGGAGCACTGTTCAGAACACCTGCATGAAGAGAAGAGGAAGGGAGAGAGAGGATGGCAGCGGGACAAGGTAGGAGAGAAAACTATATGGATTAGATTTGTTTTTTAAAGCATCGCTTATAACAGCAAATAAGAAAATAAAAATATTTATTTATTCAATTGTG
The DNA here is from genome assembly GCF_004916995.1 of Morone saxatilis. Lineage (NCBI taxonomy): Eukaryota > Metazoa > Chordata > Actinopteri > Moronidae > Morone > Morone saxatilis. Next base: position 10,792,495 of record NW_023339774.1, on the reverse strand, counting down.
AACTTGTGTCAGAAAAGTATACACCAAAACAGCAGCAAAAAGCTTGTATACCTTCTAGATGTAGCATAAATCCATAATTGTATACTTTAGCAGCCATCGCTTGAGACTTGAGATGTCATATGCATAATTTGCCCTGAAACACTTTGAGCCTACATGGAAATTACTGCCCAGGACCGGTGCCAGCACATGAACATGATGAACTCTTTCCTCTTTCTCCCTTCACAGCAGGCAGAGGTTGACCTTGATAACGCAGTACGGCTGACACGTCATCTGTCTGCAGCTATCTTAAAACATATTTACTTTTAATCCAGTTTTGAGGATTCACATCAATAAAAAGAATGTGATCTTTTTTATTATTACAAATAATCATAATTAAGTAATTATAAGTGTAATGTGTAGCATTTATTATTGAGTGTCTGCCAATACCAAGTCCCAATCTGATAATTGTATTTATTTTTTTAGATAATACAGGTGCACAGTGCAAAGTACTTTAGATATTAAAATCAATCCAATGTATATGGTTGACAATTAAACAACTCTGCAATGCATAAAACAAATGCCTGCATCAAAGCTGTTCCTTACTGTTTTTTTTTTTGTTTTTTTTCACACAATAAAGTACAAAATAAAAAAACCCCAGTAATATTTTTCGGTCTTGTCGCTGTCTGGATTGGAGTTCCTCTCTCCAGTGTTTGTTGTTCAGGTACCTGAATGAGCCATTCGTATTCTGCTGAATGTTTATTTCTGTTATCTTGACATCTTTTTGCACGGATTACATTAATTCATTACTCTAATTGGATGATTGTAGGGCTTTTGTTGCATTTGCAGTGGTGTGTTGAGTGTGGTTATGCCGGATCTCTACCGCTCTTTCCTCTAAACAGAGCCCATGGTGAAACAGAGAGGCAACCGTGAGGCTGCCTCTGCTCTCACACTGACAC
>NW_023339774.1:10768978-10791545 GCF_004916995.1 Morone saxatilis | reverse complement strand
GAGGAAAGAGACAGTGGAGAGAGTCTACGATGGCAGCAGCGTGCATGAAAGCTTTGCGAGTAAAAGCAGCTGTGTGACAGCTGACATAAACCCAAAGATTGGATCAGGTAAATAAAACTCAATAGCCGGTACATACCGACCAGTTAAAAAATGCTTTACTTGCAAATTGTTGTCCCTAGAATAAGGTGATTTCCCAAAATGTCAAACTATTCATCCCATCAAACACATAGTAGTCTAAATCTGACATGCAGTTTAGGTCCTCTCTTTTACCTTGCAGTTTGCCATATGCCACCAAAGAGCCACTAAAAGTGATTCCACCAATGTAGGTGCCGAGGTATGCGACTATCTTGGTGAGGTTGGCCGCAGGGTCTGTGGCGAAGTGGGGGTACTCGACCATGTATTCGGCAACACAGGTGAGCACGGCTGCCAGCCCCACCAAGCTGTGGAAGGCAGCCACCAGCTGGGGCAAGTCTGTGATCTGGATCCTCTTAGCAATGGTCAGGCCTAAAGACAGAGAGACAGAGAGAGACAGAAAGAGAGAAAGAGAAAAAGAGAGAGAGAGTGAGAGAGAGAGAGATAGAGAGATAGCAAATAAATAAAGTGGAGTGCCCCCCAAAGACCCACACACAAAGAACATGCAAATCACAAGCACGTGCACACAGACTCAGGAGGACTGCTGGGAAGTGGTTCCGTCTGAGGAACCAGGTGCTGCTGATGAGGCCTGTTTGGGGAAATTCCATGTTTGTGAGTGGGTCTACACCCCTTTGTGTGAGTGTGAGTCCTGCAGGAGGCCTTGCAACGTTACTGTATCTGGAAAATAGCATTATTGTCTGTGTGGACAGTTTAGTCTAGGTTTCATCTATGTTACTGGAACAATTAGCATTTAGATGATTAAACTGTCCTGAGCGGGCAAGAGAAAGTGAGTAATACATGATGCTGACCATTTTGACAGACCTCCTGGGTCTTGAGTTAGTCATGTTGTGTTTGATGAAAACATCACAGAGCCTATGCGCTCTGCACACCTGCTTCTTGATCTGGCCAAGCTTGGAATACACGCACACGCACACACACACACACACACACACGATGCAAAACCCATGTCCATTAATTTACATCTGCTGCAACACAATTTGGCAAGTTTGCCTGTGAGTCTGCCTTCTCCATATAATGACATTAATACACACAGACTCACCAGCAGTGCCACCTACAGCCATGGCTGCGCTCATCTGTGCCAGGAGCTCAGGACTCGGTTTGAGGGCACCCAGAGTGGCAACGATACCCCCCGCAACTCCCATCATACCCAAAGCGTTACCCAGGCGGGCTGTTTTCTGGTTGGAAAGGCCAGCCAGGGCACCAACACAGCACAGACCTGAGCCCAAGTACATCATCTGGTGAGAAAGAAGGCATTATACAGAGGATTTAGGGACCACAGGATGAGAAATAAGGCCATGTGATTTTCTTGGAAGGTTGTGTACAACATCTGGGAAAACAAAGAATACATTTGGAGGATGATTAGTTGACTTTTATATAATCATAGGCTGTTTTGCACCAATTCCAAGGGACTAATGAAGTTTTTGTAGGAGACCACAAATATAATCTTGAACTGAACATGCAGACACAGCAAACATCCTCTCACACCTGTTCAATGTTGTATCCAGACTGCAGAGCGGCAGCGTAGCCTCCGACAAAGACACCACCAGGAAGCAGATAAAGGTAGTTGTACTCCGGAGGATCAGTGGGACGCTTGAACATGTCCAACATCTTCTTAGTTACCAGGAAACCACCTGGGTGAGAGACAGAGAGAGAAAATTAATGCACCTGTACTTTCAGTGGCACACAAATCAGGTTTAAAAGCTACTTTACAGAACAAAAGTAGGAGTAATATACAAAGAAAATAAAAAATGCAGGGGAGTTGAAGCACCTGAAGTACATGAAAAATATCTATTTTTAGTCAACAGGTGTTTTAACGCCAATAGCTAAGAAAGGTTGCCAAGCCCAATAACCAATGGTAGGAATTTAATGAGTCTACTTCATGTCAGTGTGAATATTTCAAGTAGGAAACCTCAAAAGCGTCAAACCGGGACCAGACGGTGTCTCACTGCTTTACAGGAGGAGATCGCATTACTGTGTGTATGTCTCCCTTTTTTCCCTCTGGCATGACTGTAGCCACGTGCACACGCATGCAACCATACATACAAAAGGTGAATCAGAGGGTAGCACCTGTTTCTTTCTAGTTCATGTAATTTTAGTCGTTGACTGTCCTGTTAAAACATGTAATAATAATAATAATAATCTGACTACTATTATTGCAGACCAATCTGAGTCAATATATTAACATGGAGGAATGTTCGCATATTGAAACAACACAAAGCCAGTATCCAATCATTTCTTTTGGTTATTTTTTTTCGTACCCAGAATGGGTTTGTTGATGCTACATTTAGAAAGCTTGTAAGAATAGAGGAAAATCAGCATCACTGGGAAAAGTCCAAAACAGCACAGTCATGCTAGCAACTCTGTGAGGCTGTACTGTACACAGTAGCTAAATGCTAACATGCTGATGTAAAGCAAGTACCGTATTTAAGACATTGCAAAATTGCAATATGACTAAGTGCAATATCCAAATCGCAAAAGCTGCTATTTATTACTAAATATAAAATATGTAACAAAACGGCATCATAATGAAGTCCTGAAGTGCTGCAGAGATGACTGGGCCTACAAATCTTGTTCTCCAAATGTTAGAAAACATCTTGTGAACAAAACTCCCCATGCACTGCCAACAACATTCAGGTGCTGGTAGGTTGCAGGACCATATAGTAAAAAAATCTGAATTAACCACCGCACACTGGAATAACTTTCCTGCTGCACGCTCTTTAATAAATCACAGTAAAGTCATTCCATTGTGCGGTGGTTAATTCTGTTAGAAAACATGTTTGTTTGGTACAGACCCCAACAATTTCAGTGGAAATTAAAATTGTGATACAAAGATAATCACCACACTAATCACCTAATAATCATGAATCATAGAGCAATCGTAATATTTGCCAAAATAATCGCAATGTGATTTGATTTAAATGTGAATGTTTTCTTTTAAGCCACCTACAATTAGAGCTAGCTCAATGACTGAAACTAGTGACCTGGTGCAATAAGGAGAAAATATAGAATCTGATCAGACCTGGTGGCGCACATTGACATTTAGATTATGAGAAACTGAACATATTTAACTTAAGATATTCAACAATCCCAGGTGTTTTCCATGCATTCCCACGTCTTACAACTGTGGAGACATGGAGAAAATTAAAAAACTACAGCCAGGGACCTGCTCCTCAAAACAGACACACAAGCTAAAAATTTCAGGGTCTGTTTTACTGGAGCTACATTTCACTATTGTGTTTCGTCCCTTTTCCATGGAATGAATTTTTCTGTTCCCAGGGGTTCATGGGTAATGTGGTAAACCACTTAGAAATGTGCGTGTGGAACCGAACCCATGGTGAACATCAAAAATGAAATTAAACAACCGGTAAGAAACTAGGTATGTCTATAAAGGCTGTGGTATTTTAGCATGCTTTCGTTAAGGGTTAAGTTAAGGGAAACCTAAAAGACTAATCAGTGGTTTGAGCAGTAATGCCACAGAGCCTTGAGGGCCTCGGATTTGTGGCAGGATTCACAGCCTTGTCTTGAACTTCAAAAACCTTGTGGTGTCCTGCGACTCTCACACATAAAACTCAAAGAAGCTTTTGGTGCATTTTTAACAAACAGGCAGAACTGCTTCATAATGCAAGTTAACTATTCATCTGCTTGCGTTTGCTGGTGTCTAGCTGTGAGCTAATAGGAGAAATTACAACAAATTCATGGCTCAGCACTGGAGGAACACTCTGTTTCCCAGGACTATTAGAGAGTGATGAGTATTATAATGACTCCAGAAACACTTTGTCATTGTAATGGGAATTATTAAGGGTAATAGCAGAAATGAACGTGTGTGGTCCAGGCCAGAGCCACTGACTCTGGTCTGAGCAGGTGGGTAAGACAGGGCAGCTGCAAAACTTGGGTTTTGAAAGCATGTTATTGTACAATCAATATAAAACAGTTCAATCTTCAGCCTAAAGTTGATATTTTATTGGCTAAAGGTTGCTGTAACTGGCAGGGATCGCCGCGAGGTGTCTATGTGCAGGTGACTCACCAGCAATGTTGACCGAGGAGATGAAGGCAGCCAGCAGAGCCAGTGTCTCAGCAGTAGATGTTGGGGAGTAGCCACCTCCCATCAGGGACAGACCACCCACAGCAGTCAGACCTGCACAACAAGGATATTTTAGTATTCATGAGCCTCCACTTTCATAAGTCATTAGACAGGACATTCAAAACTTTGGTGAAGAGGTTACGAAAACAACACACAATGGACATCTATACACATGCTGTAGCTGTCTATTATATCTAGTCTATACTGTATCGGTCTAGTATATACTCTGTTTGCTTCCCAGATTGGAAAAAAGAGAGAAATTGGAAGATTTTAAGATAAAAAAAGAGAAGGAAAAAGAAAGAGAGGGAGTGTGTGTTTACCAAAACAGGCTTAGGAAACCTTGATAACATCAGCCCTGTAATGACTTACAGGCAGTGAGATGCAACACACGGCACCCTGGGAGCCTGCATTCACACGGAATTGTGTTTGTGTACAATTTAGGTTGACTAGCAGGTACAGAGCGTCTATGTGTGTGTTCAGTCAATAGTGTTGGACTGAATTTTCAAATGAGGAAAATGTGAAGTTTGACCTTTCTCAAACAAAGTCGGCTTCATAATCGTGTGCATAACAGCTCCTAAACAAAGAAAGTTTCAAAATGATGCCAAGCATCATTTCACAACTTCTACTACATAAATATGAGCTAATTCAAAGTTTCCACTGTTACAAAAGATAACAAGCTTTCCAAACATTTTTTGTTTGGTTTCTGGCACAAAAACACACCAGAAAGTGCGTCAGGATGCTACTAATCAGTTATTTTCTTAATAGGCTAATGAGGAACATGATTTGGCACAGATGTTAGCCAATGTCCATGAGGTAAACTCATATGTGCATTATCTACCAATACACTGCAAATCTTTATCTATATGCTTCCAAATGTTTCAGTAGCTGTGTTGCTATGCTTCTCACCATTTTGTCTTGTATTTAGTAACTGGTTAGTAAAAACCTTCTAAACAATTACCCCTCTGATTTCTATTTTGATTACATTTTTAAAGATTGCCTCCCCTATCCTGATATCTCATGTTCATGCCAATCAAATATTAGCTTGATCTTAATTACTTCACACTTTTTAAATTCATAGATGGGAATTACATAAAACAAAGGCTCCCTACATTTTTTTATCTGGACTGTCTTTCGTTAGCTGATTTCAATGCAACTAATGTCCGTGATGTCCACCTCCTAAAACACAGTTCTGGGCACTTGTACATTAGAACATTGATGTTCTTTTTGGCCATTGTGTGCAGTCAATGTACCTGAATACAATGAATAATCACTGAATACGGTGCTTGCTTAAGCAATAAATATCAAGCCTTTTAATGGACATGTTGAAGTCAGCCAAATAATGTTTTCTTAACACCTTTTCTTGCCAAATATGTAGATTAAGGTTATTAGGTAGGTCATGATACAGTCTCTTTGGCCCTGTTACCGATCAAAGTCTGATCCTATACTTAAATTTATCTAAATGTTGATTAAATATGCATCCAACACATTAAAATAACAGATGTAGCCTTCTAAAGCTGGCACTTTATTTTTCACAAGACACTTGACCCCAAAAAAACCCAAAAAGGTACAGTTACACCATTCGGTGGAGATCAAAGGCGAGCCTAGCCACCTCAACTAACAGATTAGCCAGAAAGAAAGCCAGTAGGCATCAGCGGACACACGCACACCCCAGCTATGACACATACACACATAATAATATATACCCTGGGTGGGCCATAGTCCTGTAGGTGAGTCTCTGTGACAAACATCAGCTACCAGGCTACAGGCAGAGTGTGACAGTGAATCAGTGCTCTCAAGTAGATTAAAGCATTTCTATCAGACACTAGATATAAAGCCACTGGATATGAGACCAGTGTCTGAAGAATTTAAGATGACCCACCAAGTCGGAGTCACTACTGGTTGTAACACTATAATCTCACGATGAAGAATATAACTGTCCCTCACTCAAACCCTAAATTCCAATATGATTTGCTAATGTCTGAGTGATTGTGTGTGTGTGTCTTTACGACGCCTGGCACAACAACAACAGAATTCTGTTGGTCTCACTGTTTCCATAACCGCAGTCAGTCAGTGACAGAAAAAAAATAAGGTAATAAAGGCCACACCAAATATGAAGGGAAAATACCTGGACAGGGAGGAAAGGGAGAGGGGGGACAGATGGAGGGCAGACAACATGGAGGGAAGAAAGAAAAACCTTTAAATGAACTTCAACACACATTTATTTCATATGCGGTCGCAAATTCTACTAATATTTAATGATGATCTTGTGAACTTTGTGCCTTTTAGACTGACCCAGTTATAAAATGAAAACACATTTACTTGAATCGGATTTATTGATGCAATTTGACAAACTTAATGTGACAGATTGGACGGAAAAAAACGTATAAGAGAGGGAAAATAAAAGAGCGCAGACCCAGAGGAACAAAAACCATGGTGTGAAGATGGGAATGTGAATTAAGGGTCTAGTTGTAAGTAATAAAGTTTTAAAAGGAGTAAAAACTGTCCATCTTAGTCGTAACACTGCTGGGCTCCGCAGTCGAGCTCTAATGTCTGGCTGTGTGCGCAAGTAAACGAGCAAAGGACTACCCTGACCCTCAAAGATCACCAACGGAGTGTTACTTCCTACCCCAGTGTGGGTCTGAAGAGTGATCAAAGCCGTGAGAACACACACATGCACTTACCTCTCTAACCTCTTAACCCCTCTGTGTTAAGCGGCAGCCGACAATAAGGACACAATCTTTAAAGTTTTTATTTGGATGCAGACGGCAGATACCTGCTGGACTGACGTGAAATGTTTGATCCTCTGGCTAGGACTTTATTTCATGCTTTGTTTTACATAGTAATGCAAATAATATTTTCAACTATAAATTAATGGTGTTTTGTTACCATATTTGTTCTGCGTGTTTCTACTCACATACAAATCTCTTCCATTATGTGCAGATTATCAAATAGAATACTCTATGGGTTAGAGTCTATGCGAAAAAAGGATGCTCATACTGTAATTAATCCAGATGAATAAATCAAAATTAACCAAGCACAAGAAAAGCAAATCCAAGTACTGACATTTTATCTTGATATAGATTATATTGATCTGCCATACCTTGTGGCTGTGGTGATTGAGTACTGGACTGCATTATACTAAAAGGTGTTTGCTCATAACGCTTTTTATTCAGAGGGCTCAGAATCAAACTCATTCAGAGGACATATCCATTTATATGTACTGAACACAACTAACCTGAGATGGCGTTGGTGACGGACATGAGTGGAGAGTGCAGGGCAGGAGTGACTCCCCACACTGTGTGGTATCCCACGATGCCAGCCAGACCAAAGGTGGTGACGATCTGAGTGAAGGCGGCATTCGGAGCGCACAGACCCAGACCCACCAGTGTGGCAGCACCTGGCACAGAGAGGGACAAAGTTCAAGAAATGAAAAGAGAGCTACGGTAACAACAACAGGACAGTATTTTAAGTGTGTAGGATTTAGTGGCATGTAGCGGTGTAGTATCTAGAGCCAGTGTTTAGTTTGTCCATTCTGGGCTACTGTAAAACATTGGTGGTTCAACATGGTGGACTCTATGTTAGGCGACCTGCAGTGTCGGTAGATATAAAAGGCTCATTTCTAAGGTAAAAAAAACACAACGATTCCTATATTCAGTGATTATCACTAATGAAACATACTATTAATATTATATTCCATTTCTGCCAAATCCTCCTAAATGTTACAAACTGGCTTATGACCCCATATCACAAAGGCAACATTTTTTTAGAAGGTTGAATATATACATGAATTCCAAGACATAAAACTATCAATATTTCACTGACAAGAGAAAAGTCAGATTAAAAAAAGCTTAGTTTTGTTTAGCAGAAATGTTTTTTTCCCCGTTTCATATCCTGTCACAATCTTTCAATGTTTAAATAGTGTTAATGATATTTAGATATAGTAGATTTCCTCAACTTGAAGCTCATTTGGTTGACCGTAAGATGTGGGAGAAACTTGACCACCCATGTAGTCCTTATTTCCTGATACTTCCACACACATATAGTTATCAGTCAGAGAGCTATTTGTCTGGTTACAATTGCGAGACTGGCGGCATGTCATAAACTTTTTTTACATTTACACTTTTGCTACATTACATGCCACGCTAATAAGCAAGCAACCAGCATGAAGCAACTTCTCACTCGAGCAGCTAACATCGGCAGCTGTGTGCTGGTGTTAAGTAGGAAACTACTGGAACACCTGAACAATGTGTGAACCACATTAACTGCATGAGGTGCACTTATACAGAGCGCTGTGTGGCACCATGGGAACCACTCACTACGGCACTACTTCAAACACACACCCAGTGTGACACTGTTTTTACAATGCACACTTCCTGACACTAACAGGGTGTCTGTGTGTGTGTCACTTCTCGCCTCCTGCACACATTCCAGCTGTGACCTGAAAAGCTGATTATTAACCTGTCCTTCACCTTTTGGCAGACCTCACCCCCCCTTAAGACTCGATGCGGACCATTAACTTCGTTAAACCATGTAAATGAGAACATTTCTCAGCTATAGCATCTTCCTGATTTCTCTACTTAGACAGAAAATCTAAAATTTAAAAAGATAATCTGCATAATGCACATTCAGTTTCAACCACAGCAGCTAACCTCCGGTGTACACGCCAGCAGTGGTGAGTGTAGCCTTGAAGGGGGAGACTTGTGAAGCCTTCTGCTTCTCCAGTTCCTGGATGGACTTAGGTTTAGGAGGAGCTGCAACAGGCACGTTGTTGGGCTGAGGAGCAGGGAACAGGTTCTTTCCATTCTGAAAGGGGAAAGAGAACGGTATGATGTAAAAGGGAGAAATAAAACAGAAGGATTAATCAATCTTTCCTTATTATCATATTAACTGTTACCTTTTGGTTACCTACACCTTATAGAGAAGAGAGAAACGATTGCAAAAAGTGGTGGAAATGAGGGTGAGTGTCAGTTATAGCAAGAATACCATGTGAAACTTATTAAGCGCTGGTTTGATCTCTGCTTTTATTCCCTGATCTCCTTGCCTGATGGTGTACAATGACCTCTTGTTGCGTTAATGAATATGTGAAACATTAGACCACACTGTCAAGATCAAAGTAAGCAAACTAATGATCAGTAGGTACAGTAAGTAAGTGCTTTTCTGCATCATTTATAAGATGAGAGAGCATTATTGTGATCGGTACAGGTCAAATTACAATGAAATGATAATGAAATGATGATTACAGCAAAGATAATCTCCCCAAATATAATAATGATCAATGACTAAAGACTGATATAACGATATGGTTCCACCTTACTGAACAAACATGGATATAGAAGAAATAAACATTACCGCACTGCACACAATATATCAACTGGTATTCTTTTCGTATTTTTTTTTTTTACCCCCAAACATTTTGAGAAGAATGCCTTCAGATCTATACTGAGCAGGACATTTTCCAGTTGAAACATGAACTTTTACATTTAAATTCCTGCACAAACTAAGAACATTTTATGAAATCTGCTCAATATGTGAATAAATCCAAGCATGTATCTAACAAATACGAGCTCCAGATGATTAATTTGTTCACACACTATTCATTATAATTTAAGTTTACTCTAACAAATACTTGTTGAGAGAATTTATTGTTTTTTGGAAACAACTTTTTACAAACTTCAAGTCCTTAAACAAAAATTCAAGCACCATGAAAAGTGATAATAGAAATATGTAAATGGTATTAAGTGCTAGAACAGTACTGAAGAATAAAATGTACCAGTCACACTAGTTTACTGCTAAATGCCATGTGTTGCAATATAAGAACAAGATCTGCAAATGATCAAGAACTATAATAATTAATAATTACACTAATAAACCTGAATGAAGGAGTCAGCTCATAATATTTAAAAAACACAATGACATTTTATATTGTAGTTACTGAAGGTATCTTTGCTCCATCTTCTTTATGCTGTTGGCTTGGGCTGTATCTGTATTATTTTTCACAGTTAATACTCAAACATGGATGAATGGATGAATGAGGTTTTAGGTTTATTGAGGGGACATTAGTCATTGGCAGCTCTAAAGAGGCTCTAAAAAGACAGAGAGAAGAAAAGATAAGTTTATTCTTAGGGTGACATCTAGTGACCGTGATAGGAACCTGCAGGGCAATTTGAATGATTTTCTGCATTCACCTTCAGCCAAACACACACATGCACGCTTGTCCGGCTGCTGGCCACATGAGACCTCTCACCTGCATGACAACAGATCCTCTAACAACGTGGTCCATGGTCCCGTAGTCAAATGCTTCCTTGACATCCAGGTAAAAGTTTTCCTTGTCGGGGCTGATGGCCCGCATCAACTTAGTGATGTTATTGGAGTACAGAGTGCTGGACTGTGTCGGCAAACGGCTGGGCAGGTCTGTGTAGCCGATATGGGTGACTCCCTAAAAAATTTTAAATTAAAAACACAGAAGTTTTGTGATATTACACTAAATTGGAGGGGAAAAGCAGTGACTTTTTTGTATGGATGCGTATGTGTACTGACCTTGTGCACTGACAGCTCTCCAGGTACTGTGGTCTCAATGTTTCCTCCAGCCTCGGCAGCCAAGTCAACCACCACTGACCCATCTTTCATGCTCTCTACCATTGGTTTGGTGATGAGGATGGGTGCCCGCCTTCCTACGATGTGACCATGGAAACGCAGACATTAATTACACATATTCACTGCGGATACATGGCCATACAATGTACAAAAACTACTGAACCCAACAGAGTAATGGAACAAATGTGAAGCTGATGTAAAATATGTTCTGGTTATTTTTAATGTACAATATTCCATGACGTGTCCTAAATTCTCTGACTACCTGCCCAGAATAAATGTCTCACGTTCTGTGATATTCCAGATATTCAATGCCCAAAGGGAAACTGCTCACGTCCTTTCTTTCAAAGAAAGTGTCCTTCACTTTGTACATACATTAGTGTTTACATTGTGCTCGAGTCTGTGCTGCTGTGCATACCAGGGATAAGAGCAGTGCTGATGATAATGTCCACCTCCTGACACTGTTTGGCAAACAGCTTCATCTCTTCCTCTATGAACTCCTTTGACATTTCCTTGGCGTAGCCTCCCTGGCCCTCTCCTGATTCCTTTAAGTTCACCTCCAGCGGCTCTGCGCCCAGAGATTTAAACTGCTCCAAAGCTGCAGCTCTGGAAGGGGTCGGAAAGGTGATTTGTTAGTCAGGCACAAGGAAAATATCTCTGAAAGAATACAAGAACACTACATGTGATGTGTGTTTGAGTATGAAGTAATGGTACTATTGTGGATAAGTATTGCAAGTACTGGCCCATTTCAGGCACCGGTCTTACAGTTGTTATATTGTTTGCTCTTGAAAAGCGCATACAGAAAAAAAAAAAAAAACTGTACTGTATAGAAACAAGTTGCAATACATACATTCAGAAATCAACGCTATATAAAGTAGTATTCATTGTTAGTGGTGGAGTCCACCACACGTACAAGGGATTCTCAGGAAACGAGGCTTGCAAGTAACCCAGCATAATTATATCTAATTCATAACAGTCTGCATGCTTTCTTTTCACTCTCCTTACCCCATATTAAGTTCCTGCTAATGCAAAGTGAACATTTCCTTCTGCTGCTGCTTCACATTAAAAGTTTTCAACTAGTGAAACAAAGATGGCTTTTATTGTGAAGAAGCCACAAGCGGCACAAATTACTGTGGTTTGTGACCACGATAGTTCATCAAAACATTTTGGGCATTTTTTTGACAGTAGATAAGTTCTAAATTTTACAGAGACTAAATGGAACAAGAGGGTGCAGCCAGAATGAGCTGCCAGATGCAGATTTGCAGCCAACAGGATGCACATCTCAAACTCCTCAGCAAGGGAACCAAATTTACTGTGCCCTGCTGTTATGTGGAAAACTACTCATGCCGTGCGCAGCATGAACTCCAACTTGGTTGCTCATGGCATGATGGAAAAAGGCTGATTATTGACAGACTTCTTTATTAAAACAAGGGAAGTCTGTTTGGCTAAGAGATACACCACTTGCTCTTCTATTGTATTTCTGACAAAGTAACTGATCAAGGAGAGTTTGTTGCCCCCAGGAATGATAAACTGGAGATAATAATTCTAACTGGGTCTTTATACTGCAGCAGTGAACCTAAAAGCAAATGTTTATTGTTATGTTCATAGCAATCAAATAATGAGAAAATGATTCAAATACTGTACTGTTTCCATCTCATTGTCCCAAAACACTTTTTCATGATTGTCAAGATCAGTTTCTAACCAGGCTTTTAACTGAGAGGGTTTTTTATGAGCAAAAAATAGATGCACATGTACAGCAAATCTAATTCTGCACTTCTGCTCGAATTCAATCTTTTAAAGCCAATATTCCTTTCATACTTTTAAATTCATACATATAATATCAAAAACAAACCTGGTATCAAATCCCCTGACAATGGCTCCCATGGCCCTGGCAGTACCAGCTGCTGCCAACCCAGCCACACCACCTCCAATAATCAGAACCTAGTACACACAAAACAGTTTGGGATGGCCAATGCAGTTATCCAGCGTGTTGTAATAGACACACTCACACTTAAAGGATCAGTGTGTAAGATGTAGTGGCATCTGAACTGAACACCACTTGAGTCTGTATTTGACGACCCGGGAATGACAACAGGCTGTCAAGTGTGTAGGAGAAACTACAGTGGCTGTGAAAAACGCAAAAGACCCTATCTACAGTCAGTGTCTGATTTGTCTGGGCTACTGTGGCAATATGACGGACTCCATGGAAGGCGATCCGTGGCGTCAACAATTGCCATATTAAGGTTATTTTACATAATGGAAACATACCTATGACTATTATATCCCACTTCTGCCAAAAGATCCTCCTAAATGTTACACACTGAACCTTTAAGATACTTTACAAATAAAAGAAATGCTACATAACAGAAACACATAAATACATACTACACACCTTTGCAGGTGGCACTTTACCAGCTGCTGTGATTTGTCCAGTGAAAAAGCGACCAAAGTTGTTAGCTGCCAGCACAACTGACTTGTACCTGAAATGACAGAGGACATGATAAAGGACATGATAAGGAAAGTGTCCATCTCCAAACAAGGCAAATCACACCCCCTACTTTGAAGGCAGTGTGTACATACCCTGCGATGTTTGCCATGGAGCTCAGTGCATCATAACCCTGTGCGATGGTGACTCGGGGCACCTGGTCCATAGCCACGACGGTGGCCTTCTTCTGGGACAGCAAGTCCATCAGCTCGGGATTCTGAGCCGGATAGACGAAGCTGACTAAAGTGGCCGCGTCCTTCATCATTTCCACCTCGTGGACGCCGAGAGTGGGGTTAAACACGGGAGCGCGGACCTGGAGGCACAGAAATTGGTTAAAAAACATAAAGACGGGGGAACAAGAAAGGGAAAGATAAATACTCAACTAAAAGCTGCACATGTAAAGGTCATTTTGTTCTTCCTGCTTTCAATTTTCCTTACTTATCATTCCTCTCTGTTTCTCTACCTTGACCAACATGTTTTAAATGGAGACATACTTGACAGTTAATTGTCGTTTTGGCATGGGAACACTGGTTCTTCCCCACATGTTCAAAGTTGTTCTCTGTCTTCCTCAGACGGCAAAAGCTGCTGCCATCTTCAAAACACTGACTGGCCCACCCTGTACGTTCCTTCCATTATTCCTCATTACCTCTTCTTATACCTTAACATGCCTTTCAGAATAGAACACATCTGGTGTTTTCAACAGCTTGCAAGGTTGTCTCAATCATCCAACCACCTTATTTACGTCTCTGCCTCCCTTTCTCTGGCCTTGGTGAACTATAAAACAATCCACCTCTCATTCCTCCCTCCATTCCCCACTTAAATTGTACCTTAACCAACACATCAGATGCCAAGACATCTTTAATGTCTTTAATTGTTGCTCCAGCCTGGGCATACTGTTCATCTGGGAACTTGGAAGGCTCTCCAGCTCCCGACTCCACGATGACATTGAAGCCCTGCTTGATGAGCGCCTGGACGCCAGCGGGAGAAATTGCCACACGACGTTCATTCTGGAAGATTTCTTTGGGTACACCGACTGTGAGTTGTTTGTATGGAATACCTGCAGAGGCAAAGAGAAATGATAGAGCAGCAGATGTGAGATAAGCAACAGCTTATATTAAATAATGCAGTTTTATGCTTAAATAATGACAAACTAATTCATGCAAGGCAAATGAACAGTTGTTTCCAGCCTTGTTTAATTTGTTTTTAAAACAGCCTATAAAACCAAAGCATTGTTGACACAGTCTGGTTGTTCCAAAGGGTTTTTCAAAAAGTATTTTACAAGGTTTCATAGCATGTTTTAACAAAAGGAGTAAATACCAGAGATATGAGAGAAATGCACAGTGTGTATATGGGTTTGTGCATGTGTGCATCTTGACCTTGTCCAAAACAATAGAAAGATACACAAACAATACACACGATACTTTACAGCTATTATGTTTATTCAATGGATCATTGCAACTATTGCAGCTTTTCTCTTTCAAAAGTCGGAACTTATGATTTAAACAGAGGACATATAAAGATCACAACAGCACAGAGCAAACTCTTTCATACAGATATATCTGCAGGTTCAAAGAGACCTAAAGACCATGAGTTATGTTTACAATATATACTGTACTATATATGCAATGGCCTTTGTAGGAAGTCAGACAAGGTCAGTGTCCTAAGACTCTACAGCCATGTTAGTGGCTCTCTGTGGCTGTACTCGGGTTAGCATGCAAAAATGTGCTAATTAGCACTAAACACAAAGTACAGCTGAGGCTGTTTTGCAGGCAATTGGTCCTTAACCAAAGTAAAGAACAAAGTGAGATTTTCACCAAAGTTAGCACCTCAGACAGCAAGGACATACTGCAATAAGACATGGAGAATGAAACGGATAAAGAAAAGATAAAAAGAAAGAAACACACAGTAAAGTAAGCAGCAAAATAGAGTTCAGTAAGTATGACAGAGGTAGTGACTTATTATTTTCAGTTTATTGTTTTCTAGCACTCTCAAGCAGGTCTAGTGACAGGTCACATGTTGCTTCGGCTCCTATGGAAAATTCCACTGCAGCTCTTTCCTGCTGTCTCCTCGTCTAAACATAAACACAAGAGTCTCCGACAGGCTGCCTTTCCTCTCACCCTGCTGTGGTCACCCGTCCGACAACAACTTTTTTTTTTTACGAAAGGGGTCCACAACACAACACAGCCGACAAACTGGTTGCTAGCTCCTTAATCATTACATTTCTATAAAACAAGAGTCATCACGTCTCTATGTGTGCTGTATTGCCCATTTGTTTCTGCAGACGCATTCAGCACTCAACAAACCAATAAAAGACATTAGAGTCAGAGAGCTGGGAGATCCCATGGCTATCAGATTACTGAGAAACAAATGCAGTTTAGATTAACTTCAAATTGAGTAGACACCAGCAGATACACCTGACCACCACATAACCCTAAATGACTAATAAAGACAGCAGCGACTTTACGTATTTACAGTTTAAGAGCTGTTGAGAATCTTACAGTGGAGAAAATAACATGACAACTGGAGCATACACTGTTTTTATATTTGATTTCACTCTGTTTTTGCATGAATAATGTGACAGAAACTAGCTAAGACAGTTGTTGGCTAAGGCTAATTTCAAGATGGGTATTTACCCAAACCAGACTCAAAGTTATTTTCACATCACTATCCTTACAGTATTATAAAGCGATGTGTTTTTGACTCTGATAACCCTTCAAACTGTATGACTCAGCTCTGCCTTCCTGTATTCCTCTGTCTTACACCAGAATCAACACGACCCACCCACCAAACGCCCAGTAAGGGTGCTGTGTCATCATTTTGACACGATGTGAAATTGGCAGATTCAGGTAGTAACTTGTACTCTGGTTAATACCCAAATACCTTTAGCCCACTGTGTCAGCTACTTTCTGGAAAATGTCACATTATTCACTCAAAAACTAAATAATATGTTCTTGTTAATGAAGAAGCAGAATTACTGTATTACTGCATAGAGTTATTCTGTGTGCAGCTGACAGCACACTGCCACTGTCTATACAGTACGTCTATAGGCTCCCCAGAGGTCAAAACCATAAGCACGTCTATATGAAGTGTGTGTAGTGTGTTCTACTCGTTTGTGACCCTGTAAGCTGACACTTGTGTGTCCAGATTCAGAATAGACGCTGCCAGCTGTTACTAAAGCTGCAGGGATGTCACCATGAACCAGGTCAAGAGCGCCCTTTAAAAAACACCCACTTACACATAACAGAGGGGCATCGGCACAACTATGACCCCAGCACAGTTGGACGCAAAGCACCTGTAACCAGCTCGTACTGGCTTTCACAGCACACACACACACACACACACACACACTCTGCCGGTGAGGACATGGAAAATGGAGAGTAATGCCTGAGGGCTGCAGTATCCTAAACGTGACCTTGGAGCTGAAAGCAACTGCAGGTAGACACTGACCTCTAGAATAAACTTTAGAAGAAAAAGCTGCAGCATGGGGTTAAAGAATGTCCTCCATTTGGTTTTATTTGTCTCTATTTTGCATAAACAGGAGATTACGTTTTTCATAACAATTACAATGACCTTAAAAAAGGAATAAGCATGAAAAAAAAGGAGGAATGAATGGGTAGCGCTCTACTCTACAGGATATTTATATCACAGTGACAGATTTGTTTCTGTTGCCAAGGGCAATAAAGGACAATGGTATGAATAGCATATTTGCCTTTCCATTCTTATGCTGAGAAGTGCCACTTTGTTGAAGACCTAGCCTCCGGCAGGGTTTATGTAATGGGTGTGTTGCCACCTGACATGTTGCACCTGATGCACATGAGTACATGAGAATGCAGACAGAAGCTACAGGTGGCCTTTGCTTTTATCTTGCTATCAGCAGTAAAACGTGTATCTATAACAGCTTAGATTCCCACAGGAGGAAAATCTGCCTGGTATCCATGAACTAAACCATCCCTTTATGCTCTCATTTACTGTTAGAGACATACTTCAACTATTAAAACCCAAAAAGGACAAACAATCAGTTAGCAGCACCTGCCAACCAATGCAAACAACAATACAAGAGCCATATGTTATTGGCCCTTTGTCACAGTGTAGTTTGCAAAATTACAGCTTAAGATCAGTGGAGAGATCCTGCATTACTACGCGTGTTCAAACCTCTTGGTCACACTTCATTGCAACAACTTTGTGTTGCTTTCTGCTGCAAGTTTGATCCTTTCAAAGAAAAGAAAATCTCAGTTTTCATGCCTTGTCTAAACTGTAATCAAATCACTTTACTGGCCACTTGTAAACAAACTGTTAAATTATATTCGCATTAGATGCTTTCTGTAAATGATTCAATTAAATATGCCACCGTGTGTGTACAGTGTCTTACCTGGACTGGCACAGCGTCCGAGAGCTTGATGGGTCCTGAAAAAGCGAAGGCACGAGGATTTGATGGAACCGCCGCTCTGCAGCTTCACACAGGAAACCCCGCTGAACAGAGGGGCCGAGCAGCTAGCCGCCACGACACGCAGGAGGCTCGCCATGGTGCACACACACCCGACACTCACACACCAGGAGGAGCTCAACAGGACAGACAGCACCCCTCCTGGGGAAGAGACGAGTGAGAGCACCAACAGAACAGAGAGGGGAGGGGGTTATGGGCAAAGAAGATTAACAGGAGGTTGAAAGTATGTGAAAGTGAGGGGGAAAGCAAGAGTGTCGATATTTCTAAACACCATTATCAGCTTTCAATTCAATTGTGTCACATACAAATCTTTTCATTCATAAAATTATGGATAACCACAGTGACTTCTTTCAATAGCAGCCCACTGACTGAGTCTGAGGCAGTAAACAGCCTGAGGGACAGCATGTTTACTTTAAAGGGAGATAATGGAACTGGGATAGACTGGGATGGTTTGGCTAGTGTAGTAGAGTTTAAACTAGAACTGACTGGCAATAAACTCTGTGTGTGCAGAGTAAAGAAACAAATCCAAGAAGAGGAGTCAAACACTAGTCAAAAATGTATTAAAATAAATGTGTCGATTGGTAAATCAATAATAATTTTGATAAACCATTAATCACTTAGGTTCTGTATCAAGTAAAATGACTGACATTTAAAGACTAAATAATTCATTGACTAATTGTAAAAATATTAATTCAAATTTAATTAATATTTTAAATTAAATTAATTAAATTAATAATTGTTAGGTGAAGCCCTAGAAGTTATTTACCAGTACACAAATTAGCACAAAAACAAACAAAAACAGGCATAGGGTCATTGTGAAAAACTGACCCATTTTGTAGACTTGAACATAGTTGAGTCAAAGAATCAATAGATCATTGCATCCAATCAATGTCACACAATCAAAGCATACAGTAGGGTCTGGTCTGTAAGCATTTAGAAAGTAGGTTGGTAATTATGTGATGTCAATTGTTTTGTTGTTGTTGCTTTGTCATCAATAATTTAGCCAGGAAAATTTGTTAAAAAGTCCAATGTCACATCATCTTCACAGGTTTTCTTTCTATCTCTCTCAGAAATGGTCACTTTTTTTTTTCAAAACCAAAACATATTCAACTTATTATCACAGGAATAAAAAAAATCAGTGCTTTTTTAAATTTGAGAAACTAAAAACAAAGAATGCATTTTTGCTGCATAAATAATATGAATTAACAAAATGCTATTTTATCATTTTTCTGTTGACAATTAACTGAAAAGTTACCACAAGATAACAGAAGACAAAAGACAGTAGAGACCAGACAGTGTGATGTGTTCAGAGCTCTTATTTCAGGTCAGAAAAAAACTGACACTACCACGTCACCAAAAACTGTTGCAGCCCTAAAATATGAATCACACAGATTAAAATCATTTTACCACCTTTGCAACGTTAGCTCATAAAAAAACCTATCGTGACAATGAACAGGGCATTAAATTGCAACCGTGTGTTGCTTTGTCCCGAGTGTGCCTGAACGGCTCTCATAAACCTTTGCCTATCTGCATCTCTAACGTTTATGTCGCCAATAAAACAATCTTTCAATCAATGGCGTCCAATCGACAACATTATCTCACAGCTGTGATAAATGAAAGCGTACACAACTGAGGGGTTAAATGTGTTGTTTTTCTTAATACAAGACTCAATGTCGCTTCTGTACGAGTCAGACATCAACAAGATTAAAAACGGAGGCGGGGGCAGCACTTCTCTCTTTTTGTCTCCGCTCGCTGCAAAACAAAATCTATCGGGTCGTTGGAAGCTAACGCCAGCTAGCAGCGCGCTTAGCAGGCGGGCGAATACACATCTGAATGCATGAATGCGACGTATGACTCAAAAAGCACCCACACACACGCACAGAAAAGGCAAACCGAAACAAATGCATGTTGAAAAGTGAGAGTAGAAGAGGTTGGGGGAGCCACGTAACTCCACTGACCTTTGCAAATAGTCCCGGCTGTGTGCAGCACAGGCTGGCTAACTGTCTGAACCCGGAAGGTGTTTGGGAGACGCGGCCGGCATTGGAACATTATTGGATCATATGATTCATCATCAGAGGATATCCGATGACTTTTGATGTGCTGTCATTACAAACGCCATTCATATTGTTTATATAAGTTATCTGTTTTCTTAGTAACAGTCACCTCTGCGTTTTTATTTTAAATTAGATTATGTATTATGATTTATGAGTTCAATTAGGATTTAGGAGTTAAAGGCTTAACTTTTTAGGCACAAGTTATGTTTCAAGTTGTTTGTTGGATTAGTATGCACGAGTGCATTTCTAGATAAACAAAACACAACTGGATACAAATATATATGCAATGATAAATAAATTCATCAATGAGCACATTTACGTGTCTACTACTATATCAGAAATGGCGTCCCAAAACTGAAACTACTGAAGCTGCAACTCTGTGTACTTCCACTGAGGGGCGCTCTTTTACCATTTTATATCCACCGTTGCACTAAAATGATTTCAAATCAAGCATGTTTCAACCCAGTTTAATATATATATTTGAGTGATATTTTGTTTTGGTAACAAGGCCATTACTCTAATCACTGGGGGTTTGATGTGTTCAAGTTCACTATTTTATTTTATTACATCCTATTAATACTGATAGTGATCATTATTTCCTGTGTGATTATGAATTGGACATTCATTTTAAAACAGGTGTCATTTGGGTATACAATGGTGTGTTCATTTCCATGATGTGATTCATATTTTTCACCCTAAATACTAAATATACTACTATATATGTAATATTCAAGATTTTCACACTGCATCCACATGGCCCTCACTCACTCTGCAGCGATCCAGTGTTTTCAGATATTGTAACTCATTTAATCGAAAGTAACATCGCAATAAACAGATGTGGGCTAACAAGGTATCTTAAATAATAATAT
Organism: Morone saxatilis; assembly: GCF_004916995.1. Lineage (NCBI taxonomy): Eukaryota > Metazoa > Chordata > Actinopteri > Moronidae > Morone > Morone saxatilis. The sequence continues at coordinate 10,770,868 of NW_023339774.1, read as the reverse complement.
TAGTAGGCCTATTTGTCATGAGAAATGCAAAAAATATGATCTACAGAATCAAACTGTTTACAAACACATAGAAAGGATTCTCATCTAGCAACCTTCTGGTACACATGTGGCACAATACTCACATTTCTTCACTAAGGGGTGCTTTTTTAACTATTTTAAATTGTATCGTGTATTCATTTTCTTCCATTTTTGTTTTATTTTTAATTTAATTTCTCCTGTATCTGATAAATTGGTTACAGTAATTATTATTAAAGTAGATTATCATTAAAGTTTTAAGGTTTTGGACAGCATATTTCTGGATGTTTCATAACTCCCATGAGTCAAAGCACCAGTGAAGTATAATGTCACTGACATGGAGTCCATTCTCTCCCACACCATTACACTATGATGTGTTTGCTGAAGTGTCAGTGACAGCACATGCATGTTGCCTCGTTCGTCCGGTGCTGATGTGCTATTAATGTTGTGCTTTGTGAGGAACAAATTGCATCAGTGTTTCTGTGCTTGTAGACACACATGGTTCTACCTCCTTGTAAATCTTCCTTAATAAACCTCATTTATCCTCTCTGCTCCGTACCTTCATTTACTGACAGTATGTACTGTATATATCTATATATATTTATATATATTTATATATCTATATATATATATATATATATATATATATACTCTCTCTCTCACGCATATACTGCTCATCTGGTTCTCTTTATCTGGCTCAAAGAGTGGAATGCATTGTTGCTACGCCTGGTTTTCATTTCAGCGTTTCACCCTAAAACAGCTCTTCTAATTGACTTTCCTTGCATGTCTTTCTTAGGTATGCTCTCTTTCTTTATTTCTTATTCTTCCTCAGTGGCATTAAAACTATAAATTCTACAGAGACATTTCTAGGTCAGGAAGCAGGTGGAAGAAGCCTTCTGATCGTAACGCCCCTTAACATGAACAGTGTTTAGTAGATGTACTTGTCTATAAGGTATCATTGGTTGAATATCCATTTTTTATTATAATAACTGTCTCCTCTTCCTCTTTCAGGCCATGCATGTTAAGGATATAATGAAGACCCTTTACAATTGTCTTTTTTATGTACATCAAAGGCCATCAAAATTTGGATTTATAGTGACTCACGCTGGGCTTAAATAAAAAAAGGAGTAAACAATAGGCTCATGAATCAATCCCATTCCCATATGAATTTGATTTTGCAGACCTATGAAGCCCTGTGTCTTGAACAAGTAACAGAATTAGTAAGTGGGCAGTATTGGGAGGGATGAATATCTTTTTACTGGCAGAAAGTCTTCAGGGTTTACTTGCCTGTGGGCACATTTGCCTCCGCTTTACAACTTTGAACTGGTGTGAACTTTTCTAGATTGCAGCGTCTGTTATCCTGTCCGGGTTATTTATGGTTGTTGCCACTTCCCTTCATTTTAAAGCTTTAACTCCTGTTGAACAAATGGTTTTGAGCTGAACTGCTCTACCTCTAACCTCCCACTTTCATTCCCTTATTCTGTCAACACTCAATTTCTTTTTACCCGCTTTTCTTAGTTTTTTTCCCCCAACATGTGTGAGGCAGCCTGCAACAGTTTGTGATTAATATCACTCGACTCAGTGCTAGTCTCAGATGAATAGTGACATGTTAAAATGTAAAACTGTCAAATACAATCATTCTTCACCCGGTGTAATAAAGCAAGTAATTGGATATTTTGCGGAACATCACGAGGATATTGTCTCTTCACTTGAGTCATTCTGCAGGGAGGTCAGAGGTCAGGATCAGCTTCACAGCAGCACCCCTGAGGCAGGTAGGGATTTAGTCTCTTGATCAAAGACACGCGGGTGGTTGCCCTCACACCGCCCCCTGATCCTACAAATGTTATGCAACAGTGTGTGTGTTTTTGCATATGT
>NW_023339774.1:10716171-10768878 GCF_004916995.1 Morone saxatilis | reverse complement strand
GAGAGAGAGAGATATAGAAAGAGAGAGACAAAGACATTTTTCAGCAAGAAAGTGCTTTGAAGTCACAGAAAATTCCATGAGTTTCCTGTTAACGTGCCTAGGGTATAATGTGAACCAGGACTCTCTCTCTCTCTCTCTGTGCTGTGTGTGTGTGTGTGCAAGGAGAGGGAAGTCTTCCCAGTCAGTCTCTCTCTCTGCTGTCAAGAAGGGATAACATCAGTGTAGTCTTTGCTGTCCTTTTTGAGATTCATGTCAGATTTGGTCCACAAGGATACGGAATGCTTGAGCCTTTAATGGGGTTTTGAATCTGGATTCAAAATATGGAGATTTCTCAGTTTGGAGTTTTGTGACTGACGATCAAGAGCTTTTAACTCTCAAATTACTTTTAAACAGCCGCTAAATCCATGCAACGCTGCTGCCTAAGAGTGGTGAACACAGCGCTGCACAGATCCAGAGGAGGATTTGTGAGCTGCTAATCAGTTGCAGCTGATCAACAAACCAACAACTCAGCTGTATCAGTAAGGATGTTTCATTTCTGCAACTCACACTGGCCTCTGCTCCTGTTTGTTGCCCTGTGGAGCCTCAGCTACCCGAGTTTGCTTACCGCCTGGCCTGGCACTAGTCGAAGCAAGCCCAAGGATCAGCTGGACCCTAATGTAAGGGACTGGGGAGACTATTCAGACCTCCCTCCTGGATTTGAGCAGGGGTTGGGGTTGGACGAAGATGGAGAACATGGAGACAACAGAGGAATTGGAGGGTCATTATCAAGCCTGACACCGGAGCAGGATTTCCTAGCTGACTTTGCAGGCAAGACAAATGAACTGATCAGCTGATGTGTCTATTTGACTGTCTACCTACTTACCATACCTACACCACCCTTCTCCCCTCCAGGTAAAAAGCGACTGTGGGTGATAACAGCACCATCACATAATGATCACTACCTTCGTATGATGGAGAAGCAACTGGAGGACATGGAACAGGTACAGTATTGACAAATATATACCATATTGATTTAGAACGAGAAGTGTTTAATTTAATCTGGGAAACTATTAGGAATTTCACACAGGTTTTCTTTCTGTCTCTCTCAGAAATGGCTGAACTGCCGTCTAGCAGAGAGAGACACATTCATCATCACCATTATCCAGAACGCCATGATGGAAGGTCGAATCCAGAAAACAACTTTCCAAGGAGAAGCTACAGTAGAGAGCCTGGACCCCGACACAGTAACCAACCTTCTGCACTACCTGGAGCTGACCAACCAGGTAACCAGTTCTACCAAGAAGATATACAAAAGTAACAGCCTATTTGAATTCTTTTAATTTAAGATTGTCTGTTTCTCCTTTGTGGGTTCCTCCACTTGACTTGCAGTTGTTATACTACACCAATTGTTTCAGGAGCAAGGGTTCACGATGTTGGTTCTGAAGAAGAACCTACGGGTCAGCGAGCGCTTCCCTTATCCGGTCCGCGTTGAGGCGATTTTGGAGCTCATTGATAATTTCCCAATGAGGAAACTGGAGAAGATGACCAGAAAAGGATCCAACCTGAGGTTCTACTATATGACTGTGTCATTCATTGTAATCTAATACAGAGCTGAGGAGGGAAAGTTATTCAGTCTAAATTAGATTAGATTAGATTAGATTTTTTAATTAAAGTGGTGCTTTTTGTAGGAAGAATGATCAACATTTCAAAGAATATGAAAAAAGTGAGCAAAACGATGAACATTTAACTGATTATCTGCATTGTGCATTGCTATGAGTGTATTATTGGGTGTAAAATTACATGTCAAGCTAAGCCATTTTTAGTGACGCTAGCAGCATAGCTCTATGGGTGGCAATGTTGGTGGTTGGTTGGTCAGCACCAGTTTAGTCCAACCAGAAATAACATTTAGGATTTTGAATGAAATCTCTAAACAATTATTGAATGGATTGCTGTGAAATTTGGTGCACACATTCATTACTACCTTTTAGCGATCCTCACCAATTTGTGTAATATTACAAATTACATTCTCATTGGCCTCAGCTCTACTTTGGGTTTTGTGTTAAATAGCAAATGTTAGTATGTTAACTAAGATGGTAAACCTCGTAAACATTACACCTACCAGGCACGTTAATATTGTCATTGTGAGCATGTTAGCATTTAGCACGTGGCGTGGCTGTAGACATTTGGTCTTGTTATTTATGCTGGCCAGTATAGCACAAATGAGTCACATAAGGCTTTGCAATCTGTAAAACACCCTATTAATATTAAAAAGTATGCAATCTTGCTCCTGCATCAGCTTCCACCATTTTAATCATTAATCTGAGTTGGGCAAAAGCAATCAAGAAATAACTGATGGAAGATGTTAATGTGTGTCATCCATTACATCCATGTAATTTTTATTTATTCAGGTGTAAAACCACTAAAAAGAAGGTGAAGGTGAAAAGGAAAAAGATGAAGAAGAAAATAGTGCTGAGCCCTCAGAGGCGAGGGAATGTGACTTCTGTTGTGGCAGTACAAAGAAAACCTCCCCTGGACAAAAAAGCTGCCCTGAAGAGTAAGGTCCAGGATATACTGAGTGGGCGGTCGAGGTTTGTTATCCGTAAGGTGCCAACTGTGAGCTCCACAAGGGGAAACGACTCGAGCAGTGGTGGTAATGGACAGAAAAAAGTGCACGGCCTTCCACCTGTGTCAAAGAGCAGTGAAGAAGTGAAGAAAGACAGGTGCCGGCTTCATATTTTTTGTCAGTTCTTCCAAACGCAGTAGACATAAGAGTGTCGATGTTTGATTTATTTCACTTAAACCCTGCTAAGATTTTGTGCTCCCATCTGGTATGTTGGGCCTCCTCACGCCTTACACCAGTCTTAGTGCTGGATCAACATCAAAGTCATCTTTTTCTGTTCTACTGCAGGCCTGACTCCACTTTGGACGAAGGAAAGAAAAGACAAGGAGGAAAAAAGAGTGAAGATAAAAAAGAGGAGAATATAAAGGAGGATAACCAGGAAAAACACAGCTCCAAGAAAAGGGGTAAAGGGAAAAAAGGGAAAAGAGGGAAAGGAAGAGGGAAAAAGTCCAACAGAGAGGCCAGTGAGAAGGATAAAACAGCCCTGAAGGAGTTTTTGGACAGTTTAAAGGGGACAAGAAGGTTAATGGTGAGAACTTTATCTTTTATTTGCCTTTTTTGCCCTATCTGTTATTCTTAGAGTGGCATCTACATTAAAAATGGATAATGAAACATTGGACACCTTCCTATCATCCATTTGGATTGACTATATATGTATCTGTTTATGTGTGCATTGTCCTGGTACTAGCTGATCTCAACACCCAGCATAGACGCAACACTGTACATCCAGCAGAGAGAGGAGAATGAGAAGCAACACTGTGACCTTGCTATCAGGAAGATCTCTGTGGCAACCATAGTGGGTGAAGGAAGTGATGCCACACTCACGCTACAACACCACCAGCTTGGTAGGGAGAGTTTGTACCTTTCTGTGTGTTTATAATGTGTATAATTTGGTATGTTTGAATATTTGCATCTAAAACAATTGGTTCTCTCCAGGTTAACTACTATTTTAATATTCTGAACCAAAAAGAGGAACACATTGTATTTTGTTACTAAAGCGTGACAAAAGGCAAATATGGTACTTCCATCATTACAGCAGCAGAGGTTTAATGCACTGTGAAGTACAACAGACCATAACTGTTGTGACAAGGATCAAACTGGTGGGGGTCCTCTTTTCTATTACTATTTAAAAAAAAACACTTCTACTGCAAACTGCTCTGTGATTGTGACATTTCTTACACAACATGTCCTGTGTTGTGTTTTTATGCTGTGGATACGTCCAAGTCTTGAGAGGCAGAAGCTGAACAACAGCTGTTTCAATGAAAAACAAGACTGAGAGTTGACAGCCATGCTAGCGGCTCTCTGTGAGGTTGTACTTAAGCTGAATGATAACATATCTTAGTTTAGTGTGATAACAATTTAACATTTGCTAATCAGTGGTAAACACCAACTACAGCTGTGGTTGATGGGAATATCAGGTCATAAAGCAAAGTATTGGAAACCCAGCACCAAAGCCCTGCCATAAATACTGTCCTTGAGGGTTATACTGTTCAAACATTGTGCAGAGGTGTTGATTCAATGTTTTGAGTCATAGTTAATGTTGTTGTGGTTGTGGGAGGTTGCATTACACTGAAATGTGTCACTGTTATTTTATCTGCTCCCTCTACATCTATTCACACACATTTATTAATATATTTCTTGTGTGTGTTTCAGAGTCAGAGCTTCCACTCAGCGACCAATCAGAACATTTCTCAGACTCAGGCCTGATCTCTCTGCTGAGGGCTGAACTCGGCCTGTCGTCCTCAGACCTTTTTTCCATGACCGTCTCAGACTATGACACCAAGCCCACTGTAAGACAGTCTCTGCTGCTTTATTTGGTTTTGATAAGCGTTCATGCTTTTGGCACCACTCTTACTCATGTTATGTTCACACCTAATCTAAAATAATTTCATTTAGTGAGAGATTTCAATAGATCCCCATTTTTAAAATCCAACCGGGTTTTTACAATATTCTTTATTCCTGTAAAGGTCACGTAAATCCACTCTATACAGTCGATTACACTAGACTTGGTTGTCTATGGGGTTTTCTTTGGTTTTCTTAGCCTAACTGGCTTTTATCTCCCCCCAGAGAGTCTTTGAGGCTCCTCCACCAAGTCCTGCTCTGTTTGAGTACATCGACAACTTTCCCTCAAGGCGCTTAGAAAAGGAGAAGGAAAGGAAGAGTCCTCCAGTCTGCTCCAAAAACAAGCAACAGCCTGGAGCTGAGGATTCTCTGCTCAGGTAGCGTACTGTAATCCAGTGCAGTATTCTGTGTATTATTACCTAATACCATGTGGAGACAACTGTTGGCTATTAGTAGTAATAATAATAATATTGGTAAGTTTAGATTTTATTAATTTATAAATATTATCACACAAAATGTGTCTCAACTCATGATGACTGAGTTCGGCTGACTCATACGTCAACATTCAAACTTACTTATCACTATTTTTATGGCTGTTTAGGTTCATGTCTAAGAGGAGACTGCTGCTCATCTCTGCTCCCTCCAAAGACGACTACTCCTTCCAACAGCAGCTCTCTGCTCTCAGTGGACAGGAGTGTCACCTCGGTCAGTGACACACCACACCACGCCAGAGCCCTACCTACTTTTAAAGATCAAACATGTAAAATAATTTTTCATATTTTTTAAATTACACAGTCTATGGTAGCCATATAGCGCCTATATCCCTTCTCTGTGATACTGCTGAGCTGATAGGCCTGACCAGTTTGAAATGTGTTCCATGCTATTACATAATAACAATAAAAACAGGTCATACATGTTCATAAATGTATTGCATTATTTGTGCTGTAATAGATTATTCTTAGTACCATGTGATCGGACACTGATCATATTTACTTAATAAGTGCTTTTGGATCATTCCTTAGGTATTCGCCATTTTGCCATGTTGAAGCTGACTGGAGTTGGAGACAAAGCATCAGGAACCGTTGAGCTTTTTCCCCTTAACGGTGAGTCACAATCACATGGAGAGATCCAGGTGCATGGGATGGTAATGGAAACAGGAACTTGGAATGTATTGCCAGTGTTGTGCATATTAATGTGGAGACATCCAACATTATTAAACCCAAGGTTTAACTGTGTTTTTCAGGATTTCTAGTTGTTTTTTTTAATCCATTTTCAAGTTATTTTGTTTTTCCTCTTTAAGGTCGTAGTCAGAGTGAAGTTGAGCCTTTATCCCGTGACACGGTCAACAACCTGAGAGAACAGCTAAAGATCAGTAAGGACTATTTCAACATGCTGGTTGTGGGGAAAGATGGCGATGTCAAGGCGTGGTTCCCATCACCCATGTGGTCTCTGGATAGCATCTACGACCTGGTGGACTCCATGGAGCCCCGCCTCCAGGAAGAGAAGCTGCAGAGGAGACTGGGGATCTACTGCCCTGACGACACAGGGAGAGGAGGCAGCGAGGAGGGGCATTATCACAGCTATGATGAAGGCGGGACGGAGGAGACGTACTCGTATCACCGGTCAGAAGAATGATGAGAAGAAGGGAGGAAGAAGATGCAGGGCAATGAGGAAGAGCTACCTAAATCCTTATGATGGCAGGGCAAATACATGAACTCATGGATTACACATAAACAAACTAATAAACAAAAACTCATCTTCAGGACTCACAGGATTCAGTTTATACTTTCTAAATAGGTGATGATGCATCTTCTGGACACCACAAAAATAAGCTGGATATTTTAAGTATAAATAAATTAAATACATTTGAAAAACAGAGCAAAAATATCAGAATGGTTTCATATATGAAAGTCTTAATGAAAGCAGTGTGTCCTTCCAATGTTTTCTTAAAACAAAGTTGCTGCTCTCTTATTATTTGCTGATTATGCCAGTGAAACAGGAAGAAGTCCATCCAAGGCCGAGCAGGTTGTGCTTTTTGGCAACACTTCTGTCCAATCTTTATCAAACACATTCACTGTGTAAAGTATACAAATGGAAAGTTCCTTTGTTGAAATGTAATTCTGAAACTGAAAGTATATTTGAAGGGAACCAATGTGCTTTTGTTTAACTGTTTTTTTTTAAAGAGCAGCCATTTTCAGACACCTTAGGGTCAGTAAAACAAAGAGTTATTGATGACATTTTTTATTTTAACAGTTCTTTAAAAAAGTTTAATTTAACTTGTCTACAAAGACTGTCAGTTGTTTAATGATATCAGTGTGCCCTTAACAGATCTTCTGTAGTCACTTTTCTACAGTTGCTACAGTTAGAATACATGAAAAGTCATCAAATGCAATACAAACAAACACCAAAATATAATTTTATGTTAAGGAGAAAGATTTATTTCATATAGACAGCATTCAGTTAAAAAAACACATACTATATTATACGAGCAATTTAGCTCCCTATTTATACATCTTCAGATCAGAGCCAGTAAAGAGAACAGTGAACAGTAATGACATGGCAGCACTGGAAATATCCTACAGCAATGCTTTAGTAAAATCATCAAGATGAGAAGATACTCAGACTCATTTCAGGGGAAATGTATCTGTGAAAGTGATCAACGAACATCACACATGTATAAATGTGGATTTTAATTTCTGCAAGTTTAGCAGCATCTTACAGTAAGAAAGAGGGAAGTAAAAAAAAGCTACATATTTACTTTTTTTATATCTAGTAAAATGTTGTAGTAGGAAAATGTGAATTTGTCTGTAAATTAACTCTAGTCATTTGTAAATTGAGGTAAAGATATATTGAAAAATATGTTGCTGCTACTGATACCAATTGAAGCAACAGACTTGAGGTCGCGTAGCTCACACAGATAACAATAATAACGTTTGGAGGCAAGAGTACAGAAAGAGTCAAAGAAAATGTAAAAATTGAATATAGCAAAGTGAATATTCATCCTTTGCTTTGTCAGTATCCACAATTGTAAAGCATTTTTGTTTTGAATGTGATATGATATGTATATGTTTTTAAAAGAAACTGTACTTAAACAATGAGAATAAACAATTTACAGGTACAAGGGATGTTTGAGTTACAGGGTTATTGCACAGAAAACTAAAGTTTCAACTTTTTTCGACAAAAAAATCTGTTCAATATCCATCTTTCACAAACAGTAACAAAAATATCACTTCAGCAATGAAAACAAGATCTGAAAGTACAAAAACAAAATACCTGTGATAATCAATAGGAAGTCCACTCTACTGTTTTTTCCTTGCTGACCTACACAATTAGTTGAGATGACACACTAGGACAACCATGCCATCCACTAGGGGGACTGCTTAGCTCTCTTTAGGTCCTCTGAGGTTAAGCTAGCTACTTTCTCACAGAAAAGCACCTGTTGACACCCTACTATTGTCTGCTTTTATTATTATTCAGGGAGATCACAACAGCCTGGTGTTATGTATGTAGCCAAAGTGACTCAGCCCAGCAGTATCCTAAATCAGCCTAAATGCAGAACAGAGTGAGAGTCCTTTCCTTTCTAATTCTGGATGCTGACACTGAACCAAAGCTTGCCAAGTCTGGCCACCACATGATGCATACTACTAAGGTTGTTGCCAATTATTGTCACATTTTTTGTTCATCACTTTATAATGTATACAGCATTTGATATGGTTGCTAAGGAACAAGTATCACAGTGGTTTGTCTGTTGATCTGCCACAGCATGAGCGTGCATCAGCTGTTAAGAACAGAAGAACAGAGGGGGAAATGCTGGGTGTTTGCCAGGGATAGGCAAATCCATGAGATGAAAACACACAGATAACAAAAGCGGTGAGGCTCACGCTCACACAAAACACACACTACTAAGAGAGGAAGTAGTCAAGCAGTTTGGTCATGTCACCGACAGAACTGGAGTATACATCCCCCGCACAGAAACACACTCTCACACACTCAATGCTTTGTCACACTCTGTCATTCACTATCTCTCAGTACCTTTCTCTCTTCGACAGCAACAGAAACTCACACAGATACACTGAACAAACACACTCTCCACTACTTTATACACCAACCCCTCGGACATAGCAGAGGTGCCTGGGAGTGTTGCTCTCAATATGGTGAGTACAACTTAACTGTCAACTAAATTTAAATTTAAAAATCACTTTGTAGATATCAGAATTACTCTGGAGTGCCAAGATTTTCTGAAAGTAAGCTGCTATTAGAAATCTTTGTAGTCAGTAGTCGTTCTTTCTTGTACACATAGATTTGACATTGCCATATGTCGGAGCAGGTTATTGCATGTATGAATAGAGAGGAAACATTGTAAAATTTAAATTGTATGCTACAAAGTGCTTTCAGTTATTCTAATATATGGTTTAAGACCCATGAGCTTATTTTGATTTAATTTTATTTTTGACGTTCAAGGCATTTTGTGTTATTTCTTTACACATATTATGTAAAAGCACGAGAAGTCACCATTTGGGTTTTTTTGGGTTTGTGTCAACTAGATTGAGCAAGAGTTTAGCCTCCACTTTTCATCACACTGGAAATAGAAATAATGGTTCCTCTTTGCTTTGACCAAAAGACCTCATTTTTCATTCTCTTCTCAGCAGGTTATTGGACTTGAAATGTTCTTGTGCTTAATGACAGCACAGACTAGTATTTTCATTTTTATTGCAGTAACTAGAAACCTATTCATCCAGCAGCTGACGTGTCTGTGGTCAAGGATGTGGTTCTCACCTCTCTCCGTCCATTTCCACATAATAAGAGTAACACCATACTAAAATAATTAATTAAATGACGGGGAAGCCCATATAACCTGTACTGTTTTACAGAATTGCAACTGCAGAAACATTTAGAGAAGCAGTATTTGCAACTGTCTGGTATAGAACATATTGAGTAATTTTTACTGCGGTTTGAGAAACAGAAGCATAATCAGGAAACTTTTCACCGTTTCTTCCCTCCTGATTACATATTTAGCCACATGTCAGCCTTCATTTTAACACACTTTATTATGCCACCACTGCAAGATGTTACTGGCAACATTAAAGTGCCTCTCCACCCTATGACGCCTCCGTTGGCTTGAAAAGTGGGTGGTAAAAAGTTGAAAGTCTCAACAAAGTGAGCAGCAGTGGATAGCTTGACACTTAGCGTACGTTTTCAGTGAATGTATGACAGATACAATGAATTCAAATTGTAACTAACATTATCCACTTCTCCATTGTCTGTTCATATGTCCAGCATGCTATAATAGCTTCTGGGTTACGTTAATGCAGTGGTTCCTGCGGACCCATATTTGAAAAGATGTAGTCTCAGGAATCCTCGTCGATAAGATTTAGTTATTCTATAGCTGTCTATACTGCTGGCAGTGAAGACTGTGAAACCTATAAACAGAATAGTCATTCTCATAAATTCTCTCAGTGTGCAAACTTCTTGTCAATGAAACAATAATGCAATTAAAAGATTCCTGATGACCCCGTAGAACCCCTGTAGGACCCCAGGTTGCATTAAAGGTTAAAATAATATTATTTTATGGTAGGTCAAATTTTTCCGCAAAAAGTATTGCAACCTCTCCTTTGGCCTGGTGGTCTCCTGTGACAGCTATATCAAAGAAATGCAGGATGGTGCACTTCTTTGTACTTCCTAACACTGGATATAGGCTAATCATGCCCACACACACAATCTTTTCTGCCTCACTTAAGTTCTCCGTTTCTTTAAGTATGGAAAATGGTTGAAAATGAAAAGAAGCAAGTCCCACTGTTCCCCACAAAGGACATGGGTTAAAACGTGTATTTTGAAAGTATATATAATATATAAAGTTAAGACTCTCATAAAAAAACATCCTTGAGAACAGAAACAATATATGTTCATAAATTTGATCACTTATCTCCCTTACTGCCAAAAATGTGTTTGCTGTAATTCCTGCCTTTTTGACAAGACAAAATGTGCTTTGTTGGCCCTCACCCTGTGTGTTACATCACTAGAAAGCCCAGGATGTCCTCTTCACACACCCTTAAGACTCAAATAGTCTAAATGCATGGTGTTTGAAATAAAAGCCTCAGTATCATGTCTCCCACAGAGGACAATTAACAATTGCTGGTGAACATTAATGTAGCAGCAAACAAGTATTTGCCATGTAAAGATAAAGTTGAGTGATGGCATCCTCAGTGGAGAACACACACTCCGTCTGTGGGTGGTGTTGCGTAAGCTGCTCTGTTCATTCCTAATACAGCTGTCCCAGCAATATGTACCTGTGAGTTCTTCCGTATGAAACTGTTGGCTTTGACTGAAATGGCTGTTTGTTTTCTTATCTACCTTTGTGAATTAAATCTTCCTTTTGACCAAACCTGAGTTGGTGGTTGTTGGAACAGTGGAAAGACTAACAAAGACGGTTTAGGTGTTTTTTATTAAGAAGAAGTAAAGAATCTTACGCATTAAAAAAAAAAAAAGGTCTATCTCTGTAGGGATTATTTCCATAATGAATAACAATCCGAGCCTGTCAGTGGCAAAATAAAGCACTTTTAGTGGACATACCTTAGCAGGTGCATTTAACACCAAGGATTATGTTGCAGCAATTGTAGCCTACTTACTGAATTAAGGGTTTATTTTGAACAGTGGAAAGACAAAGATGGTTTCAGTGAGTTTTATTTAGTTTCTGTTCAGAGTGAAGTGCGTTTTTACGATTATCAGTGAGGTACAATTACTGGTTTTGTCATTCTAGTGGACTGTAGTGGATTTGTTTTGGTGTGAGATGCTGGTGCTCTGGTGCAACATCTAGTGGTGGCGTATTTTGTATATATATCGTTAAATATATTATCATTATTATATAATACTAAGCCGGGGCGAGCGGGCAATATATCCAATCTCAGCAATTTCTATGGACATAGCTAATGGCAGAGGCAAAGAGACCTAAGAGGAAGCTGGAGGAAGCTAGGAATAGAAAAGAGAGTGACCAAGCATGAACCTGCCGAACAGGAATAAATGTCGGACTGGCTTTTAGTCATTAGCAGCTTCTGAAATAAAAGACTGCAGACTGACGTTGAGCTGGCCTTCTTCCTATTGCTACGTTTTGCATTGTTGCACTTGCTTGATGTTTGGCTTTGTTAGCATAGTTGTTGACTCCTAGTTTTTGGACACAAGTAATATAATCATAACAAAAAGTACAGATGTCAGTATTTTTGACAGTGGTATTGCAATCTGAAACTGGGGGTGCCTAATTGCATACCAGATCTTAGTGTTGCTTTAATGCCCATATAAGACTGAGAGGCTCAAACTGAAGAAGTGGTTGTAGCCATATCTTGGATGACAGACAAGTCCGTGGAACTGGTTTAAGAAGGTCAGAAGAATTGGCAAAGCTGCAAAATGTTCAAACTGGACATTGTTTTCCCAACAATTTTCCATAGTTATGTTTAGGCAACACAAAGCACCTGGTATCAAAGATCATTGTTTGATCATCTTTTTCAATATTTAACCGAAACAACAGTATTTTCCTACAACTTCTATACAGTAATTTCTCTCTTAAACATACCGTATAAACTATAAACAATTAACACTGTATAATCAGGTGTCAGGAGGAGACAAGAATCTTTAATCTTCATATTCAATTTATTTGTGCAGATTAAAAGAGCTCACTGGTGAGACCTTATGTGATACTAGACTGTAGAAATAGTCTGTAAAATAATAGTTTGTATTTTCCATCACTCACAAACATCATACTGAGATTAAGTTACAATAACACACAGTAGCTTTGTTTCTCGACTGGCAACTAAATGCCTTGGTGAAAGTGTTTTTTTTTTTTACACTTACTGTTACAATGTTCAAGTTGGGTGTTACTGTGTGAAATACATGTTAGATCTGACATTCATTATACTTCCCATTTAGCTTAATATAGTGCATTTGTACTTTCCGTTGTACAATTTTCCATCACTTTTACTGCTCTGCTGCAGGAATAGCAGTGGCTGTGTGTCCTAGCGCTCTTATCTCCACTTCCTGGTATGGTGTCTCTGTCTTCAGTCAAACCAGCCTGATTAAAATAGGTGTGTCTGCTGTTCGGCCAGTCCTTTGTGACATAACCGCACGATACTGAATCAAACTCCCCCAACATCTGACCACTCTGCACACCTCTGGGCGCTCATTGGACACACTTTCAGATTCCAGATGTGTAAATGGCTTATCGATGCATGTCATAGCCAAAGCAACACTACAGAACTTTCACTATAGACTTATAAGACTAATAAACAATCAAACTGCAACAATATACCTTTTGTTTACCTACACTGGAGAATGTGAACAAGGTATATAATTAACCAATGATAAGCCAGTAACGCAATACAAGCTGTGGCCTGAAAAGTAATGAGGCTCTTTATATACCCGTTACCTGCAGCAATTAACCTATGTTTGCTCAGTAGTAAATGTTTTCACCACTGAGTTTATCTACCATATTAGAATATGCTTTTACCTTTTATCGTTCTCTTTTCAAATATCACATTTGCTTTTCATTTGTACATTTTAATTTCACATGAGGTAGTAACATGAATTTGATGCCCAGTTCTCATCTTCGTAGGCTACATTACCCACATACTCACAATAATTTCCATATCACAGAATGGAGCTTTTAATTTGATAAATGAAGGGAGCTCTGTTATATAGATTACAGGACTTTGGCTTTTGGTTGCCGATGGTGCTTAGAGTACTCTTATCACAGAGATAATTCAGTGATGAAACACAACCATGGGAAGCTCCTGATTATCTTGTTATGTTAAGTGGTATTACTTTCCTGTTAAAACCATTGAGAACAATGTTGTTAAAGTTGATAAATTACTTTTTTTTGATAGAGGCAAATTTGATGTAAACACAAACATTTTACTGAGTGATGGTGATAAACACATAACTTGCAACTTTCTGTTTCTATGTAATTTTTTATGTCAGTCTATTGAAGTGTGCGTCTTGTTTTCGTTTATTCCTCTTTTTGCTTTCGTCCGGCAGTTTCTGTATCTGGTTTGGGACTTGTGTTTGCTGTTGTCATTTTATGCTCTGGCATGCATGTCACATCCTAATTTTATTTTCAATTTTGGTTTTCTTATCCTGGTTATTAACTCCCCTTCTGGTCCTCTTCCATTCTTTCCAGCAAAACAAATCTGATGTGAAGGCCATCATGGCTCGCTTCCAAGCGAGTGGGGCCAGCACTGACGAGACTTCTTCCACACCACCGGCTGGACGTATCAAACCACCCCTGCACCCCACCCTCTCCTCCGGGCCGCCCGTACAAACCAAGAAACCTGTCTTGGAGAGCCTCTCAGGCAGTGCAATAAATGTGCCTCCTAAACCCAATTTCCTGAAAAATACAGTATCATCCAAAAGTGACACAGAGGCACATGAAAACAAAACTAAAGCCCTGGTTAGCAGGTTTGGAAACGCACAAGATGAAACCAGCACCAATAGCAAACCTTTCCTTGCTAATAAACAGCACCTGGCCTTGAAACCAACAATTTCACAAGCTCTTGAAAATAAAGGCCCTGGACAGAAGCCACCTCTCAATAAGCCCCCCCTCAGCTCCACTATGTCCGACGCCAAACCTGCCATTCCTAAACCCCCTCCAGCAGTCGTCTCCAAGCCCAGTTGGGTGAAAGAAGATAGTGGTGGGGGTGTAACCGGCTCCACACCACACAAATTTCCCCCTTTACAACAAAAACCGAGCAGCAGCTTTTTAAAATTACGTCAAAATGACGAGATGGCAGGAGCTAACACGGAAACAGCGAACAAACCATTAGTTCCAGCAAACTCTACTTCTAAGCCGCCCCCCAACTTCAAGACTGCTCAGAATATGTTCAACAAGGAGAAGGACAAGACTGAGCAGTCAGACAGTGATGTGAACGCAAATGGAGCCAACAAACAGCCCCTCACTGCTACTAACTCCATCTCTCCTCCCAAACCTCCAGCCAGTAAAAAGCCTAGCATTAAAAAGCCCTCTAAGCTTTCTCCTCAGACCAGCAGCATTAATGGGGATTCCACTTCAGGCCCCAAACGTAACCCCCTCCCCAACAGTTTAGCTTTGGGCCCTGCTCCTGCCAAGCCCAACCGACCACCCAAAGTCAACCTGGAGAACTTTAAAAGAGGGGCTAAAGCCTCTGATGATGGTAAGTTGGATTTGTATTGACAGCTTTGTTTAATAGTGACACCAAAGACATATGAACAAAACTACTGATTATGAGATGATTTAACCACCAATCCATTGAGTTAATATATTTAATTATTTACAGAAATTAAATCAATTGTTAGTATGTTGCAATGCATGACAAAGTTGCTTGTATTTTAATGTGTAGTCACAGACAGAATAGTTACAGCGTACTCTAACACTCCAGTCTCAGAGATGTGTGATCACACTTTTAGGCCCACATATAAACTCTAGCAAGCATTTTCCATTTAAATTCATCAGAAAGTTCTCAGTTTTACTTTTGCAGGCCGTAAAGAGCTCTGTTAAAGGTGGCCCTTTGCTTATTTATCTACTAATTACACTTTAATTTCACAAAGTCATTTGATATTGCTGGATTGATGCTGATGTGATAAAACTATAAAGTTCTAATGGAAACCATTGCTTTATGAATCGGTAAAGTTTGGGCCTGAGTCTGAGTCTTAAGTCTAAAAACTTAACTGATTTCAAAACTGTAGAAGTCACGGTACAACTGGAGTGAACTTCAACACATTTGAAGACACACACTTGCAGTCATGCTGTGTATGTGTCATTTGTGATGACTATGTGCCAATTCAGAAAGCAATGTGTTGAACAAATGGCTTTAATTGCTATGAAATCTGTAAAGTGAGGCCGAAAGGGGAAGTTTTGGGAGAGAAATTCTGTCAGCCAGACGGGACACGTGTGTGGCCCCACAGGCATGAATACTTCCACCACAGTATCCAGCTGCATTTATTTACATCCTTTGTTTTCTATTTTGTAAAATATGTCTTTGATCCCCTGCATCATATGCAACAAATACAGGAAATCAGTGTAAAAGATGTAATTTTATATCTACCATCTGATATAATCAACACTCTCTCAATGTCAGGCACTTGCTGTCGAGAGGATCAAATGACAGAGGGTGGCAAACAGTTTGCAGATCTTGTTATAGTCTGACAAAGAGGTTGTTCCTCTTATTTTGTTGTCTCAAGTGCATTTCCTCTGTATCACTAGCGACGCTACTTTGGACAGGCTTTGTGAAAATATTTCAGAAGTGTGAAAAGACTGCCTTCACAAGTTAGTGTGGTTTCAGTGTCGTTACAGTGTGTAGCCTGCAGTTTACTTTAGGTCATTTGACCAACGCAAACAACTTATGTTTGTGCATGATAGCATTAAAAGTCAATTTATTCCATTATACCATTTTAAGATAAGTTAATGCAGCATCTGAATTTGCATTTTATAATTCTGTCTTAAATGAGTGCAAGTTAAACAGAAGTGCCTGTAAAGGCGTTAAGAGCTTCAGATAAGAGACCAAAGTCACAGAGACACTCTTGGTTCCTCTATTTGCCCCGGCTAAGTTCCCTGTCCAGTTTCTCCTTTCTCCTCCCCCCGTCACTTTCTGCTCAGTTCACCACATGGGGAAGTAAGTTCCAGCAAACAGGGATAGTTTCGAGTTAGAGGCACTGTTTTTAGACACGTACCTGATCTAAACAGATTTCCAGTCTGAGGTGAAGGCTGACTGTTGGCTGGCATGCATAATACAACGAGGCCAAATACTGGAAGACCAAAAATAACAGTTGTGATGTTGTTGCTCTTTTATTTGAATATACATTTATTGCATAACCACGGTTTGTATGACCTTTCTCAAATGTTTGGTTCCCCTGTTATGTGCTTTCCCATTCCCATTATGCACTATGTAATCTTTTTTTCCTATTTTACCTTGAAACACATGTAAGATTTTAGGGTTTAATATAAGTTTAAGGTAGTTGAACTTAAGTATTTCTACTAGTTTATGACTGCATAAATGCAATTTCACTTACACAACCTATGATGAGCTTATGCAACAATGCAACACTACTCCAGCAATGTATTAAGACATATAGTTTGCTTGGAACAATAATGTGTGTCTGATTTGAGCAAAGACATTTTCCTCATTAAAATCCTTAAAAAGGCCTCTTCTCCTCCTACCTCAGTAGAAATTCCAGCATCTATGAATATCCAAAATTAGTTTATTTCTAAATGTTTCCTGATGGACAAAATATGTCCATTCTCAGTGTGTGTGTGCACTGGTTTCTTCATCACACTTGTATAAGTTGCATACTGGACCAGAAATGACATCCAAACTATTTATAATGTCAATAATTAAGCCTGTAGGCCCCACCCTTTATAATCCACTTTCACTAGATAAGTGTGAAAACATCCTTCTAGTGTCAAACTCTGCACAGACATCATTCTGCACAGTAAAGCTTAAACATCCAGCTGTAGGAACAAGACGAAAAACTGATGTCTGAGTGAAGGGGGGCTTGTATATTTAAGTATATTTCTGAGATCTTTCTATTTATCTGTACTTGTACATTCTGTATGTGAGAGTCACTGAAGGCCACTGGTAAATACACTTATATTTTCTATTTCAATACCATATGTTTCTCTTATAGGTCCTGGCACATTGAAAAAATCTATCATCCCAACTCCTCTGGCCTCTCACCCCAGTAACCAGAGCAACCATGCGCCCCCAAGTCAACCCCCTCCGCCTGCACTTCCTAGTCTGCCCCCACGACATCCTGGATCTATGTAAGTCACACATTCGGGCACACGCAGGCACAAACACACTCACAAATGATTTATACTGCTGCTACTGTATATGTTGTCTGGGTAAAGCTGCTCCAGTTAACGAAAGGTGAACCCTGACTCTGCCTTTCAGGATACAGCAAGAGGACTTCTATGATGATGTTGATGAATTCAGCAGTGCTCCTCCTCCTCTGCCTCCATCCACAGGTACAGTATCGGTTGCTATTTGATCAAATGCAATGCATCATAACTGCCATGTTGCAAGCCATTTATGTTTTTAGCACCACATGAAGACAGAATAGGACTGTGTGATGCTGAACCTTGCACTATATTTACAAATTAGAAGACACAGATAAAAGGAAGTATATTAGTCAGTCTATTTTGGCAGTGTCTTACCGTTAGCAACTCTTTATCTTCTTTGGGTGGGGGTTGGTGGGGGACATTTGCTAAATCTGTCAATAGCTGTCTACACTCCAGTTTAGTTCTCATTGTATGCAACTCAAAATATAAACTGTTACTGTTACCAAAATACTAAAAATAGTCTGAGCTGAAGTGTGAGTCAGATCATGACGATTGTAGTTATTCCAAAAGGAACTCTTTTGTAATGTTGATTCATTGTTTCTCTTTAGGTCACCCAAGTCAGAGAGGAAAGGTGAGACACCCTGAATTACTTTTACCTACATAAATACAGATTTACATGTGCAGAGGCAGATACACGTTCAGATGAAAAGGAACACGCATGTGTGTTCATAAAGACAGTAGAGGTACATGTACAAAGCAATCAAAGTGAACAGGGAGTGCTGCTCACTGACTGAACCAGTAGCTAGTTGTTACTGCTGTTTTTACTCATGTCTTCTCTGACCCAGGGGGAAAGCGACAGTGACGGAGAGACGTATGAGGATCTTGATGAACGATGGTGAGAGAATGTACTTCATGTACATGTTTATGCTACAGCTCACCCTGTCTTCACATTTGAATCAGAAAAAAAACTACATTTACAATGTTCTCTTCACTAGTTGTAAGCACATGTTTAACAATTAATTTCTACACTTTGCTCCCTCACTTAAGCATTGGTTTTAATCCCAGTTCAACTAAATTTATGTCTACCTTTGCTAACACTGCCCTCTGGTGGTCGTTCATCAACATCTCCTTTCTATTGATGAAAATAGAGAAGCAGATAAACTTTCTTTTATTAGCAGCTTTGTCTGTTCAAGGAGTCAGTTAGGGGTCCTCACTGGGATCATTTTAAATTTAAGTTATGCATAATTTTTTGTAATTTGTGTTATCTATTATAGTTTGTATTTTACTTAAGCATGTCTAGTGATCTGCTGCAGATAAGCTTAGGCTAAAATACTATAATAAATGCCATTATTAAATAATAAATAATAAGCTGGACATTTGTTAGCTTGTGTAGGCATTTGTATTTTACCACAGCCAATTTGTTAAATTGTAAAAATAAGTCATCTTAGGAGCATCTGGTAGTCTGCCACAGAGTAAGCCACATCTTGCAAGTGCATTTGATTATCCATCAAATCTCTCACAACTTATAATTAATAATTAACTATAATCAGCTGCCAACTGTCTGTCGCTCTCGCTCTCTAAAGGGAAGCGGCTGAACAAAAACAAGAAAAGAAAGACGAGAAGGAGGAGAAAAAACGGCTGGAGGCTGAGAAGAAGGAGCAGAAGGAACGTGAGAAGAAGGAACAAGATGCCAGAAAGAAGTTCAAAGTGAGTAAACTAGACTGGAAATATCATCGAAACCTGATATGACACTTTGAAGGGATAGTTCAGCATCTGGGGAATGATATGCTTGTTGACAAAATTGATACCACTGTCATGAGATGGTATCAATCTTCAATCTTCTTGGTATGAAGGTGAATAAGCGTATTTCCCATAATATCAAACTCTTCTTTTAATAACATGTACAACACGTTCCTTATTCTGAGACCTGTTATCTATTATATACAGGGACATGCAAACACACAAAGGTCTGCCCTGCATATGCAGACACTTTGTCTGCCCCTGTTTGTAGTTACATTTGTGTCTTCTGGGACAAATATCTTCTTCTGTTAAAACCATGTCATAAATAATTTGGTTTTGTTTTTTTTGTTTGTGTGTGTTCGTCCACGGCTGTGTGTGTTAGTTGGTTGGGCCCCTGGAAACCATCCACCAAGGGAAGGCCCGTGTGGATTGCAAAGGCAGTAAGACTGACCTTGCTCTGAAGCAGGGAGACTGCCTGGACATCATACGTGTCATGGGCAACCCAGAAGGGAAGTGGTTAGGACGGACGCAGGATGGATCCAGTAGGTTCACATAATTATGCTTCATTGGGCTTCTTTTCTTCTCTTCTTTTTGCCTTTGCTTGTAGTCTTTCACCTGTCTAATTGTTTTTTCCAGTCCCATCTTTCAATTACACTTTTCAATCTTATCTTATTTATTCTCCAATCTATTCACATTTGTCTTTTATTAATCTATATTTTAGCTAAAAACATGCAATAAATTATACTCAGAATCCCAACTTAGGGAAAATAAATCAACTCAATATTTCACTTCATTGCTCTTTGTTTCTAACAGTTGGTTATGTGAAGACCACTTCAGTGGAAATTGACTTTAACACTCTGAAGAAATCTCGACCTCAGCAGGCATATGACCCTGAGGTATACGATGACATCGATGTGGCTCATTCTGATAACAGGTACCAATGATATTGAATTATATATTCTAACTAGGGACGCACAGATATATCAACCAAACATCAGTATTAGCCGATATAATCCTTGTTGACTAATGGCATTATGAAAATTTGTGTCATTCAATAACACTAGAACGCCATTGTAGTTTCATTTAACTGCGTGTTATTGATAAGTTGCCCTAAAAATGTGGGTTTTACTGCAGTTGACAGTTTCACAGCAGTTGATAATTGCATTAAAATTAGAATACTATATATAAAACATGGTTTATCAAAATTAAATTTAGATTTTTTTATTTAACTTATAATTATTTTAGAAATTATGCACAACTGACATTTTTTAAATACATTTTTAAATGTCATGTACCCCCTGCAGTAGTCTAGAGTACCTCTTGGGGTACTAGTGGCCCCATTTACTGACTTAGATAACCAGATTGATATGGTTCAATATAAAGCCACAGCAACATGCTGGTTAGTTTAGCTTAGCACAAAGACAGGAAACAAAGGACAACCATGTCTAAAAACAAATGGGAGTTTTACTTTTGGACCCTGTGTACTTTATGTATCACTTCTCCAAATTATATTGAGAAATTAAATTTCACTAAATTATTTAATGTTGATGTCAATTTTTTCTCTCTACAGTGGAATCAAAGGACCAGGAGGTATGCTTAAATTTATACAATATTATAATTCATTTCTTTATATTCAGTTTGCTTTATATTTAGTTCTATTCAGTCTTTTCATTCAGTTAATGCCCATGTTGTTTTACTGAGAATGAAATATGTCGACAGTTACATTATGTATTCGCTTTTTTTCTTCAGTTGTCTTACCACCGCTACCAGGAGACGGAGGAGAAATATATGATGATGTTATTGATCCAAACCTGGAAGTCAGGTGGGAACTGGTATATTTTTTTTTACAAGAAAAGGGTAAATAGGGAATGAGTATGTCAGTGTAATATGCTTTAAGTCTTTCGATATGAATGTTAAATGGAAATAGATACACAGGAAAGATTCAAAAATGAAACCGAAAAAGAAATGCAGGTCTTTTCATCCTTGGTTGGCTCTCTAGTCCCTTGGACTCCAGCTCTTCTCTTATGAAGCCCCGTAGCTTCCTGCGGATGTTTGACCGGAACAGACGTCCTGCCAGCTCTAAAGTGTAAAATACACTCAGTAGTAAGACTGATCACAGATCCACTGTCCACTGTTTTTGATCCCTAATCTTTCAGCCATCGCTCCCCTTTTAACAGCTAAACACTTCCTCTCCGATTAAGTTGAATGTTGATTTTCTTCCCAGATCAGATTAACCTTCCCCCCTTACTGAATAACACAGAATGATGTTCATTTGCAAATTGAAATCTAAGTGTTGTTTTTGATTACAATCAGTGCAGCTGATTATCTGTGATTTTACTAATCTTCTCGAGTCATTTGCATGTCTGTAACTGATGTATGAATGTTGACCCAATCAGAAAACGGAGGCATCACCTGCTAATGCCCTCAAAAGCATGTTTTAACAATTATACAAATTAAAATATTGTATTGTAATTCATGAATATGATTATTAACTTGGGCTGCTTTGAATCATATTAACCCACTATTAATTGATGATATTGTAATGATATAAATTATGTAATATTTGAATACGTTTTCTTCTGTTGTGCCAGAGTGCCTCCACCCAGCCAGTTTACTGCAGATGGGAATTCAGGTATAACTCACCGTGACAATAGTACCATGTTTTGAATAGATATTTTATGAAAAAAGATATTTGTTTCTCAATATTTGTCCTTCCTTGGTTGCTACAGATCTACTACTTCCATGGTGGCTAATCTTTAACTTGATTTATTTATATAGCACCTTTAAAATAGTGTTCACAAAGGAAAGACAGAAATAAAGAACAAGAATAACCAAGATAGAGGGAAGACAATGATCATGACAGATAAGGACAGTGAAAGTGATAGCTGTTTAAAAATAGATGCACAAATAGAAGAATAAAAGCTACAATACAATTTACAATAAAATAGAATACAATAAAAATATGGCTATTAAATGGGTTTTAAGATGTGATTTACAAATTTATATCTGTTAATGTTAACTTGTGTTAGCAACACACCTCTATGTTCTTTAGAGCTGATAACTGATTTTTAGTATGTGTATTCTGGTTAAAATATGTTCTTTCCAAATGCATGTTGATGTTTGGTGTCTAAAACTTAAAAATGTAGCATCTGACTTCTCCCACCTGTTATCACAGATCAGCCAGGAGCGATTGATGAGGAGATATATGATGATGTCGACTCTCAAAACGTACCTCCCCTGCCTCCCCTCAGCAGGTACAGTTACATCAATTTAAAAATAAGAAATCCTTACAATAATTCCCAAACTGTCAGGAGATGGTTCACAAAAAAATAAGTAACCAAAGTAACTAAATATTATACTCAATTGTTTGTTGGTTTTGCTCTCCAGCCTTTTAACCCTGAAAGGCAAAAACAAGACAGAAGAGATGGACCCAAAGAAGCAGAAGAAGTTTGAGAAAGAAGAGAAGGAATTCAGGAAAAAGTTTAAAGTTTGTTTTTCCATCATGTCTTTAATCGTGTTCATCAATCCAGTCCTCTTACTGTCACACCTGCTGAAAAACAGCTCTTTAGTACAAAAACCTTTTGCTCCCTCATTTAAAATGTATTAATAATATTGCTGTATTACTTATTTTAATTCATTAGAATATTGTGTATAATCATAGTCAATATAAAGTTAAAACTTGATTTCTTAATGCTGCTTGCTTAGTGACAAACTATTTTTGTCATTTTCACTCTCTTTTAGTATGAAGGGGAGATACAGGTGCTGTACCAGGTGAACATAGTGCCAAATCTCACTAATAAGAAGTGGAGTGGGAAAGAGCTTCCAGTCAAAGCAGGAGAAAAACTTGACGTCATTGTTAAAGCTGTGGATAACAAACTGATCTGTCGGAACGAGGATGGCAAGAGTCAGTATCTGCTGCCCTTAACAGAATTAATCAATACATGCTATTATTTTATCCCTACTCTACTTAACACTAAATTGGACCACCCATCATTCCATCTAATGTCTGTCTGTCTGTATTTTACAGTTGGTTATGTTTCGACCAGTTACATTGTTACGGAGTAAGTACCACAAACACTCACACAGTTATAGTCAGAGACTAAATAATATAATATACTGCCTGTACTCATCATCAACTTTCATTTTCATTTCCAGTGATTGTGACATCTATGATGATATTGGAGATGGTATGTTAATCCAGTTAATCCTCAATTCTTCATCATTACATATATAAATTATATCAGTCGACCTTAATCACCATGTATAATACGAAATATTATGTTTTCCAGATTGCATCTATGACAACGATTAAGAAGCATCCTGCGTCGAATTTAACCTGAGAAGAAGCATTTTATACTGTTTTACATTTGTCCATGTTATTTATTCTGATTATTGGTGATATGCATTGGGAGCTGCTTTTGGTTAACCTGATAATCAGACTGAATAGTAATTTCATTTCCACTTCATTATTTATTCATCAGAATTTGAATTTCTGAATAAATTGTGAATCAGGCTAGCTTTAATTATTTTGAACAATGTCATCTTTTTACATTTGATTCTTCAAAAAAAAAAAACATCTTGTAAAAGTGGGAAACATTTGTTGGAACAACAGTATTTGCATATTTCTGTTTTGGACCACCTTTAGCAACTCCACAGCACTGTCTTTAAATGTTTGCTTCTATTGTGTAATGCAATTTTACAAGAATAGTTATGATTTGAAAACATGACTTGCTATTTTGTTTTTAATTAATGTCCATGATATGATACTATATGTATATTCCATTTTATCAGAGCTAACCGGTGTCTGTTTCTCAAGCTTCAACATGTAGACTAAATAACTTTGTTAGTGCCAATGTGTCTCTAAAATACTGTAAAAACAATTATGACATACATACAATTTTGGAAAAAATTGTATGTGGACCTGAATACAAGACATCAAGACAATGGTATTGTGAATTAAAGAAAGTTTATTCTAAAAACTTGCTGCTTGAAGATGGTGAGGATGATGATGATGAGAGGGAAGAAGAGGAAGGGTGGAGGGTTGATAGAGAGCTGGTCAATAGCAGACAGACAGACAGACAGACAGACAATCTGCAACTATTTTGATTATCAATTAATTGATTGAGTTAGCAAAAATACAATACATTTGCTAGTAACAGTTTCTTAATTGTGAATATTTATATTTTATACCATTGTAAACTTTTCAGTTTTGGACTGCTAGTAAGACAAAACAGGACGTTTGAAGAAGGGAAACTTTCTTTTTGTATAATTATCTGACATTTTGTAGTCAATCCCAAGTCACGTTCAATGACCAAACGAGTAACATAAACAGCCCATGAATGAATTTAGGGTGCCAACAAGTGGGGGAAATGCTAAATAATTCAGTAAAGTTATAAATCATGACTGACTAGGACTGTTCATACTGTAATAATAATAATGAACTTAGTTGTTAAAGACTTTAAGGTCGCGTAAGGCTGCTGCCACCTTGTTAACCTGCCCTAGACTACTACACAGACAATTTAGACTAAGTGATAGGTTCGTTAAAAAAAATACATATATTTTGAAAAAATAGTTTTCCAAATATATATTTTTGGTGCTTTGAGCTCCATAAGCAGAGTGCTGTATATATTTCCATTATATTCGAGAGAAACCAGATATCTCTAAGGCTGATATCTAACTCGAAACGTCATACCAAAACAATCTAGATGGATGAATAGCACAACAGGAAAATGGTGAAATGATGAACTGTACCTTTAAAAAAACTTATATTCCACACAAAGAAAAAACACTTTTGTGAGTTTGGTGAACACACCACAAATTCTGTAATTCCTAACTCAGCATTTAACTAAAGCTTTTTCACTTTCTACGAAATAAAACATTCTTATCCAAAATTTTATTTTGTAAAATATCTGCAACTTATATGAAGGTAAAAAAACGACTTCCGCCCAGTCCGGAAGTCACTTGCTCGTTTCACGATGGTTCCTCCTGTCGCAGTGTCCCCGCTCATCAAGGTAATAACTCAAATTATTCGCCTTGAAAGATTGTAATTGTTGTGACTTTTGTCAGCTTAAACGGAGCAAACTCATTTAAAACGCCAGCCTCATGAGTGTAGCTTAGGTCTTAAACGTTAGCTGCTCTAATAGCATGTTGGCTAATGTTATGCTAATGCTAGCAGTGACATTGAGAGGCTGCGCAGGTGAACTCTGTGAAATCTGGAGCCTCGTCCACACTATGTCTGATACTAACTTATTAAATATCATTAGCTAGTGGTTGTGGAGCTGTAATGATACCAGTGTGTCATTTAAGCGTTGTCCTGTTCAGCAGGAGGGGCAGAGGAAACTGAACTGAGCGTGTACAGTTTAGTCTTTTATTTTGTTAATGTCACATCAGTGAGTTACTGCAGTGGACTCTTGCTGACATGTCGCAGCTCCTCACTCTGTCGGCTGGTTTGTTTTCACTATTAAACATGTTTTTAATCATTGTGTTGCAGACGGCCAGGTGGTCGGCTCTGCTGCTCGGCGTCTTCTATGGCAAGCAGAGGTTTGGTAAGTTCGTGTCTGCGCATGCGCCACTGAGTGTACCTGTCAGTGTCCAAACTTCAAGGGCAGCAGGTTTCCCAATGTATTCACTCTAGTTACTTTAAATTAAAGCAGGTCTGATATTGATAGTATGAATGATGCTGAATTACATTTAGCTGCTTTAGTTTCACTTATGTGGTTATAATGATATAATGGTTTCTAATAATAATTGACTCTGAATCAGCTGCTATAACACTATAATTTCCCTTCGGGGATAAATAAAGTATTTCTATCTATCTAATTAGGGTTATATTTATGTAAGTAATTACAGTATTTATCAACATTTGGACCTGAACAAACAATTAAATGAGTCATATTTTACAAGTCTGACCATATCATTTCCCAGTGATCCACTCAAAACAATTTTAGATGTAAAATCTCAACGTTTTCTTTTTAAATATATTTATGAGTTACTTCTGAAACCTGCGTAAATTAAAACCGCCACACAGCATTTGTATAAAAAGAAAGTACCTCATTTTTACATCTGTTATTTGCTCCCTTCTTCCACCAGGAGCAAATGCTAGCAGTTGAGTTTTCATAAAAATAAATGTATGATTCATATATTAACTGCATGCCAGATTGCCTCCTAAATTACCATATGACTGGTTTCTGAGAAGCATTGAAAGGCTGTTTTTAAACAGTCTGGCGCAGTGCTCACTCCACATAAACACCCGGGTATACAGAGCTACTTTACATCGCTTCTGGCAAACTTCACATGGAACAATGAAGGCAAAACAGCATCGCTGATCTGGCCTGGCCCAGAAAGAAAACACATAACTTGTCAGCGTGTGTCTGTCTCTACAGAGTGTATTTTTAACTGGTAGGCGACCAACAACATTATCTTGCTTTCACCTTGTTCTTCTCTGCGTCACTCTGTGTCCTCGCCCTCATTGAAACTCAAAGAGAGCAGAGAAATGAGACAGATTTGTTGTTCACAATGTAGCATTATCAAGTAAAAGTCTTGGATTTTAATGCGTCAGAGATGCAGGATGTATTGCCAGAAGCTGAGTATCACTAAGTATATTCAATCTTGTAAGGTGTGTGCAGGGCGCTCGATGCCTCGATAGTCATTAGGATATTTTTGCACACTGCAAAAAGGTCAAATAAAAATGTTCACTGTTAAAATAATGACTGGTTGTGGTCTTATTCAGAGTACCTGAAGCCCATTGCAGAGGAGGAGAGGAGGATTGAGGAAGCAGAGAAAAAGGCCAGAGAGGAGCAGGAACGCATTTACAAACAACTGGCTGAAGGTAAAACACAAACACTCTTTATTCTTGCCTCTCTGTGTCTGTCACCTTTTTTATTGCTTGTTTATTCTAATGAGGCGCCACACAGTTCCACATTTTGTCCACAAATTGTCTTATTTACGTATTTTCCCCTCTTCTGTCTCCTCTCTGCAGCAAACGAGGACACCATCCTCAAATGAATTGTCTGTGGACCTGAGTCATTATGTTCCAAACTCAATAAAATCAAACAATATTTTTCATGTGATAATTGAAGTGGTCTTGTGTTATTTGTTGAGGATTTATCTGCATACTAAAATAGAAAATGACATCAAAGAACTTCATATAATCTAATTAGGAAGGGTCTTCTTTAAACACTTCACTTTTTCAAGTTCTTCAGGTGTAGAGTTGCACACAGACAGAACACACAGTACTGAGACAGTGTGGTAGTGTGTTGCGTAGCTGTCCTTCAGTAGGAGATGAGCCTGGGGTAAGAACATGGTTGTAATCCTGGCCTAGTTTAGCAGCAATCCCAGGATTGGGGTCAGGGACCAGTAGTAGAAAGTGCAGTGTGGACAGAAGTGTTCCCTCAATACTCTTGTGTAATATTTATAACCTTGATTATGAACTCTGGATTGCCTTAAAGCATTATATAGTACACACTGTGTTATATTTATGATGGCTAAGTGGCTGTAGATAATTTTAGTACATTTCAGGATGCTACATGTAACAACATTTCGTTTTTTAATAAGATATGTCTATAAAGTCAGTTTCCTCAAGTGGTAAATGTTATTAAATATTGTGGGTATCAAGTTACAATGTAATGTACATTGTAGTCTGTAAGCAAGTGTCAGTATCACAGGCAAGTAATTCACTCAGTTACCTCCATAAAAATACATTTTCTTTATTTAGGTCATTGTTGTACACATGGAGCGCATGAAGAGGCAAGCTTTAAATTACTGACCATAAAGAAAATAAAGTCTATTTAGAAATCTTGATGGATATTTCCACAGCATATTAGAGGTATTTATCGCCTAATGTTACATCATCTCTGATACACCCACTCTTTCTTTCCATATGTGGAATACATGATAAAAACCATATCTCAATCATTTAAGGTAATAAGAAACAACTTGATGACTCATTTGCCAGTGCTCACTAATTTTACTATTTTAAAAAATAAGCATCTATACTTCAACTAGAAAAATATTTTTTTTATATATTTACAGGGAGGAAGGAAATATGTACAAGTCATTACAAGAAGTCGTTCTTTTGTCTCAAACAGCTTCACTGTGTGTGCAGAAATACATGCAGATGCACGATGGACTAGTGTTTAACACTTGTCACAACAGTCCTGGTTTGTAGAGTTTGCCTGTTCTCATTTGTGTTTCCATTTCCTCTCACATCATTGTTAGCTATTGTAAAATACTCTTAATATTGCCCTTAATATTGCACAAGACACTGGCCTCAGAACTGTAATTAGTCCTCAGATGGAGCACTAGGGCTGACCCCTGCTTCTATTTAGGATGGGATCATTGCAATGGATTAATGTCCCTTTAGGGATTAATATGCGCTAACTTTTTGCTCCTGCTACCATATAATGTTTAAACTAACTGGAATTACCACTGAGGTCCAGTCATTCAGTTCAGCTAAAGTTAATCAAATGTACTAATTTCCAGAGTAGTAACTCGGTTTCAATGTGCTCTTACTTAATAAGACATTTGTAATTGTGTATTCATAAAATATAATTACATTTTAGCAACTCTCAGATGTATGTACAGTATAAAGGCATCATGAGAAAGCAACTAGAGGCTTGTATGTGGACAGTTAATTCTCTATGCCATCGCCCTAATAATTACATAAAGTAATCTTACTTTATAAAATACATCCTTTACTGCAGCGGTCTTGAGCTTGTCATCTACCTTTGGCTCTCTGCAATCAAGGTAAACAAACTCTCAGTTGTAAATGGTAAGTGACTGGAAGGAGTGAACATGAAGTGATCATTTTGAAATATTGGAATATATGTACAATAGTTCCGTAATAGTTCTATCTACCTGCATTTACATGCTGAAACTTTAAATAAATATTACATTAATGTACAATATACATGTATGTTATATACAGTCTACAGTGACTTGGGCTTTGCAGAAGAGAATTACTTAAATAGTGTGTTCACTCTTACGTAGAACATACTGTACGTGGGTATCACTTAGTACACAGTTGTTTCATAACTACTGTAAAGAAACGGTGAAAAGACATATAAAAGTTTGTCCCACAACAAACGAGCTCACACATATACACGCAGAATCTGCCCATCTGTCCTAACAATCCTCAAAATATAAGGAAACTGGTAGTGTATGAGGTTGAGTGAAAACCTGAGATTCAAACTCTTGATTCATATTTTATAATGTTGTTTCTGTTGTTCCTCAGTGAGGTTTTTCCATAGTGTGTTTGTGTCCCTTAAAGGTACATCTTTGCTCTTCTTGGTGAGGACCCTCTTCTCATTTAGGTGTTTTCTGATCAGAACCAGTTTTTCTGAAGAAGTTCTACGGGGCTGTGCATTCCCTAATGTATCCGTCTTCCTGACCTTATTGCATTTTTTCCTTGGCGATGAGGCTGACTCGACTTTGGTGCTCAGGTGATTCTGAATTCACCCTGTCAGAAGCCGTCCGTGTGCACTCCCATCGTGTGAACAGCTTCTTGATCTTTTTAACATACTGAGCAGGTCTTGGAGCCTGAGCCTCCTCCACCACCACCGGGGTTGTTTGCAGCTGATGGACAAAGACACATCAAATAAACAAGTAAATATATTTGTGGATTATGGGGATGATGGTACTTGACCTAAAGAGTGTAACAAAATGGCATGCAATTGCACAAACCACTATGATTGGGCAAATATAATTGCAGTGGTTCTGATATATTTCATAGTTGTGGGATCATCCCAAAGAATTACAGCACCTTTACTGGCTGTGGTGGCCTCTTTAGCTGCCTTCTCTTCTTCTATGGCTTTCAGTTTAGCTTCATACTCTTCTTTTTTAGCATTCCACTCCTTCCTGTTATTCAGGATGCCGTCCAGCATGGGCTGAATTTGTGGGTGGAAGCGAGAAAACTCCTGGGAAGAAAATAGTGAAAAAATGAGTGACTGAGTGGATGGTTTTTATTTAGTTGGGCCTATTATAAGGAATTATGCACAAAATTACACAAAGATAGAGCAAGAAACCTCCAAACATATACAAAATAAATTATTTGCTGAGAATAAGCGTGCACTGTTTAGTTCATTAGACTAAATGCAATATTAAACATTACCTTGTAGACAAACGTGCAGACAAAGTCAATGAAACCACACTGTAGCTTGGGAAGCTCTGCTGCCTTGTTCCTGTCCATCATGGGCTGGTGGGAAGGACAGGAAGAGTTTGAGACACTCAAAAACATCATATTAACATATTAACATCTAAAAAATCAATAATTACAGCTGCTGTTTAAAGGTCCAGTGTGTAACATTTAGGGAGATCTATTCCAAGAATGCAATTTCATATTCATTAGTATTCAGTAGTGTACAATCAACTGAAAATAAGAATCTAAAATAAGAAACCACCGTGTTTCTACAGTAGTCCAGAACGGACATACCCAACAGTGGCTCTACATAAGGCCTTTCACAGGTTTCGTGGCCACTGTAGTTTCTCCTACATGCTTGGAAGGCGAGTGGTATTCAGCTGGTTGCAACTGGTCTACACACTGGTCCAAGTGACTGGGAGTGGTGGGGCTTTCTATCAGTACTGTTACAATACAACTCGCCATCAGCGGCAGCACTGAACACAATACTGCTGACCACCTCCAGTGCGTTTGGAAGAACACCTTCTTGAATTTTATTTGTTGCACCGAGTTGGAAATCACCTGCACAGTAATGTTTTTTATACCATCAAGCATGTTCTCCCGATATCATTCTGAGAAGTTTACATATGATGAGTTTATGTTTTTAACATTCCTGTTTAATAAGCACAGAGCCTGAAATAGTCTCAAAGCGCTTGATATTTGTGTTGCTGTAGGTTGGTTAAAGATACTACAACAAGTCACATTTATGGTCTACAGCCCTTGTTAGTGCATGTGTCAACAAGGCAATCGTCTGAAACCGCAGTTAACAGCAGTTCAACAAACAAAATACAACAAAAATAAATTATCATCCTTATTGCCTAATACCACACAACATATACCCTACACAGTTATTTACTGATACTATAACATGTCCTGTCACATGTTCATGTTTCACACAGATAGAAATATAACTCACAATAGGTTGTTGTTCCAGGACTGTCCTCTCCAGGTCGCCCTGCTCCCAAAACTCTGCTGCTACAGACAAGGCAACCTGAAAGATACACACACACACACAGTTATCTGTAGAAAAGCAAATCACAAACACTCAGTGAGTCACTGATTTATTACATTTTGGTGCTTCTGACCTTGCTCTGCACCTCCCAAGGCTTGGTGATAGCTGACAAGTCACATGCGGTCATCATCATAGCCCTAAAATGGAAAATATTTAGACAATCAAGTGAAATGTAAAAGAACAAAGGACTATGTACATGCTTGTCGTACTCACATGAGGATTTCTTTTCTGGTTGTTTCCAGAGACATGAAGTCGACCCACTTCTTTTCATCCTCATATGTGTGTGAAAGGTCCACGATCTTCTGGAACATGGTTCTTTTCCTAGCAAGGTACAAGGAGAGGAACTATTTTACTATTTATCATTATGTAATTTTAGAGAAAAGATTCAAAAAGGAAGAGAGAAAGGAAGGAATAAACATGTAGAGTGAGTCAATGAGAGATTATGCTAACTTGAAATAAAGAGCCAGGTCAGTGGCGATGATGGCGATGTCCGTGAGATGAATCACATGGTCTACTTGTCGCCTGTGAAGGTTCTGGTAGATATTCAGTGACTGCAGGTAAGATGAGAGGAGATAGATCAATCATAGTGACTAGAGGATGTAATTACGAAGAGATTTTAGTAACATACAAGTTAGGTTAAATTATTCTTCATTTCACCTCTTCTTTCTCACCTCGTCAGCCAAGAGGAACTTTCCAAACTCTAGATGGTGTCTTTCCAAGATGGAGGAGCCATGTAGCTTGGCCAGAGGGTTGCCAGATCTGTTTGTGTTAATAAAAGTTAGATATATGAGTAAAATATGAGATTAACTACAATAAACATCAGCCCCACAAATTGCCCCTCACTTTCAAAAGCATAATCTATCATGTGGCTTTCAAGATGGTTACTAATTTGTTTCTTTGTAGTCCTATAATAAAAGGAACTTTGAAAGACCTGAAACCTGTGTGAAATAGATAATTCACCACAGTGAAAATCATGTCTAATTTTATTACTATCAAAGCTGTGTTACTAGTGGGTAGCCATTGCAGTTAAATGGCTTAAGATGGGCTCAAAAGTGTGAAAATAAATAAGGTTAACATTAATGTAGAAGAGTAACTTATCTGAACTACATGTGAGGATGTGAGCTAGTCTTTGGCCTACAACTTCAATATTACAGTGATATTGCATATATTGTAAATTTTTTGGGTGTGTATATGTGTGCATGTATATATATATCTATATATATCTTTATTGTATTTGTGTGTAGTGTGCGTACAATCCTATATCAACAATAAAGCTGAATCTTGAACTTAATACATTCAGATAGAAGGTGGTTTGTGTACACATATAACATACACTGATTATTTAGCATTATTATGGCACTAACACACAGCAGTGTTGTTATTATACCTCTCTTAAGAGGGCTGATTTTTTCTGCATACCCACCTATGCAAATAGTTTTGTGTGGCTTTAAAGCAAGAAACTTACTTGACTTGGTACAAGTTGTTGGTCCCTCTGTGATCAATATCATGGAGGAAGCCTGCAGTTATCATGGCCATTACCTCTAAGTCGGTGTAGTACCGCTTCAGCATTCCCGTCTGAGCACACAAGGTTGTTCAAACAAAGAAAATACACAACATTTTGTTGATAGTTTTCCTTTTTTAGGCTTTCAGGAATAGAACATGAAATTGGAATAGCTTGAGCAGTACCGTTAAGAGTGTAAACATGGTCTGTCCCACGTTGAAGCCATGACGCCAGTTGTGGTAGGTGATTCTTCTGTAGCCTTTACTGACAGAGTACATGAACCGAACCAGAACCTGAGGGGAGAGAACTGATTAATCACACGGCTAATGCTTTAATGTATGATAATTTATATTTGTGTATATTTGTGTGTCTAGATCACCTCTTGAGGGACCTGGAACTTCTTGACCACCCCGACCTCATAGTACATCTGGATCCCGCACTTCACTAGTTCCATCTCTGTGCAGTTAAAATCTGCAAAGCGGAACTCATAGATCTCAAACTTCTTGATCAGTGGAGGTAGGTCTTTTTTCTAAGAGGGGAATGAACAGAACGAAAGCAGAGTAAGATTTCACGTTTCTCATTAAATTTGGCTCCTCTTCTAAACATTAGATGCTACTTAAGGGACAAATTTAATGATTAAAGTTTCAGTGTTACCAGGATATCTAGGAGCTCGTCTTCTTCACACTCTCTGGGTTCACAATTGTGCAATTCTCTGGTGTTCTAGAGAGATGAAAAAAATCATTGAGGTGACCAGATAGGAAGTGCAAATACAGAGGTAGTTAAACCACCCACAAAGTGAAACAGGACTGAAAAGAAAGTGTGTTACATGGATGCTGGACTTGTTATGTGGCCTTGTGGTGGGCTAACGGTTGGTCTACTTTGATCCTGAAATGATTTATTTTAAACAAGTACACAGAACTGACCAGGATATTCTGAATCTCATCATCCCGACATTTGACGTGGTAGAGCACCATGTCTTGAGCGATGTCTTTCCGATTCTCCAGCTTGTTCATCTTGTCGTAAGTGTCTGTGTTCAGAACAGACCATCCCAGGAACTGGGTCAAAGCCTAAGAAACAGAACATCAGGATCAGCACAATATGGGGGATGATTCACAGACATTTACATTGCTTGGTAGACTTTTCTTAACCACGTCATACCAAGGTGAATTATTCAGTGCATACAAAAATCTACAAAAAAGACTCAATGTTAGGAAGGCTTGTATACCTCCATGAGCTGCTCATCCTGATCATCAAAAGGCTTTCCATCTTTTCTGTTGTAAAAAGTGGCCACACCAACAATCTCTTCTTTTTTGTTGACGATTGGCAGTGACAGAACGTTTTTTATGGTCCAACCACTGTTGTCGAGTGGCTCAGTCTGCAATATTGGAGCAACAAGCAAAAACATGTGATACTGTATAAACATCTCTCTCTTCATTATCCCTGGACTGGTTTTTGATCGTTTGGCCATTTTAAGTCTCTTACCTGAAACTGGAACATCTCATCAGCTGCTGCATTCATAATGTTACAAATCTGGGAGGAGCAGAAACAACAGATTAATCAAGGTGGAAGATGTGCAAATACATTAATTTGATCCTAACTGATTCAACAACTCGTAGTAATGTAATGAAAGGAAACTCACAAAACCGCTCTCCGCAACGTAAGTAGGCAGACCGCTACTCAAGGCCCAATGATCTGGAGTCGGATTGCTGTGTGACAGAAGTAGACAAGTTAGCAGATATGAGCACTGACTGTGTCCAAACTGGGATTGGGCTACTGGTTCTTTCTGAAGTATTATTGATTTAACTTTGCTTTATGAATAAATGTCAAACTGTCAAACGAAAAAATATGTACTTACGGTATAACTTTAATGTCTTCTTTACCGTGCAAAATATAATCAATCACTTTGTAGAAAATTACCTCCTGGAGGAAAATTTAAACACAGATATTAGATTAAAAGACCAAGGGCAACATCCAGTATGTAGAAATCCACTACCAAGCAAATGCGTTGATAATAATGAAATAAAATGATGTACCCTGCCATCAGGAGTGACAGGGCCAGAGTAAGGTGCCTGCTCTCCCATCAACACTGGCCAGATATCAAAGAACTCCTAGAAGAAGATAGACACAAAAAAATCAGCACCTTATGGTGATAAATCTATGAACAAAAAACATTAGATAATGAAGGAAAAGACACAGTACCTTCTCCTTTGTCATGTCTAGTAAACCGACAGAGTAGCGGTCACAGTTGAGGTAGGCTCGGACTGTGTACAAGGCTTTGTGAAACTGTCGCTCAATGTCTGTCAGCTCTTCAAATACCTTGTTGGCAGACCACAACAGCAGCTGCGAGACATAACACACATATAAACACACATATAGTTCATGTTCATGTCAAGCTTTCAGTTCATATATATTGTTTTTATATGGAATAAATAGAATGAAAAGCCAGTGATGTCTATCAAAACATGCGTGCTTCACCTGTCCTTTACGCGTCTCACAGCTGTGGAGGTAACTCAGATGGTAGATCTTCAAGTTCAAGGTGGCAATTTTCAGATACTTTAAAAAAAGCTAAATGAACAAACAAGAGAAAGGAAAACAATATAAAATCATGCAATTTCTAACATCTGATATACACATAAATTATATATTACAATACAATATAAGATGTGAGGATGTAGGATACAGCATAATATGACACTGCACAAGGATGGATACCACAGTACAAGAAAATATGTGCTTTTTATAAAGACAATGTACAATACACTCCAAAATGTCCCATTGGTTTGGATCACTAAAGCTTTTTGCTAGTTGCAGAAAATACTGTTTTGTTGATTTGATTACATAACAGACTAATGGACTGACTATATACAGTAAATGCAGGTAAAGCATTCATATTACAGCGAACACAAAACAGCTATATGACTCAAAGCTCATTTCATGATAATATTTAAGCATTCTAAAAAAACTGAGGCACGTGGTTACGCATCTAAAAAAATAAGCAACAGTGGTCATGTCTAATTAAAGGCCATTATTCCAGCCATGTATGTATCGTATTTGTGCACCAGTGCTTGTGCATTCAAGACTTACATCTTCATCTTCAGCAGTGAAATGCGGTCCTGTGGTCTTGTTTAGAGCCATGATAACAGCCACCAAGTCTTTGCCGTTGAGGATGGGCGTAGCCAGAACGTTCTTGGTCTGGTAATCTGTGAGTTCATCGACGAATGAGCTGAAGTACTGGCTCTAAAAGATAGAATAACATGTTTTTATATATAAATTGGAAACACACATGCACACAGGTAGGACACTGAAAATGCTTTCATTACTATTACTGTGTATGTCTTTAAAAAACCAAATTTGCTACAAAATTAAGTTTATTGTTAGTGTGATATACAGTTAATGTACTCAATGTAATTTACTTAAACATTTTACATTTGTATTTAGTATATTGTAGACAGTCAGAGTGTGAGTGAGTCATGAGTGGCTTTATTACAGTATAGATTTAAACCAAGACCATTATCGTAGCAGTAGCCCGGATGACAAATTACTCACATACCTGAAAAATTACCAATCTAAATAAATTCTTTTCCCATGATTTACAGAAGCAAAATGTTCCACAATTATATATCAACCAGCTTTTGTCATAAAACTAGAGCACTTATTTAAAATGGACATTTAGTTGACTATCTTTAAAACACCGTATGTATGGAGGCAGCGTAAAGTAAACTAGTTTTGATCTGTTTCAGATTCCTGCTGACTGCTGACTAAATGCCACAGGCATCTAATCCACAGCTAGAGCAGAGGCTGATGGGATCTGGAAATAACTGGATTATGTCTGACAAGGGGATTTACACCTTCACTTGGTCACGTATAGATACGTGTTACTAACTCTTCTTTTACTTGTCTACAGCCATCGTCGGTTTTAAGCCTTTAAGCCTTTTATGTGATTCATGAAAACATGCCATTGTCTATTGTCAAAACTTTCTCTGTTAAGTTTGATATAATAATACCTTAGCTGCCCGATACAGTGCATTCACGCTGCTGTGTTACTGATAAATGCCTCTCAAATTAAAGCTGCATGAGAGCATACAATATTATTTCTAGACTGTATAAATCATATTCTAATTGTTAATTTTCTTTAATCAGGGTGGTGTGATACATTTTGACAGTTTGTATCATTGTGAGCATGTAGTTAAAAGTTAGAAATGTCTCCAGCTACTCCTAACAAAATATCATTTGAGGGATTCTCCTTATTTCTCTTTTCAAATTCTATGAAATTAAAACCAAATCCCACATGCAACAACAAGTCAGTCGTCATGGATGCCATAGCTATCTACACTTGTCCACCGGCAGCATGATATTTTTAGTCTCGACATACATCTGTTTCACTGGGATTTCTTTTGGGGAGAAGCACATTCCTTCACCCAAGTCATCCTGAGTTTTGATCATCACAGACAAATCTAATTTCACCCAACTGTCAAAATGGCCTAAAACTGTCTAATAGAAATAGATATATTTAAGGGAAATATACCACAGTATGAAAAGTATGGCAATCTTGGCCATTATGCTGCGGTCCTGCTCTGTGTGCAGTCCCACTTTGTATTCTATGCTGATCATTTTACATAAAAACTGTGCCTAGTGCAGTTTTAACTTCAGGTCACATTTTCAGGAGGACTTCTTCTTAAAGGGCAGTTTGGCTGAGTCACATTTAGTTAACGAGTTGAAGTCTTACATCACTCTTACTCCTACAATGACATTCACGTAAGATTTAATTTTCACAAAGATAAACATTTAATTATTAGTTAAAGCAAATATATGTGTGGGCTTTGAAAACTGAAGGCTGTGGCGTCATCTGGTGGTGGTATCATGAACAACACTGACAGACAGTAGAAATGCACAACATCTGCACTGCATCCAGACAGAGCTTCATCATTCTAAGTTTAGGATTACTGTTCAGTTTTTTTCCCGCTTACCTCTGTGACATCTTTCACATTAACAGTCTTCTTGGTCAGGGCCACATTGCCGACTATTCCCAAGTCCATTGGATAGACGATCTCAGAGTCTGGTGGCACCACACAGTCATCCAACTCTGCGTCTTTGCTGACATTGAAGAGCCTTGTGGCGAGCTCTCCGATGCCGTTCCGCTGCCGGTACATGAATAAGCTGCACCGGTCCGCGTGGATGAGTGTGCTGATTCTCTTCAGGATCTTGAAGACCACCTTTTCCACATTGATGTTCTCCTGCATGTCTTTGATCAAGTCATACATCAGTTGGCTCTCTTCCAACTTGAAAAAGAAAGAAAGAAATTGTCCCATTTTTAAAATTTGGTTTCAGTAGAGAAAATTAGGACCTTCATTATAAATACAACAAGGTTACACTGTATATGGATGGGTTTATGTGGGCTAATTCAGCCTATCTTCCTCTACCTGCTCTTTTTTCTTAATAAACAGGTAGTGAAATAATACAATTTACCTGACAGAGCTCCTGGAACTGGCTGAAGTCGACTTGTTTCTCTGGGAGTCCTGACGCCTTCGATAAGGAGGCAGGGGCCATCTTCTTGTCAAAGTACTGTTTAGCAAATGCAGGATTTCCTTTGAGGAACTTTTCCACATCTTCCTTTTGCACACTCATGGTTCCTTCTTCCTCCTCTTCTCCCAAATGTTCCTGTCTTCTCCCTCTTCAGCTCAGTGATGGAGCTCCCGCTCGGTCCAATGCTGCTCCAAACAGGCTACCTCCAACTTCTTGAAGTAGAAAAAAAGAATAAGCAAAAAAAAAAAAACCACAATGCACAAGGCTTCTGGTTTCCCAAAATTATCCCCTAAATAAAAGAAAAAAATCTTACCCAGGTATTATACACAAAGGGGGAAAACAGAAGTGGACACATTCAAATGCAGGTAAAAAATAATCCCCCCTGTTAGTGGGATGAGTGGACCGAGTGAGGGAGAGCCCTGAGGAGAAGGCAGAGGGCTGAATCCAAACAATCCTTCTGTCATCAGCAGATAGTGCTGAAGGTTAGCAGGGATCTGCCAATGCTAAACTTGTCAGCTGATCATCTAGTAACGGATATGTGGGTCAAATGATCCAGTCTGCAGGCTGCCTCAGTACATTCAGTACCTGTGTAACAGCGCAGATAAATCGAAAGGTTAAATTCTGCAGGAAAATAAATTGCAAGAAAAACATCAAGATTTCACACAAAAGCTGCTTTTCACTGCATTCTTGAACTGTCAATTAATTCAAGATAACATTTGTTTTATGTCTATTTTGAAAGCCAATTTCAAATTAAATCAATTCGATTTCTATGGCTTTCTTAGTCAAACCACAGACAAACAAACAATGAGACAGAAATAAAACTAATCAGCAAACATCAACCACAGAACAAAATGAAGCTGAAAAGATATAACAAATGTAGATCATTTTGGGATGGTTCTTACCAACTTAAACCCAG
Organism: Morone saxatilis; assembly: GCF_004916995.1. Taxonomy (NCBI): domain Eukaryota; kingdom Metazoa; phylum Chordata; class Actinopteri; family Moronidae; genus Morone; species Morone saxatilis. The sequence goes on along the minus strand of NW_023339774.1, from coordinate 10,729,776 downwards.
AGCAGACCAGAATACTCCTTAATGAAATCATTAAACCTGTGAAATAAATAATAAATTAGGAGAAATCTAAAGCATACTTTGTGTAAAGGATCAGTTTGCATCCATTTATTAGTTACAATTATATGCCCATATTTTTTAGTTTGTCCTATAACTTCCATATTATTTTTCAGTTTGTTATGACACAGTATTGTGTCTATCACTCTCATACATGCAGGTCTACCTGTACAAGCTCTTTAAGTCCTTATTAAACAAGGCCTCCTCTGGCATAAGCCCTCTTTAGTTAGGACACTAGCTGATTATCTCAGCACCCCAACTCTCTGTCTTTCTCCACATGCAATCTTTAATGCAGTCTACCTGCAGTGCCTTTCTGAGTTTTCACAGCATCGACTGTCATTATCATATTTAAGAGACTGATGGTCGATGATATCCTGAGAGGGTTGAGCGAGTAAAGCCATCCAGAACAGTCATTTAACATTCATGAGTCAGTACTCTCAGCAACAAACACACACAGACACAAAGTGGAAAAATAGAAATGTTCTGAAAGTTAATCCTTTCTTTCAGAGCGGGGAGGACCTGTCTATTATAAGGTTCCATAAACACCTTAAACAAAAGGTCAAATAGATAATCTGCTTCCACTATAATAGATTACAGCAGGTCCAGAGTCTGTGTGTACAACACAGAATGAGAGTGGGAGGGAGAATGATTCAGGTTGGACTCTTAAGTGTGTTTTTGATGAGTCTCCTGTGTAAAACACACTCAAACTGAGCAACAGGTTTTCTTTACTCCATTGGGATTCAGAAATAGTTTAACAAGCGTTTTTTTGCAATTGTTATTTTAGTATAGTATAATTTAGCTTAATGAGGAGGCCAAAATCTTTAATGGTTTCATCTATTAATATAAAATCTGTATATCACAGTGGACCACAGACACGCTAGCAGCTTTGTATGCACAGTAGAGCTTTGAGCTGAAATTGCGATCCATAATAGTTAGAGAATATATATAATAGAATTATAGACAGGGGACATTTTCTAAATTGAACCCCTCATCCACGCTGACTTCAGCACACCCACTACCCACTGATCCTGAGCTCTAATGCCAACACAGGCAATTTCAAGTATGCTCTTGGCAATTAATCTCCAGCAGGTTGCAACAAAATAGCCGTATTAGGGTAGTGCAGCAGTGTTTGTTTTTTTATCTGGTGAAGTGAACGTGCTAACATTACTAAAAGGTTAAGCTAGCTAAAGTTTTATTTGCTGGTCTGCTCCGGTCCTCACCTTTGCCTTTGCATGGGGCCCTTTGACTTGACAGTGGGTCTAAGCTGTTGAAATATTTCAGTCTAAGCCAAAGTAGTAGACTGAATGCCAATGCCAATCAACAGAGCCGTTAGCATGGCTAAAAAACACCTTTTGATGCTATTCTTCAACAATCGAATGTCTACATATTTAATGTTGTGCGATTGCAAACAAGTGCCATAATATAAAAAAATATTCAGGGCCATTCTGGACATTATATCCAGTTTGATCCCTGCTCCACCTCCACAAGCCAACACTCAAACTGGCAATAAAGGTTTACAGCTTCTAGATTAAAAAGTTCTGAACTACAGTAGGCATTTTAACTTATAAATGTACCACCATTAAACATAGTTTCCTTCTTGTTGTAATTCAATAACCTACACTTTTGACTTATTTCTGCTCAATATGTTTACACAGAATACTTTTCAGACTTCTAAAACTGAATTAGTGCTCAGTGCTTGTTCATTCTCACTCATCCATCACTTGCTGTCTATTACTCTACAGCACAGAGGTCATAATAGGCTATATGGACCGTGAAAGGATCAGTATAGATGGATTAGTATATCAGGAACAACATACACCCAGGCAAATTTTCTGACAGCTAACTTGGATTAAGTGTTCCACGTCATTATACTACAACTATACTGAATTCTTATAGTTGCAATGCTGACATTAACCACAAGATTGCAGCAGACCCATAGCTTAGCACCTGTGCACACACACCACTGGTCCACCAGCGCAGGTCTTTTTACTTATTTTGCTTGATTAGAACTTTTCTCAGGACTGTGTAGGCGTACACATAATACATGATAATAAAAGCAATCAAAGGTGTGGTTGACTGACATTCTCCCATACTCTCCTGGTAGTGTATCATTTTTGGGGGGCATTTTATAGTGACAGTAATTGAGGAATGGTGCTTTAACCCCTTTAAAGGTCCAGTATTTAACATTTAGGGGGCTAAATGGAATATAATATTCATAAGTTTTTATTAGGTTATAATCACCTCAATATAAGAATTGTTATGTTTTTGTTACCTTGAACCATTTTTATCTACAGGGTTGCCTTTCATGAAGTCTGCCATGTAGGACCGCCATGTTAATACAGTAGCCCAGAATGGACAAACAAAACACTGTAGGTAGGGCAAGTTTCATGACCACTGTAGTTTCTCCTACAGACTTCCCAGCCTGTTCCCATTCCTAGGTTGTGAAATACGGACGCAGGCTGTGTTCAGTTATAATTGCAATCTGCATCTTCACTGTTAGATGCCACCAAATCCTACACACTGGTCCTTTAAGGCCACCATGGACAGATGTAAGCGTAAACAATCAGTGTGAATATTTAAAATATAGCAGACATAATACACAATATTTAATCAGATCTTCTAAAACCTTTCTTGCCCTAAAGAAAAACCTGTTCTACCCTGAACATCACAATATAAAACATAGTGCCACAACTAACAAATAATTTCTCTGTGTTTTGAATGGGATGTACAGTATCAGCTTAAGGTTTTAGGCAGTGGGTGATGGCAAAATCCTAAAACGTGACAGAACTTAAATAGATGTAAATACAGTACTCGTGATGGTTGGCAGAGGGTGTAATCGTCGTTAGCTCTGCCCCCGGATCTATCCAGGTCATCAGCCAATCAAAACCAGCTGATGGTCATCATGACCTGAGGCTTGGAGCGTGCTCTGTTGATGAAGCCACCTTTGGGCTCACAGGTGTCCTCAGATCAAAAGGTTGATTTATATAAATGGTTTTACAGGTTTAATAGAAGTACTCATTGTAATCACCAGTTTCTTTAAATGACTTTAAAAGTGGAGGACCTGTCAAAGAATCTGAATGGCATTTTTATTTGCTCCCATATTAACCCCTACATTTTAATAAATATAATTACATTTAGGAATGTAGATGTAAAAGGTGTACAGTTCGTCTATTGTTGTTGCTGATCCATTTCAGGCCATATATAAATAGGATTATAGTACTGAGCAGCACTGTCAGTGGAAAAATAGATTTGTCTGTCTTGATTGGCTTGTGTGTCTGTGTCCTGTACTGTGTACTGTTTACTATCAGTGTTGGGAGAATCTGCAGTAAGTAACTTGCTCTTTTATTGTGTATTATTGTAACATATGAAAGAATTCTGATTGAGCAAATACAAATGCAAAATAGAAAAACATAGCTACACGTGAAGAAGGCTTTAGATGTTATTACATGATATATTTTGCCAGCAGTAATCTCAGGTGACCGGGGTTAATCCAGGAAATGCGAGTTCACTAGTTCACAGCAGAGAGAAAGAGAGAGAGAAAGAAACCATGCGTGTAGGTGCATGACTGCATTCATTCATACAAAGTTATGATTCTCACTTCTCCTTTTGTCATTAATTTTAGGAGAGGTGGACAGTTTGATCTTTTTCTTCTCCCTTACATAGTACAGTGTATATAAGCCCTTATCTAACTGTATTATCAGTGATGATGTTATTATAAGCGGATCATCCCATTATTTGTGAATGTTGGACGTGCTTACAGGGTACTTCTTAAAGGATTACACCCTGATTGCTCAACCAAAAGAAGACAAAATAACTAGCTAGTCGATTTATGTTTACTCTCTTAACTGGTTCAGTGTTACTTTAGCAGTCACATTGTATGAAAATGCAGATATTTGCAATATTTCTGAACTCACATCATTAATAATATAAATATTTAGACCAAATTGAAATAAGGAGTCAACTCTCCTTCATTACACATCATGTCTTTTTGCTTATTGAAAGCATTTCTACAGTATTTATTTATTGTGGCACTGTGTGTAAAGTATGTCGTCCTGTGATGGTTTGGATGTGAGCAACCTTGTGCATGTAATGAACTAACAAATGTTAAAGTTTAACATGTAATACAACATTCAAGAAAGTTCTCAAACTTTTTCATGTCAATGACCCTCACAGTAGATGCACATTAGACCACATACCCCCAATTTCAGAGGATTTTATAATTTTGTCTGTAATTTTTTTATTGTTTGGTTTCAAGATTATAAAGTCTTCATAGTTAATCAATGATCAAACTTGGATAACTATAAGTTACAACCAACCCTTTTTGTTCCCTTGCTGTTCAAACTTCCAAAAAATGTACTAAAAGTTAATATATTCTATTCCTCCTTTTGCTGGGGACCGCCTACAACTCCTCCTCGACTCCTGTTGGTCCCTGGACCCCAGTTTGAAAACCACTGTAGTGGTGGACACACCTAAGTATCCAAGGAGTGGAGGAGATTCATATTTCACTCAGTGTATGTATGGCTCAGTCCATACCTTCATCAAAAATGTGGGTGTTTAAATTCAGAGCTCCTTAAGACGACATTTAATGGGAATATTTGGAATATAGCATGACTGTAATTCATCATCACTGATTGAAAAGCTTGAGGAAAACTTGTGTAGAAAAAAATTTAGAAAATGTAGGTTAATTTTATGTTTGTTTTGGTTGTTTTTTTGCTGATCCTACACAGTTTAGTGTCACAGGCGGATTTGTGCCATTTGGCACGTAAACTTCTAACTGATAGAAACAGTTTTTGTTGGCAAAAAATGACAATGAAAAATAACCTTGAAAATCAAACAATGAAAATCCCTTTCTTTGTTTGACCAAAACTGTCATATGTAGTTGAGTGAGTATTGTTATTTTGGCATCTTAATCCTAATGTAATACTTGTTTTTGGCTGTAAATATAATATACATCCTATGGCACAACAGAGCTTTGTTGGGCTCTAATTATACCTTTTTGTCCTGATAGATGTTGTTGGCTAAAAGAACATAAACCCTCAATTTACAGAAAACAGTTTCTTGAGATATTTAGTTTTCTATCCCATATTTATTGTCTGAGATCCTTTAAGCGAGTAAAGATTTCAATAGCAACAGTGGTAGACTAAGACTCAAATTCAGACAAAACATAAATGGCCATGTCTTTTGTGTAGTTAGTAAGTAGTAAGTTATTTTAATTATTAATACTATTATTAGTACCCAGTTGAGTAAACTCAAACTTGTGCACCTGTGTCTGCTCAGACATGCATGTGCCTGTTTTAATGTGCTTCCAGTCAGTTACATAAAGGTCTAATTGTTTTTATAGTAACTCTTGGGCAGGTTTAAACATAGAAGCCAGCTTACGGTAAGGATTTCAACCCAACAGGATTACCTCTAGATTTAAGCACCTTATTTAGTTCCAAGCAATGAAAATCAGCCATAAGCTTGTCTGTGGAGTGTGTATATAAAGGCTGCCTCAGATACAAAACCCAATCTGGTGGATAACCACGGCAGTAGTAGAATTTTAACCACTGTTGCTTCTTTGACCCAAAACAAGTAAGCCTCGCTCATTTTAAGATGATTCTCTTCTAGTTACTTGTTCTGTGATTTCTTTACATTTTATCAGAAGTAATCAGTAGAAAGAAATTGAGAATATGATGAATGCAAACTTTCTGTTCTGTCAGCTGTAACTGTTTAAATTAGAGACTTCATAATCGCTGTACTGTATTATGTGGTGTTTTTTGTATAGCCATATTTACTCAGAATGTGTATTTGAGACTGTATTATGTGGCTCCAGCATAGTTACAATGTATTGTTTTTGCATTTATAGTATAATAGTATTCAAGAAATCAGGCGATGTGGGACTTTACTGTCCTGAGACCCAAACATGCACAGTTTTGTATCACTTATATTCAAACTTGTTTTCAGTAACCAGGTAGAAATAACTGCATAGCCGGTTTCTGGTCCTAATGTTCTGATATGTGTGTTCATTGCAGAATGGGATCCTCTAAGCTGGCCTTGATGCTGGTCTTGCTGTCCTGCGTAGAGCGCTGTCTGTCTGCCTCCTGCGTGGTCGACAGCTTCACAGTCAAAGAGGACTTTGACCCCAAGAGGGTGAGCGGATTTAAAAACACAAACAAGCAGAAGTATTGACAAAAAGTAGGTAAAAAAAAAAGTAGGTTCAATAATTTGGGACTTTCTTCCTTTTAATCACAGTATGCAGGAAAGTGGTACGCACTGCAGAAGAAAGATCCAGAGGGCCTGTTCCTGCAGGACAACATCTCAGCTGAGTACACCATTGATGATGACGGCTCCATGACCGCCTCCTCTAAAGGACGTGTCACTCTGTTCGGGTAAATCAGCGGGGCGAACGAGTGACTTTTTGATGATTATAGACTATTTACTTGCCTCATCTCACTCATTATGTACAGATAAAGTTATTATAATTCACTTTAACAAAAGCGAAACCAGCTGACCTCACGTCTCTTTAAACCTCTCCGGATTACGGCAAAGGGTCAGTTTGGTCAGAAAGGACCTGCTTCACTCTCTAAGATCTGGGAAGATAAGGGCAGCTCAGATATGCTCAGGTTCTGCTCATGGTCCACGTACAGATTTCTCGAGGCACATTCTGAACAGCATTAGCTAGAAGAGGGGTTTTCCCTGGATTATGTAGGATTATGAAGAAATGCAGGTTGTAGAGGTTGGATTTTTACACAGGAATGTGGGCTTTAATGCACTTTCACAAACCAACTTCAGCTGATTTAAGTGCTCATGACATGGGCTAAAAGCAAACAGGCTAATTAAGTTAAAGGTTCCAGTAATTACAAGAAAAGGACAATGATATTAACACTGACTTCTGTTTGATGTTAACGTGTGTGTTTGTATCATCATTTTGCAGCTTCTGGGTTGTGTGTGCTGACATGGCTGCCCAGTACTCTGTCCCCGACCCCACCACCCCCGGCAAGATGTTCATGAACTACCAGGGACTCGCCAGCTACCTGTCCAGTGGAGGTCAGCCATGCATCCATATCACCCTCACATCCTTCTTATATCGCCTCGTTCCTCTTCGCGCTCACTAACCTCTCCCTTTCTGTCTAACCAGGTGACAACTACTGGGTGATCGACACCGACTACGACAACTATGCCATCACCTACGCCTGCCGCACCCTGAAGGAGGATGGCAGCTGCGAGGACGGCTACGCCCTTGTCTTCTCCAGGAACCCCCGGGGCCTGCCTCCCGCCATCCAGCGCGTCGTCCGTCAGAAACAGGAAGACATCTGCATGGCCGGACAGTTTCAGCCCGTCCTGCAGTCCGGAGCCTGCTAAAGAGAAAGCAGGAGAGCTGAGAAAGTCAGCTAGTTGTGGTCTTTGAAGCTTGGAAAGCAAGAAGAGTGAGAATGAGAGATGCATGTGATGGAAGAAATGTATGTTGTGTATGTGAGAGTGATAATGTGCAGTGAATGAACAGATGCATAAAGGTTAAAAAAAAAAGAATGAGAAGAGGAAAAACATTAAAAAAAAATTAAGTAAAGACAGTGAAAATCCCTTTCCTTTCGTCCTCCAAAACTGTGTTCATCCATTGTTTGTCCAAGGAAATGTTACTGTTGCCGTGGTGTTCTGAGGGAATGTGAAAGCTAAAATTAAAAAAATATTTTTCTAACTGGAATTTTGTCCTTTTATGTTGTAAAAAAAAATTATAGCTTGCACTTCCACCAAACATGCATTTGTGTCTGTATACAAATCCCTAAGCAATGAGGCATAAAGCTGAAGCATAAAAACACAAAAAGCAGTTCAGGCTTGAAAACAAGTTGCACTTTGGCCTTGTAAGTGGCTCTGATTCCTCCTGAGCTCGAGAGAATGCAGCCAAACCCAACACAATACACACTGAGCAGTTATGGGCTTACTGGTGCTCTGGTGTTCAGAGACCTTAGTCCTACTAAACTAACCCAACTCTTAGGCCACTTAACGTGCACCAGGGGTCAAGGATTGTATCAGGAGCTTTCTGAAGCCACGTCTTGCTTGGATTGCAAAGATGACAGTAGGGCTATAGGATCACATGTTAGAAATGTTCTTCATTCACATGTTCTTCATCTTTTAACATAACATAAGATAAGATAGACTTTATTGATCCCACACTAGGCTGCAGCTCAGCTTAACACAGCAGATAAGAAAAAATACACAAGATATAATGAAAATGTAGTTGTATGTACACAATACATAGCTTTTATACACATGCGATTGATAGAGAACATTGCAGGTTACAGCAGGAGGTAGCGGCATGGTGTAAAAATAAATAATTGCACAAGATATGCACAAGGGATATGAATGTACAGTACAGGTGTAATACTAATAATGCGCATATAGGAAATTATATATGTATGTGAAATATAGTACTAAAAGTGTGAAAAGTGAATCAAATAATGCAATCATATGGTTAGAGTTGTAGAGTCTGACAGCAGTAGGGCTCCTTCTTCCTGCTCAGAGCTGCTCAGAGACCCCACAGTCTCATGCAGGGGGTCAGAGGTGTTGTTCAGTCATTTTCTGTCCCTCTTTGTGCTTCCAGCTCCCCAACAGACTACTGCATTGAGGATAACAGATGCCACCACGATGTCGTCAGGCTACTTCACTAAAAAGGGGAAATGTTGTTGACTTAGGGAAAGAGAGGGAGAAGCAAGATGAGAGAGGTGCATGAAGACAGATGGAAGCTGTTTGTTTCTATAGGGGGTGTGTAATCCTTTTCATGTTATGCAACAAGCTGAAAGGCAATTTGCTAAAGCCAATAATTCTCGAGCACTACTGTAAATCAATATAGTACATTTGATGTTCTGTTCTTACTTCATGGAGGACAGTCAAAATAGTCTAATTCACAAAGGCTGTGTCACTCTAACAGACATTTACCTGTTTTGCTTCATGAGGCGCACATGTGAGAAGAAAGAAGTAGCACGCTTCAACACAAAACTCACAACCCAAAGATCAAAGGGAGAAAAAATCAGCAATGAAGGTCCATTGTGTAACATTTAGGAGGATCTATTGGCAGAAATGGAATATAATGTTCATAGGTATGTTTTCATTATCGTATTATCACCTGAACATAAGAAACACTGTTTTTGTTACCCTAGAATAAGTTTATTATCAACAGAGGGAGTAGGTCCTCTTCCACAGAGACAAACCAAACACTGGCTCTGAAAATGGGACTTTTTGCATTTTTTGTTAGTTTTGTGGCCACCCATAGTTTCTCCTACAGGCTTGGAACAGGAGGCTGAGGTGTAGGCGTTGTAATCTGCAACTGCTCCTTTAGATGCCACTCAATTTTACACACTGCTTCTTTAATTGGACTCAAAATAATCTTAATGCTGCTTTAAAAATTTGCCTTGTTCAGTAATAATTATATTATTATACAGCACAAAAGTAATGCAAAAAAATGTATTCACTCTTTGCAGCATTTATTAACTTACTTTTGAGATGTAAAATAACATTAACATCTAAAGCTGTCAGCCCCATATAGAAAACATTAAAGTACAAAGTGGAAATTTCTCAACCTCACTTCAGTATATAACACAGAATTATGCTAGATTGATTGATTTGTCCTTTTGTGTGCACCTTTTACCCAACAGTACACCATGAAAATGATCATAGCACCTGATGTGCAGTAAACCAAGTACTGGTTCAGTTAGGTAAAGAGTTGTTTGTAAAGTTTAATCTCTTCTTCTATGTGTTGCAGTTTATATAAACCTTATATCATGGGTTTTGCTCAGTTTTATTTGGAGCCTTATTATTTACAGCTTTAAAATAGGAAAGTGTGACAGGGGATTGTGGGTAATCTCTGTGTGTTTGACACTGGTTGGCGGGACAGTGTGTAAAGGGCACAAGGCCAAAGCTTCAGTCTGCCTGCAAACTAGCTTAAATCTAAAGGGATCAGCTGTTTGACCTCACTAGAAATGATAATCTGCGAGATACAATTAAAAACAGCTAAACCCGAACACTGTTTTATTCTTCTGTCATGATTTAGTTTGTGTAACTAGCTACAAGCCTGAGGTAAGAATATAAGTGGATTTATCTGCTCGTGTCTGGGGAGGCTCTAACTCAAATATCCCATGTCTGGATGTTATGCTCTTTTCTACTGCAGACTAACAAAACTAGGCTAAAGTGGCGGAAATTAACACTTTACTCATATTTGTTGACGCTAATCCGGTGTTATTCTGTATTTTCTATCTTCTATCATGAAGTAGCTTTGCTCACAGTCACATTTTTGACATTTAAAAGTTTTTACAGTCCCAGCAGACTCGAAGCATAACGGACTTTACAGTTAAAACTCTCTATCTTATATAAAATGGTACTTTGTAAATGTCTGCAGCTAATACCTTAACTGAATAAACTGTATATTAATTGCTATAATTAGATCTGTCCACTAGAGTGCAGTCAAACTGCATCAAACATTGAGCTTGAAGCTCTTTGGACTCCAGTCAGTCATTATACAATATTGTCATAGTCACAGTTTGTAGTAATAGTGAGTCAGTTGACGTTGATAAATGTACTTATTTGACAAACTTGCTTTAATTCCACTTACACTGAGTTTTAATTGATCGATGACAGCTGATGACCTCAGGAACAACAAACAATTAGCCCTTAATCTTTTTCTACTTAATCATGTGCTCAATATTTGTAATATATCTCCAATCTGTTGGCCACAGAAGCTTTTAATTTTATCTAATGTATGTTATGAGCATCACACTGAGGTCTTAAAAGTAATGCCATGTTTTATTCTATTAGTGCACTATAAGCTGCTGCTGCCCACAGATGGAAGATGTGGTCACGGTATCAAAAAGAAGATGGCAAATGGGTTTCCTCTGTAGTTTAACACGGCTGCAGCTGAAACGTCTGTCTCCTGGACATTGGGATGACAAATTAGTATAAGTATATAAACACAAGTATTATGAGGCTAGTATAAGTATAAAACCTTCCTAATGGTTTCTTGGTTAACTGTTTTGAAGTATTCTTCTCACTGTGTCATTAAAGCCTCAGTATCTCTGGTTGACATTAAGGGATTCATGTTAGGTTACATTCTTTACATTTATCATGTGGATGGTGTGAGATGCCAGTGCTCCACTCATGGGGTGTGTTTCAGTGCTGTTTACAGATTCGTGTTGGAGCTATCCCTCAGCATGTCATTAGCAGAATAAACCGGTGAAGGGATGAAGGGTGGAGAGCACCAAAAGATGATTGTTGCTATTGTGCTTGTGACTATGGGCTCAGGGTGGGGATGAGATTTGATCTGACTGAGGGGATTTTTGTAGTACCTTTAAACTGTGGGCCTGTTCTTTTTCACATAACCAAGACAGTAAGGAGAATATGACTCCATATTACAATCTGATGTAAAACTTTTCTTTAAAAAAGGACAGGTGGCTTTTTTTTTTCAAATAACTGAAGCCAAAGATCTCCCTTCCCAAATTTACTTTAGCTGGGATGTGATTTTCTAAATGAAGCCTGAAGGTGGGCTTTGTTTTTGAAACAGCACCAGACCGCTTAATCCAATGATCTGTCTCTGTTGTCATTCTCTCTCTGAGTTTCTGTATAAGGAGAAAACAGAGGAAAGAAGGAAAGCAACTGCCTTTGAACGCTACCAGCCATAATTTAGAAGATACGAGAAAACATGAAGATGCTTCTGCTTGTGGGTCAGGCTCTGTTAATCTGCTCTATAGGGGAAGCACCGCAAAGCAAAACTGAACACATCAGCAGCATATTATGTACTGTAGTCCACTGTGTCACACACACACACACACACACACACTGACCGTGCACTGTAAATAAAACAGTTTTTCAAAACATTTTATCTTAGGTGCTTTACTTTTCTAATTGTAACTGTAATTCTGTTTTTGTAAAGTATATGTTAATTCAGATCAATTACACACACAAAAAAAACGTTTTCCAATTTCCAATTTAATTTCTAGCTAACCTAGAGTTGTACTTAGTGGTCAAGTCTGGTCATCTGAACCTGAAAATATGTCTTCCTGTGTGGTTCTAAAGGTTAAAGTGTGCAATTCAACAAATAATGAGAAAATAAACAAACAAAATAAATATTTACTTGGGTAACCAAATTGATCTCTGTGGCTGCTTCCAGTTATGATAGAACATACATGTCTTTGTAGACATTTCCTCCGTAAATCTAAAAGAAGGAAACAAAGGTATAATCCAAAAATAAATGCTGAAACAAACTACTGTTGTTCATAATTGCCAGCAACGTTTCTTACATGGTCTCTAAATCTATATGTTATACCCCTTTAAGACAAATTTGCATTACAAACATGAAATGGTAAACGAGTGCTGAGTGAGATGATTCAGTCTGTTCGCAGTGCAGTATTCCTTTGTGTGTCTGTATGTACTGTTAAACAGCGGTTTTATGCACTAAAATGAATAAAATTGCACTTGAAAATACCTTAAAGAAGTTGAGATGAAAAACCAACAACAATAGAGTAAAAGTTTTGGAGTGTTGATACGTTTACTCTTACTTATACAAATACTTTCCCCTTGAGGGAAATTGTTCCTTCAAAGGACATTACAGAGGGAATTCTCAAGGTCTAAAATAGACTGCTTTACATTGCAGGTGTCAGTTGGTTAGAGGGTTAGATGTACGAGGCATTAAAATAATTACAGCTGCTTAAATTACCGTAATTATGAACAGAGGGCACCAGTGTGAGATATTTCTCAGCATTTCTGTCTCTCTGTTTGCTCAAATGTCTACCTGTTGAAATGCTCACTAACTTTGTTGACCATCTGTCTCTGGTTTTATGACCCTGAGAGTCGTCAGACTGGGAGTCTGCCAGGGGTCTTGACAAATCTCTCTAACTGCTCTGTAAACAGACGATTCCCTTATTAAAGTTTGAGGGAGAGACAACAAGGCGCTCATAGGGACAACCTGAGCTGGCCCTTAATTGTGTTTCAGGGTTTACATTTGGTCCCTCCACACAGACTAAGGCACCATTTTCTATAAAACACTCTCTAAATTAAACAAATTCAAAAACCCAGTTTGAGTTTGTATTGTGAAGTTCTAAAAGCTTAAAGACTCCCATGCGGTGTTTGTCACGTGATCACGTGATCTCAGGTAGCCTATTGATAGCTTGCTGTGTGTACTGTTGGCTCCGCTCTGTTCATCATGTTTGTTCTGTAAACAACAAAATGTCTTTAAACGTTTCAAAAACCTGCTTTGTGCAGAAAGTGTGGAGAGTTTTTTTTGCAGTGCAATACACGCTCAAGTGTTTTGCTGTTGTTTTAATGTGGATGAGGAACTTTCGGTAACAAACAAACACTTTGGAAAATGTCAACACGTAAAGGCCATTAATGTGGATTTGGCCTCAGATACAGTGGCGTCCTCTATTTGGGCCATTAGGCTTAGATCTTACTTGCATTCCTTCCTTTTGACTTTGTGTTCGTGAGGGTTTTTGGAGTGCGGTGACCCCAGTTAGAAAGGGTCATGACCTTAAATTATAGGGCTGGTGGAAGTCAATGTGGGGTTGTTATGTGTGCTCAGGTAGGATGTGC
>NW_023339774.1:10703277-10716146 GCF_004916995.1 Morone saxatilis | reverse complement strand
ATGTGCTTATTCAGAACAGAATCAGAAATACTTTAATATCCAGAGGGAAATTATATTCGTTACACCTAAGATATTACAAATGACATACTATAGAAACAACATATATATATATACAACATTCACACAAAAATACTAACATAGGGGATACATATTAACATATAGTGATAGCGTACCTATCAGAATAGACCAAACTATAAGTTAATAATATAATGTGCAAAAAGAGTGAGAGATGAATAATAATGTACGTATAATTTTGAGTAGGAATTACAGAGGGGGGATGTGTGCTCTCTGAGGATGGGTTGTAGTGTGGGTGTGGTGTGGCGTTTGTGTGATATGTGGGCGGCGCGGTGTGGGGTGCAGGAATTTATTTCCTGGGCGCTCTGTGGTGCTATGGGGTGAGAGGGTTTCTGTTTGAGAAGGATCTCCTGCCTGGTTGGTGTGTAGAGAGGGTGCTGATTTTGTCAAAGATGGATGAATGCCTGGACATGGCATCCTCTCTCTTGCCGCAGGCGGTGCGTCAGAGTGTCAGCGTCATCCCTAGACATCCCAGCGTCTGATCATTTGTTTAGGTCGTGTTGGTGTCTGCGAACGTTTCAGCCCTGTGCCCGGCGAGCATGTGACAGGCAAGAAGAAGATCGTACTTGCCACAACAGACTCTTGTTAGAACATCCTAGCTCGTCCGGCGATGTTAAAGGACTCAGCTCCTCGAAAAAGAGTCGGCTTTGGCTTGTTTGTAGGACAGGCCTCGGTGTTGTCTAGGTCCAGTGGCGCTTATGTATTAAGTACACCCGGCAGGTACCTTATCTCCTCCACAGTGTCCAGCAGGGACCCTGGGATGGAAACATGGGGTCACAGGTGGTTTTTGACCTTCTCGGATCCACTAGATTTCGCTCTTAGTCTTTGGTCACAGTTGAGTGCCAGACGTGGTTTCAGCTCATCAAGTGACAAAGTTGCCCACCACAGTCCGTATTCATTTCATACTTGTTAATGCGCAACTATTGCTGAGTATTCAGAAAAATCCTGAAGGGGCAGAGTCATGCAATGGTTGAAGTCGAAGTGGTAAGAGGGTGAAAGAGAAGGGAAGAGAATGGTAATCCTGCTGTGGGGTCCAGTGTTGCTGCACCCTGTAAGACAGCAATCGTAGGCTTACCGTACTGTGGTCGTGGTGGTGTAGTATCTATGGCAGATGGGGGCTCTCATGGCATCACCGAGTAATTTTCCATTCACCCGAGTTTAGGTCGGAGCGGATGGTGGTTGAAAGCACTGGAGAAGTCAAAGAACATGACTCTCAGGGCTCGCGGTTGTCGATGTAGGTGTATATTATCTCTCCAGCAGGTAAGACTGTTCTCAGGACTCTCGCTAGGTTGCGGTTGTCGATACGGCGAAACTGCAGTAGGAACTCATGAAAGGAGCTTAGTCAAGTAGGCCAATTAGGACTGCTTCCAGGGACAGCCTCTATCGGTAAACAAGGGTTCATGGCATAGATTGTTGGGAAACTGTTGTTTATAAACGCAAGTCTAGCTCAGGTCTGCGTGTTTCTCGCTTTTGTGATCGTCGAGACGTCTTTGGGAATGGAACTGATGAAGCCAAACTGCCACGCTCTCTCGCGCGCGCGCACACAATTCTGGATGGTGAGGCTCAGGTGGAAAGACTAGGTAACTTTTAGAGTCCTTGGGGAAGTCTTGGAGGCACATGGCTTTACGCTAATGGGATGAATTGCACTACGCATCCCCGGGCCCCTGAAGCCTTTTGCAGGAGTGGAGTCATCCTGGGTCAAAGCCTGTCTTCTCACCCAGGTCCAGGCCGTGACAGGGACAATAGAGTGCAGTTGGGGGAGGGTGAAGTCTACAAATGGGTGTTGGTAGGATATTTTGAAGAGCCAAAGAGCACGGCGCGGGAAGGGTGGAGTTAAGTGGTGTGCATTGAGGTGGTTGAGGCGCCCAACAAGGGGTCCTGTAGATGAGGATAGGGGAACGGTTAGAAGTGGACCAGAGTTGTTTGGTAGCCACCAGCAGATTTGTGCGGGGATGGGGAGCCAGTATAACCCTATTGAAAATAGGTTACACAAGTTAATTGGACGGTCAACCATGACTCCAACACCAAGTGGTCTAGTATGGTGCGAACCTCGGGTGATGGTTTTCATGCCAACTAAACATCCCTATGTTGTTTTGATGGATTTTATTCTTAGCTTTCCTATACTTGTATTTAGGACCTACCTGATTTTAACCTTTGAGGTACACCCTGCCCATTACCTTGCACCTATCCACAGGTTGCCATCCTAGAACGCATTTATTCTCATTAGGATGGACCAATTTAATGATTGGTGATACAAGGGGTTTATTGTTTGGCATAAAAGGTTACGAGTGCGAGATGGACTTTGACAAGTCCAACAGAGTGATGTAATGTTGATGACTTGTGAGCAAATAAATGTATCACACTGTGGGGAATAACAAGGAGTGAGGAAAGTAAGTAACTTAAAGCAAGGCATGCAGTGGACACTGTAAGATACACCTCGACAATACAATACAGTACTTGCGTGCGTCGTGGCTTCAAATTACTATTCACAAAAACAAACCAAAAGGGGGAAAGGAACATGAAGGGATTTTAAGTGGAACAGGTTGTGGATATGAACTGAAAGAGGGGGAGAGAGGAGGAGATGTATGAATCCATTATCTATGAATATTAGGTGAATCAAGCGGATTATAACCAGAGTCATTTTTATCTCCACAAAAAAGCGGGAAAAAAAAGAACATATACTTCTAAAAAATATTTTACATACCATTGTACTAAATCAACTAATTGTATAATGATTTAGCGTAGCATGGACCTTGACTCTATCCAACTCATTAGGGGACTTAAAACAATCTTCACAAGTTATCATTAGGCCCACTTGTATATTTCTAATGTACATTTTTTTAATCAGTACCCTTACAAAGTTTAAACAGACATTTTTAAACTATCCAACAAATCGATTAACTAGCAGGCAATAAAATCTGTCTACAATATTAAAATATAGTAGAGAGCCATAATGATAGATTACATTAAAGTGGTCGTAGGCTTCCTCTTCACCAGAGGCACATAGCAGGGTTTGAGGTGAACCAGGTTGTGATCTGACCTGCCCAGAGGGGGGAGAGAAGAGGAGATGTATGCATCCTTATTATTAAGTGATCATCGGATATAACAGAGTCACATTTTTCTCTCAAGCGGAAAGAAAATTCTTAAAATTACTCATAAAGCTGCTCTACTATGAATGTCTGAACCTTTATAACTTATGTAACCATCTCACAGATAAACCTGCATGTATAAAAAAACAAATGTTTACCACAGCCTCATTCCGCATAATCTGTCTCACATTTAAAGCAGAGACACTAATGTCAGTTGCATGTCCTTACACACATATTGCCTGTCACTGAATGATTTTATTTTACAATTCCCCGAGTATTTACCTCATTATTACAAGTTTCCTCTGAAGTGTCTTTGATGAAACACCTGCAGTATGTTTTCTGACTGATAGAGACATTACTTCATACCTAACCTCAATAATAACAGATGTGTCCAACCACTGTAATAACTGTGGGGAGTGTTCATGTGGTACCAGCAGCACTAAAATTATAATTATTATTTTGCTTTAACATGTCTCCTCATTCTTTACGTACAAACAGATACTGCTAAAAGATGTAAAGAAATAATGTGTTCATAAGGACAATCACAACATTGCATAATTAAAATATATATTGTAAATTGTTACAAATAAAGAAACTATTGTTGTGAAAATGGCAACAAATGCCTAAAATTCACTGACAACTTTTATTTGAATGTATTGTGAGTTAAAAATTCTGTTAATTGTAGTCAGAGTGTATATGTCTTTAGTTTAAATTTTATTTTAGGCAAAGTTTATTTTTTTACTCTTTAAAAGCTAAATTTTATAATTTAATTGTTTTTTAAGGATTCCTGACATTTTTAGATGCACCAGCGTTGATATTGGTCTGGCAGTCTGTTCTCCACTTTGATCAAGACTGAAATATCTCAACTATTGAATACATTGCCATCTACAGACATTCATGGTCCCCAGAGGATGGATCCAACTGACTTTGGTGATCCCTGACTTTTCTTTCGGTCGAAATTTTAATTTGTCCAACACTTTGGTTTATGGTCAAATACCAAACTAATGACCTTCACATCAGCCTCATCTGCGCTTTTTATTTAATGCTAATAAGCTAGACTAAGACAGTGAACACTGTAAACATCATACTTGCTAAACATCTGCATGTTAGCTTTGTGAGCATGTTAGCATGCTGATATTAGCATTTAGCTCAAAGCACTGCTGTGCCGAGCTAAAAATCAAGAGAATTATAGTAACATCAAAACACGGAAGATGCTGTATATTACATTGATTTCATATAAAAGCCATAAAATATTTATTCTGAGATAAAAGTAAAGTACGGAGCCCCCCTGGTGACATTGGATAAAAGAAAAATAATGCGTAGCCACACATTACTATCTCGTGGCCATGAGAAAATTATTGCAGTCATTTCCATGCAGAGACTGTTGATTGTTAACATGGACAAGTTATAGGAATGAATACAATGACTATACTTCAGTCACTTGCTGGTTTAGGCATGGAGTACATTCGTTATGTTAGCAAGAGAACTTAATTATATTAACCAACAGGCATCGATGACAGGCTCCATAATGGAACCACTCGTGGCCACGCATTAACTAAGATAGTAATGTGTGGCCACGCATTATTTTTTTTTAATCCAATGTCACCAGGGGCGCTCCGTAGTAAAGAGCTAGACATGCCATGGATTAAAGAAACTTTATTTAGACAGAGTATGAACGCAAAACCAGCAAATTAAACAACAAAAGATATTTTTGTAAAAGGTGTACAAGTATGTTTTACATTTACTAAAGTAAATTTTCCACACTAAGAAATAAATATCTTTGTTTTAGGACACAGCATTTTATTAGTAAAACTGTATTAGGATAGTTAGTCAGTTGCTTTCAAACAAACACACATATCTCTATTCAACATTGGTATAAGCATGCATAGCTACAGCAGTACTGGAAATGTTTGTCACATTTTCTCCAGAACAAACAATTGTCACTGATAAGTCAGCTGTGGGAAAACATTTCTCTGAAAACACAAAACATTCATAGTCGAGCAATGCCCCTCAAAATGCCCAATTCAATATCAATAACAATAGAATAAATGATGCTCCACAGCTCCACATGTCTAATATACTGACAGCAATCTTTTAATTTCTTCTCTTTCTCTGCAAATCCTGGTGTCATTTTTCTCCTACTCTTTGTGTTAATTTCATTACATTCACTTCCTTTTTATTTCTTGGTTTCCTCGATCTGCTCCACCTCGCTGGATTCGTCCACCACTTTGCCGTTGACCATCGTCTGTGTCACCACCTTCACAATCTTTCTGGTGCGAACGTCAGGCTCCTCTGCACAGAAAGAGATTGGAGGAGATGAGATGAGATTAAATGAAATGGGATGAGATGGAACAAAGGAGAAGAGAAAAGACAGAAAAGGGAATGATTTGGAATCAGTTTCGATACACAGTAATATGAGATAGGAGATGAGTTTAATTGGGATGACTCACGCTGGTGAGAAAGTAAGCTGAAATTAAAAGAGATGATACAAGACAAGAAAGGTTTGATGATATGAGAAGAAATGAGAATAAGAGAAGAAATGGGATGATCACATGAGATTGAATTAGGAAACATGATTATAAGAGATATGATTTGATGAGGTGGAAGAGATGATGAGAGAGGAGAGAAAGAAGAAAACATTAGAAACAGCGAGAGGGAAATGAGATTGGATGAGTAATTTTAATCTCATATTCCTCTGTAATTTGTGTGTAATCCTGCGCCTCTGTCTTTTATTTGTAGTTCAATGTGTTGCACAGTGAACTACTGTGTGTGAACTGTACTAAATAAGGTGTCATGCTGTGACAGCTTTAGGTGAAGGACTCCATGCAATTCTCACTAAAAACACTTAATTTGTGCAAACCGCTTTAACAACTCAACTTTCCTGTCTTATGAAAGACTTCACAGTCTTTGATTCTGTGTTGTCTTTAGTCTTCTAATGTTCCGAGACAAAGATTAACATTTTTAAAACACCTTGCTGCAGTGTGACTCAGTCAGATTAACACAGTTACAACACTGGGATGAATGTTTTTACACCCACATTTGTTGCTCTAGGAGCTGAGCTGTCAGCCGTGTTTGCATTTTGAGGTTCATAAAACAATCATTAGTGCAGAACCTCTTGGGTGTGTGTGAAAGAATATGTGTATGTATGTGAGCCCCGTTACAGCAAATGCACATCTGAATCCATATAGGGCTTGGCTGTTATGGAGCAGATGTTAAATAAACATTTGCGAACAGTTTGCTCAACTTATCCCTTTCATCACTGCAGCTTTAGTCTCTCTTTACCTCCCAGGTTGTGATAAGATGCATTCAAAATCAATCAATAACCAGTGGTTTCTCTCCTCGCTAATGTGCCATTATATAATACTGTGCCTGGATGTTATTCTAACATTCATAATGACTTTTGCTTTCTTTTATTGGTTAAACATAAAAAGCCAAACACTCACTTTTTGGTGGGGGAGGAACTTCTTTGACTCTGTGGGGCAGAAAGGAAACATGTTAGAATTCGCTTTGTTTCAGTTAGTTCAGGAGTTTGGGAAATGATTCACTGCCTGTACAGTTAATATGCTAGGCTTGAATCAATAGCTGGTCATCTTAATTTAGGTAATTAAATCACCTTTTATGGGGGGGGGGTACTGGTTACTGGTGTTACTTTCGGATAGATCCAAGTTGCTGTTTCCCCATGCTTCCAGTCTTTATGCTAAGCTAAGCTAACAAACTGCTGTCAGTAGCAGACAGATATGAGAGTATGTCATCTAAGTCCAGTTTGGTTAACGAAAGGTGTCTTGAGGAATACTAATACTATCATGATAACAACATTCTCACTAAAGTAATAGCTGATATTCAGGAACACAATAATGTGTCTACAAAGTACAATAAAGGGTGTAATGGCATTTTCACATGACAGCATCAATCAGCATAAGTTATTATGGCTAAAATTGTGAAAATAAGACCCATATTGTAATTAACCAAACTTTTTCTATATTTTATCCCCACACACTCACGTTTCCTCTCCCTCCAGCAGGCGCCTGTAGGTGGCTATCTCCATTTCCAGATTCTGCTTGATGCGGAGCAGCTGCTCATAGTCGGTCTTGGTGCGCTGCATGTCCAGCCTGAGCTGGGAGAGGTCATCTTCGAGCTGGTTCAGGGTGGCCTGAAGCCGCTCCATCTCAGTAGAGTATTTCTGACCGGTCTCACCCAGGTTACCCTCAAGTGCTGCAATCTGAGAAGAGAAAGGGGAAAATAGTAAGAGAACTGACCGGCCTTATCCACATACCTGAGTCTAATATTACCATTGTGTGCTTTTAATGTTGTCCATATTCATATCAGTCAATCAGTTTAAAGACTGGTGACCTAGGACACTTGAATAATTGTCTTCTAATTCAAGAAACGGCCCAAAATTATTCATAATTCTGTGATTACAAATGTTTAGCCATCATCACAGTGTCTGTACTGGCTGTATTGTAACCATCATACAGTAATGTGATGCTTCAGGTTGGCTGGTATTAAAGGTTTTGGCTTTTTAACCGCCTCACATTTCCTCAAAAGGTGTTTGCCAGTAGAAGTCAAACCTCAGTGTCTCCTGATTCTGAAATTACTTCCAAAACCATCATCAACAAATACCTGTGAACTGACAAGGCCTTAGGATCCAAAACAAACAGTCACTGCTCAGACAAGATTACCCATACAACCACCGAAACTCACCCCCATACAATTTAGCAACAGAATCCTGTATGTTCTTGCATGACTTATCAGCGTGGGAGAACATGTTGACTGTCAACACAGGATTATAGGAGAGAAAAGCAAAATCATTTTCCCCTGATCGGTATGATACAGTAGCATGGATATGCAAAAATAAAAACTGGTCTAATTAAATCTGAACTTCTGTAAGGATTTTCTGTGTTGTCATTTGACAAATCCCTCATTAAACTGCTCTTTCTTCAACACAACTTGCTGTGGCTTTGTGATTTTAAAATCATAGCTGCAGTGTTTGCACATCTTTAAGTGCATTAGATTTTGTTTGCACAGCTCCAAATGCAGAACCTTGCAGAGTTTTCTATTCTCGACATGAATCTTTGTGGACATGGACGCACCTCTTCTAACAAAATCTGACCTCTTTCGCCAAATTCCATCATTCTGTATGTACAATAAAATCCTCTTTTTGTTGGTGTGTTCATGTGATATTTTTGCTCTACTTCTCACCTCGCTGCTCAGGTGCAGCAGCTCACCTGTTTGTGCAGACTCTCCAGCTCCACCTCCAGTGTCTGCAGAAAGCGCTGCCTATCAATCAGCTCGCTCTGAGCTCCTCTCAGAGCCTCGTTGCTCTCCTTCACCTCGCTTTGCACCGTCTCCAGCTGGAGAACAAGACACAAAATGTCTGAGGAATGCACACCCACATAAAATGCATGTTCTGTACTAGAAGATGAATTTAATGTCTGTGTGTTTCCCCTCACATGCATGCCATTTTCTGTTGAATATAGTGTTGGTTTTTAACTTAGTTTAGGCCATTTGATACATAATTTGATATGGTAGTATTAGACTTGAAAGGTGTACCTGATGACAAAATATTGTAATGCAGAGATAAAACTGTTGATTAATTGATCCACAGAGAAAAGAAATCAGTATTTTTTCAAGCAAAAACAGTGAAAATGTGTTTTTCTTGCTTTGGGTTTTGGACATTTCGAGACATTTGACATATATCATACACTAGACAGTTATAATAATCTGCAATAAAAAATAATTAATAGTTATATTACAATAGTCACATTTTAATGGATAAGCTGATTAAAGAAAGAGAGAGAAATGGCAGTTTCTCCCCACACCTTCTTGCGGTACCACTGCTCTGCTTGGTCCTTGTTCTTCTTGACAATCCCCTCATACTGGGAACGCAGGTCAGACAGAATGGTTCCCAGCTCTGGCCCACTGGCACCAGAATCCACCTCCACATTCACCTCATCTCTGGCAATACGAGACTTCATTTGCTCCATTTCCTGCAGGGGGAGAAGCAGGCTTATGGTTTGCATTGTTTTATCTCTAAATAAACTTAACTTAAAGTTGCACCATATGTGTGAATATACTTGTGCCTACGTGCAACATATGGTACCAGTAATAGTTTGGTGAATCCTACACCGCAGGGTGGCAGAGAGGATGTGAGGGAATCTTCATAATTTAGATGTTCTCTATCAATAGTTGATGGGGCAGAGCTCACCTTACCCCTGGCTTTTCAACTCTCACACGCATGTTACACTCCTGCTCTCTATTCATGCGTACTTGCAGGATCTCTTTCACTCTCTCTTCTCTGTGATATTGTGGTAAGTCTCATGCAACCTGTTTTAACTGGATTTAATGCTCTCAATATATATTCATACACAATTTCCCATCCTTTGTTAGAGAAGAAAGTTCAATCATATACTTTATTTTATGCACAAAGATCGTATCCTTGAGAGAAAATAGTGTGATCTAGTTTCCCAGCTTACCCCCAGAGATGTTGCTTTTCTATTTTTATGGGGGAGAAGTCTTTATTTTCAACATAAAGGATTGACATAGATAAGAGCTGACAAAGGGGCCTTTACAGTCCTGACATTTTTTGACCAACCTTTACTGACCAACACCACATCTAACTTTTGCACCTTATTGTTGTGTTCTGTCAGTGGCCTCAAATATCTCTTAAATTAACTAAATCCGTGCAGCCTTATACACATCTTGTTTCAGTAAGTAAGTGATCAATCCTTCCTTTGGTGAGAGGAGTTTATCTTAGTTTCTCATCCCCCCAGAGGACAGTAGTTAGGACGTCTCGGATCAGCTGACTGGACAAAAAGGGCAGGTTTGGGAAACCAGATCTACCTGCTCCTTTTGTCAGTAGTAACCAGAGGACCACCTCCATCCCTCCTACGTTTCTTTCTGCAGCTTAGCCTCTAAAAAAGACCTCTTGAGTCCACCAAATTGGGTCAGTCCGATATTTAACAACTTGCTTGTTTGTGATGGCAGGTTGGAGAATAAGAAAGGGGGCCAAAACGAAAACAAGACGAAGCAAATGTCAAGTAATGGAGAAGGCAAAGTAAATGTGATAAAATGGACTGTCAAAAGACCTGCATACCGTACGAATGTGGGAGAGGAAGAAAAGAGGAGGGATCAAAAACAGTACAAACAGACTTACCTCCTCATGGTTTTTCTTGAGGAAGTAAAGTTCTTCTTTCAGGCTGTCCAGATCTCCCCTCAGAGAGGCGATGATCTGCTCATGGTCGGTCTTGGCCTTTTTCAGAGCAACACAGTCACGCTCCACAGACTGACACATCACCAGCTCAGTCTCCCACCTAGTGACGTCCAGAAAAAGCAGAATATATATTGTTTATTTACTTCTGTTTTAGGTGCAATAGAAAGTACGTCCTGAAGTTACTTTTTAATACTTAGATATGGGAAGTAACCATTTATATAAGAAAGAAGAAAAACATTTGTATTGATTTAGTTATGGTTTGGTTCTGGTACATGTATATTTTTAATATCTCAACACTTTCAGAATATTATACTAAAATGTGACAAATATTTAATGGTGCCATGCTATACAGCCATACAGTTATTACAATTTAGCAAAGTGGCCACTTAATCAAAGACATACATACAACCAAAACTAATCTCAGCTTTTCATCATCATACTGGAATCATTAGTCACTCACTTGATTCTGAAGTCATCAGCAGCCAGTTTAGCATTATCGATCTCTAACATGAGACGAGCATTTTCCAAGGTTTTCTTCCTCACCTGACAAATATTAACGTGGGGTAACAATGTTATAATAGACATTAACATCCTTCATTGTCTTCTACATGTGATGCTTTATGTATGTTCATCTGTATATTTGGACTTTATAATGGAATTATTAATCCTTACAAAAGACTAATTTGAATCTTATCTTATCTTATCTGTCCAATAAGGTAACACATTCCAACTTCATTAAACTGTAACTTTTTCTATTTAGTTAAAATCGGCAACACAATCATTAACTTCACTCTGGATTCATTTGGTACAAGTTAACTCAAAGTCAAACCCTGCCTCTGATGAGTCTACTGATGATCCTGCTAAAAGACGTAATATGTTGACATTTGCATTAATGTTTTGTCTATGTAAAATAACCAAAGTCCTCATAACCTTGAGCTTTGTTGACACATACAGTACAAAACTTGCAATCTGGCAGTTTAAATCTCTGTATAATGTCTGGTTTGGTTGCATGTCCCTTCATGTCTACCTCTTGCTCAACAGCATGAGCCTGGGCCATCATTGAGTCGAGGTCATGACCTTTGGGAATACGGTCAAGCATCAGCTGCTTGATCTTCATCTCCAGGTCTGCGTTGGAGCGCTCCAGTGAACGCACCTGGAGAAAGACAAAGAAAAAAGAGACCGCACAATGATCACAGTGTTTTAATTTCCTTCCCTGCATGGCATCAAATGGAGATAAACCTATCACCCATTTGGCTGCTGACCAATAGCTTAACAGTGGGGCACTGTTTTATGTGTCACACCTTGTCCAGGTAGTTGGCCAGACGGTTGTTGAGACTCTGCATGGCTTCCTTGTCGTTGGTGCTGTTTCCGTGCACACCGTTAAGTTGCAGGCTCATTGGCCCGTTGAGATCCTGGCTGATGGATGTTGAACGGCTCAGCGGGCTGGCTGCGGCAAAAGAGACCGAAGCACGGGAGCGAGCACGTCCAGTGTCCATCAGAGAACGACTGGAAAAGGAAGGCTGGCGACTCATGGAGTAACTCCTCATTGAGATGCTGGAGGCCATGATGGGTGGCTGTGAGGGCAGAGGAGACAAGGAGAAACGAAATTGGAAATTAGACGATGACGTGTTGAGGAACTTGTGAGGACAAAATTGACATGAAGAGAGAAACAGAACAAGAGCACATGTTACATCTATCACAGCTCCTAAGGGTTCATCTCTGTGAAGAGAGTGGATGGATATTCAAATTACAGATGTCATAAGGAAAATACATAACTTCAAAAGCCAGACTGTTTGACCTATTGCAGTCATTTAAAGCTATTGTTACATGAGATCTGGCTGTAGAAAAGCTCTTTTGTGGCCCTTAAGCAAATGTGTTTTATTCTAGCATTTTGCCAGACTTAAATACAAGTAGGACCTTATATTCAACACCTCACTGAAAATGATGAAAGGAGTCTTTAAATGGGTGTACGTACGTCTGGCTAGTGGCTTTTCAAACTAACCATTTGCATTGAAGAGATGACTGACTATACGGTCATAGCCACTTCAGTCTGTCCATCTAGGCTCTGTTCAAATAAGACTTCAACTCAAGTCAGTGTAAAATCAAAATGTAAATGAGTACAGCTCAGCCCTGGGTCAAAGAAGAGCCTCTCACTGGGACTGAGGACACTCTCATAGAGTCTGTTACTATGATAATAAGATGCAGTTTATATTCAAGGAGAGGGGAAAAAAGATGAAAAGTGGCTCCAAAAGATAGAAGCCTTCCTAAAAGACTACTGAAAATGTAGTTAAATATTATTGAATAAATGAAATTATAAAATGTGCCTCATAATTTATGTGCAAAGAACATTTTGTATTGATGTTACTTTAATTTCCCTTACCTTTTTAACTTTAAAGTTTAACAGGTCACACTACTTCTTGGACTTCAACTAGTTGGTGTATGTCTCACATACAGGACAGTGTATCTTTGTCTGTGAGTATATGTGTGTGTGTGTG
>NW_023339774.1:10695102-10703265 GCF_004916995.1 Morone saxatilis | reverse complement strand
GAGAGAGAGAGAGAGAGAGATTTCGCGCAAGCTTGCTTTTGTGTGTTTCTGTAGATTAGCGGCCAAGGGAACCTCTCTGTCTCCCTGTCACTTGATCCTTGCAACACCGTTCCCACAACACTACAAAGGACCCAGCAGGAGACAGACAGTCCTTGTTCAGATGAAAGATAGAGCTTGGGAAAATGATCAGGAAAATATTCCAAGTGAATTCCACCGATACAAGGAGGCACTTTGTTCAGCAGGAAATGGACTTTCATTTCATTTCTTTTTTTTGTGATCATCTTGCCATTAGCTGACAAATAACCATGATGACAACTTTTAATGAAAGTGGATAAGAAAATAGAAAATAAAATTAATTTGCTTGAGGAAAGTGGTAGAAGCTTTTTCTTACAATTATGATTATAATTTAGATCTGTGCTTCTTTTTATCAAAATCTCAACCAATAAACTTAACAAAAGAACAAAGTAGAATTGTTGAAAGTGATTTAAGTCATCATTTTTAGCATTCTAATAGCTAATAATAGTAATTTCCTTAAACACATCTTACTCACCAGGGTTTTCTTCAGGTAGAGGCGCAGTGGGATCCAGAGGAATGGAGCAGGCTCTGTGCTGCTGCTGCTACAGGTGTACTTATATGCAGGTGTGCAGGAAGTGGGTGGAGTTTTGTCTTCAGTTAGCTCTGTAAATGATGTGTGCGTACTGCACCTGAAGGTCTTGAGAAGGGTAGATATGGTAAAAAAAAATTATATAATTGGATAGCTCAATTTCTTTAGATATGCTTGTTTTGCGTAACTGGTTCTAATGTGATTCTCTTGTTTTGATTAGATAGCTCAAAATGAGCCATGCAGACCACTCTTTGTGACCTAGTTTCCATTGGTATAACTATGATTGTTTGTTTGTAAACAGTCTTGCTTCCTGGCTAGTAAACAATAGACTAACGGTTTATTTGTTAGTCTATTTATTCATCAAAATAGAGACTGACCTTAATGTGCAAGTTTTTTATTCATCAGTAGGTGTGGAGTCTTGTAATGAGACTGTAAAATACCTTTCCATTTCACCTGCCTAACTGAGGTGCAATATGACTCCTTTCTGAGTTACTTCATGTTCATTTTGTACCTTTTTATCAGAACCTTAACAGTTGTGATAGACTTTTTTACATTTAAAATATGTTTCTAGTTTGATAAATTCTGTAGAGATTGAAAAGACAGATAGACCATTTTTAGTGTGTGTGCACAGGAGGTTTCCAGTAACCACATCGCACATACATCTTCTGTACACAATGAGGGACAAACACTGAAGTACAGTAACAATAAGCATAACATGTTTTCATTCTGTCAACAGCTATTTTGTCAGCGATGCTGAGTACTCAGCTTCCACCTAGCCGCATCACTGATCACAATACAGCATGCCTTCTTGTGTATCTGTGCTATTAAATATCTCATTCTCATTACTATACCTTCACTGTTTGTATCTGGGTGGGTGGAGCATCATCCTGCTGTAACCTGAGCCTCCTTCTACCTGTCCGGGATAAAATATTCAACAAGTCACTCAGCAGAAAGAAACAGACGTGGTGTGGGTTGTAAAGGCTCACTTCAAACAGGTCAGGAAGGCCAGAATATCACAACCTATGTATTTTACTCCCAATAGTTGCAGAAATAGGTGCAGAAACAGAAAAATATATTAAAGCTTGGACTGTAAACCCGGAAACACTCCAAAAATGTGTCATTGTTAATAAAGTTGTGACTCTGAAGATGGGACTCCTGTAATTTGAGCTACAGGAACTGACAGTCAGTCAGTGTAAACATTTCCCTGAACTTAATTGTCACTAATCTACTATTGAGTACACATACACATGTTCTCATGCTAACACAGCTCATATACAGTAAGAGTGACGTATTTCCTCTCATCCAACTATAATTCTTATGAACTTTGTTCATGCAAAGTCTTATAGAAACATAGAGGGCTGTGTAATATTAAATATGTGTGGGTGAAGCATGTGTTTCCCACATGTTATCATATTCAAATTCAAGTGAGATGAAAATATGTCTTTCAGCATTGCAAATGTCTCTATTTGCATTTGGTTCCTGTAAGTTGTATTTGAGCAAAAAGTGAATAGCTAATTACAGTAGACTTTTTTCTTGTTTACTCAGACAAAGTTTTTATGTCCTTACATTTTACAAGCTGCAACATTAGCTAAAAATCAGCTACAAATCCTCTTAATATTCTGGCCTCAGTTGACCAATTTGTATTTCAGAGCACCACCATAGTGATCATACAATGATCATATTTTATCAAAATAATGATACCACTCATATGGTGCTTTGATAAAAGCTTGTTTACCAAAACACACCAGACTAAAAAGTAAAAAATGGTAAACTGAGGTCATAGTATTAAGAAATAATTTTATAATAAAAAAAATAATAAGGTAACACATTCCAACTTCATTAAACTGTAACTTTTTCTGTTTAGTTAAAATCGGCAACATAATCATTAACTTCACTCTGGATTCATTTGGTACAAGTTAACTCAAAGTCAAATCCTGCCTCTGATGAGATGAGAAAATAATTTTTGGACTGCTGCTGTCCTAGAAGGTTAATTTCTGTGAATTAAACAGTGAAGCTTGTGCATCTTGTGGTAAATAATAATTATTTATTTGTACAGCACTTCTCGAAACCAATGTTACAAACAATAAAACCAGAAATACAGGAATAAAATCAACAATGTGCAGAGTATTGAACATTATAAGATCAGGTAGGAAGGTCAAGCATGTGACATTAAACTTACTGATAGGCTAATTGATATAAATTAGTTTTAAGAAGTGATTTTATAATTCTTTATAGGAAGAAAATGATCTTATGTAATGGTAATGTTGTCCTAATCACTGATGGAAATGGACAACAGATTAAGTGTGTTATATGATGGACTGGGAGACAGAGAATGAACTAAAATAAACAAAGGAAAAAACATTAACATTTATATTTGATTATTGCAAATTCATCCAATCATCATTGGTTAAAATTGTTGCCAGTGCCACAGTCCCCTTAGACCACAAACACACACACACACACACACACACACACACACACACATTCACCAGTCAACAATCTCCATTGTTGCAGCTGTAGTCTATCTCCACTGTGTGGTAAAGGCTGGTAAATACAAGTGAAGTGCACAAAAGAGCAGGTATCAGCACTTCCCAAAAGAGGGCAGCAACAATCTATTTTTCCATGTTTTTTAAGAGCTTGTCAAATTAAATGTTATTTCAAATGGGTTTGAGTGAGAGGTAAAATAAAAATAAATATATTCTTTATATGATATGATTTAAGTAGGAAAACAACATTAATCTAGACTTTCAGCTCTTCAAATTATATATACTAAAATATTCAAACCCAATACAAATGGTTGCACTAAGATGTCTCCATTACATACACATTTTTTCTAAATCCATATTCAATTCAAAACAAACATATGTGGTATCTCTGAAAACTCTTCACAGGCTGCTGCTTAAAGGGGTTAAGATGCAGATCCAGAGATGCACATCCCTGCATGAGACCAATCCTGATCAAGCTGAACCTTAATCAGCCTTATTGTATTAACCTCTTACTTTCACTTTCTTGCTCTCTCTCTCTCTCTCTCCTTCAGTCAGTGTGGATCCGAGTTTGGTTGTTAAAAAAATAAACAGGTGATTAGACTGGCAGGATGTCAGGATACTACTCATGACCCCACTTGACCCCTCGCGACCCCTGTCACAAGCGATCATGTGACCACACCAGCAAGATGCACACACTGTGGTACTGGTGACATCCAGGTCAGGTCATCACTCATATTACACAATATTAAACAATGCAGATAGAACAAATATGTTTATTTAGATGATTAAAAATTTGTGTGAATATGAAATCAGTAACAGTTTAGGACATTTTTTAGATAAGCAGTCAGTTTACTGTTATGTAAGTCAATGACACAACACTACCTCCTGTGGAAGCTGTAATAAAGAAGCTTCAAATGCCTTCAGCATCAAGCTGTGCAACATCTTTGCTGCTCTGGCCATGAAAATGACTGACGTCTCTCAATAGTCATTTTGATCCTGAAGTGATTGCTTCCTGTTACAATTCTGCTGCTGGCAGGACTCACTTGCATTCATGTTGGCTCTCTGACAGACAGACAGACAGACAAACAAACACAGACACACAGAGATGCTGACAAACAGAAAGACAGACTGACTGAGCCAAAGATGAGCATGCAGACACCACACCTTTTCATCATGTGTTTAGTCTTCATCAGCAACATAACTGTCCTGATCAGGGGAAGCGTTAGAAAGCCAGCAATTATTCAAGTTTAAGCACAAAGTTCAATCATAGATTTTGGAAGACGATCCAATTTATGTAAGTGAGACAGCCAAAAAAATGATACATCTCCAAAATGTCAACTTCGCGTGAGTTAAGAAGAACAGCCCTGTTTTCAGCTGTGTGATGTTGGATTTTTTCACTTTCTCGATCCAAAAGAATTTAATCCTTTAATTTACTGGAGGAGAGTTTAGAAAAACATTAAATGTTCTTTAGGAAACACTGATCATTAATAGGTCCACTGTAAATAAACTGTATTCACTGAGCATATCATACTCTGGATTAGTGGTTTTACTGGGACATATTATCTCATGGGAATGCCAAGAAGTTGCCATGTTTTGTAAAGTGGTAAGCAAAAGTATATCTAATATTAGTTTAGTTTCCCAGTTTTCCTATTTCTGAAATAGGATTCTCTGTTTAATTTATCATGGTTACAACAAAGAGTGCACTGGAAGAACCCCTGTATGTTATCACAAAGACATGGGCAACTATCATAGTGAGACATATGAACAAGGGGCAACCATTAAACATGGGGAGAAGGCAGAAAATTTGGTCTGAAGTAGTGGGAAAAGTACTGTAACATATGCATAATTTACATTTTATTAAGAAAATCTGAATCACTAAAGATCATAAAAGTATTATCATCATATAAAAAACGTGTCAATTGGCTAACCACATAGTCCAGAATGGTTCTGTTATATGACTCCATCAGGTTGGTATGAATGTTTAAATGGTGCATGCTGGATAAGAGGAAGATCAGACATTTCTGTAATCAACTCTGGAGATTGTGCATATTATGCATAATGCAATCTGTTGCCAGCGAGAACTTACTTTACATTATTGAGTAAATCTTACTGTTAATTCTTTGAGGTAGCAACAAGTTGCTCATGCTAACAAACCGTGGTCTCATATGCAGGCAATATGAGGACTGTTCTTTTTCTGCCTCTGCTTTGTTTCTCACAGTTTCCCATCAAAAGTTTAGATCTAAGGTAACGAATGGAAGTAGATTCGTTATTCCACCAATTTAAGGAAC
The DNA here is from genome assembly GCF_004916995.1 of Morone saxatilis. Taxonomy (NCBI): domain Eukaryota; kingdom Metazoa; phylum Chordata; class Actinopteri; family Moronidae; genus Morone; species Morone saxatilis. The sequence continues at coordinate 10,697,887 of NW_023339774.1, read as the reverse complement.
TCAAAGCACCGCTGTACTCCAGACCCTGATTGGTGCAATTTGGGCCCCGAGTCATTGTTTGATGGGCGGACATCAGTGCACCAGCCACTCTCTGATAAGAAGATAAGAATCTGCAGCAGAGTAATTACACACAGATAACAACATATGTGAGCAACTCTGGAGGTCAGCACCTGCACATACTCTTTCTTTTCTTTTGCTTTAACTATCAGTTTTTTTTCCCTCCTGCGTTTGGGTCCCCACCCCACCCCCATCCACCCACCCACCCGCCTGAGTGCAGGTTGCTTTTGTGTGACGGAAACATGTTGGACCGCTGTGTGGAGATTATTATCAGAAGGGTTGGTAATATTTAAGATATGGATCTATATGCATAGCTGGTGAGTGTATGAAAAGTTGAAAGGGAAAGAGGTCTGTGTGTGTGTGTGTGTGTGTGTGTGTGTAGGTGTGTGTGTTAGCCCTTATTTAAGAAGGAAACTTTGCTAAGAAGAACATACTCTTATCCTGTTCACAAGGAAGTAGCAGCAGAAGGAGGGCGGGCAGCACCCCTGGGAGCTGCTTAGTGGTGAACTATAAAGTCCTGTTGACAGCTGAGCCACTGTATGTGAGTCTGGTGCCTTGCTCAGTGGCACCTCGGCAGTAGCTGTAGTGCCAGTAAGTATAAATTAAGATTATTTTTCAACCCTAAAGCTACTTAAAGTAGAAATTAAAAGAGAATACTATATCTTAAGCTGTTAAAACAAGAATATCTTTTTGTTTAATTCTCACTCAAACTCAATCCCATTTAAAACTGCAGTGTAGAGTCTCAAGAACTTCCCTCTGTGAGGGTTTAAACTGCCAAGGCTCCAGTTTCAAGCTCACATACTATGGCTGGCAGCTGTCCCGGTGGCCCAGGATCCCAAGGAGCCGCCAAAGTACCTATTTCACCATGTGTCAATTTGTTTTGTTAATTTAAAATTTGCACCACTAAAGTACAATATCAACTAACACAAGTCCTGCATTATTTAGTCATTTTTGGCCCTGTTTTGTAAAGGGGACCTAAAAACCTTAGTAATGGAGTAATGGAGTCCTACATAAACATAAAAATAAAACATAGTTACCAGTTGGAAGAGTTTTAGTTGTTTTAAATGATTTTCTGTATTTTATGTTGTCCTTGTTTTTATCACTGGTTTCAAGTTATGACATAAGGTAAGGAGTTTGAAAAGGGTGATGCCACATATCTGTGTGCACAATCAGGATTTTGCAACTTTTTTGGGGCATTTTACCTTATTTAACAGAGACAGTAGAGAGAGATAGGAATTGGCCTCTGCAGCAAGGACACTTCAAACATGAAAAATGACTAAGGCTGAAGCTGTAAACCAGACAAGACACACAAGACAATAATGACACAGCTCTGTGATCCATTTCTAATGTGATCATTGGATGTTTGTTTTGAGGGAGAGAGCTCAAAATCTGATGTTGCTCAGCTTTCCTTCATTTGGGCCCATTAACTGCTGGCAGCGCTCTTGTTTTTCCGTTGTTGTTGAAAGAAGCCCTTTCATATTCATATTCCATGTTGTGAAGTCTGCACTGCAAGTGTGTGTGTGTGTGTTTTCAGGAATGATTCCATAAAAAAAAGTGTGCTCCCCACAATATGAGTCAAATGCACAAAAAATTAACTAAAACTTCAGTTGTCAGTGCTGAGGGTTAAATACTGATCGGATAAGCGAAGGTGCTTATTAGCAGCATGAAAACAGGAAAAATGCTTGTCACTTTAACACGGTCCCTAATGAATAGCTATTAGTATAATGACATAATTCTGACTTACAAAGACTAGTGATTCATGTTAGAACTAAATGAAACTGAACTAATCTTTAATGAGCGTATGTGGTCATTTAAATTTGTAAAACATGTATCGCATTTAATCCTCCTAATATTCCTGGTTTTGTCCACCGCAAATCAAACGAGAAAATGCTGATAAACACAATTCATTTTTAAAATATTTGTCAAGATAAAGATAAAACTTAAAGCTGCATGTCATTATTGGGGGCAGTGAACTTTAAGTGCAATTAATTAGGTAAGGTACAAGCAGAAACGAATATTTGAATTAAGACTATTTTCTAATGAATTACATGTTTTGTCACTTCTTCTTGAATGTAACATATTAGCAATTAGCCTATACCTGAGCCTGATTAAAATAAACACTCCTTACATAGTTAAAGGGCTTGTCCTACTACATGTTACTGTGGCAATTTTGACAACAGGAAAAGAAAGAGTACTTTTTTTAGCTCTGACTGAGCGACATGATACATTTCAGAGCTTCTTGCTTGAAGTAAGTTGTTGATCAATATGCCCAGCGGGTGTGATGAATATGCACGAGGCGTCCGCCGCGGCGGCCCGGTAATTGCCGGTCGTCAGGGGTGGCAGGCACGGTAATTTGCATCTTGGGGATCCTGCAATCAGTGTTCTATTCATTAGCGCGCCAGCCGCTTCATCTGCTGGCCACTCAGAGCTGCCAATCTCCCCTCGGCAGCCAAAGCATTTGAAAAAACAGAATGGAAAAGTTTCAATTACAAGCCTGCGGGTAGTGGTGTAACAAGTCTTAAACCCTATATTTAGGCTGTTTTATGCAGGTGATTGACTGTTACTGCATTGTGAAAGAGAATTGGGGGAAAAAGCTCAATGAAACAACCATAATCTCATGTATTTTATATCACCTTTATCTCGGGGTCTGCATTCACAGGGGGAGAGGACATCGGCTACGATGTCTTTGCCCGTCTCAAGTGGGCCTTCAGCGCTTTCATCGAAACGG
>NW_023339774.1:10663984-10693984 GCF_004916995.1 Morone saxatilis | reverse complement strand
AGTGAAGCCTATATTTTACACATCTTTGCAATGCCTCTCTCTCTCTCTCTCTCTCTCTCTCCCTCTCTCTCACTCCTCTCTCTCACACACACACATACAGACACACACACACACACCACACACCAAGCGTGTAAGACTCTGATGGCTTTATAATGTCGTCTGCTAACTGGATAGAAATACTTTTCATTGGCACGGAGCTATTTAACTGATTAAAGCCACCACATAAATCTAAGTGTGTGTAAGTGTGTGTGTGATTGATTATCATCATTTATCCTGTCATAAAGGGCTGACAGCTACCATGCTTGATATGTGAAGGCTGAAACGAAAGCAGACAGTAGTCTAATTAAAAGAATATTAGATTATTTTGTTGAAGGTTTTACTGCCTTTTGAGGAAAAAAGAGACTTTTCCTCTAGTGCCACCTTGAAGCTGACAATTGTAAAATATCTGGTGCACACTTTCATGCCTCCCAAGCGGATGAATTATTTCAACTTTGATGATCCCTTAACTTTTCATTCAGTGCCAGCATGAGCTCAAAATTTATTTTACTAAATTAATTAATTAATTAATTTACTAAATTACTCAAATTACCTTTGATATATTACATTATACCTGCTTATCATTAGCATGTTAGCATTGTCATTGTGAGTATGTCAGCATGCTAACATTTGCATTTAAATCCCACAGAGCTGCTAGCATGGTTGTAAACAGTTAGTCGTGTTGTTTTGTTTATATTTACCTACATTTTTTATACTGAAGCCCTAAAAATGACCTTGTCTGGACTTAACCTGTTTGTGTGATGACCAGTTTACATGCAGCTTTTGTTACAAATTACAATACACTATGAAGGATGGTAATTGCCACTTCATCAGTTTTAATTTTAAAGCGGTTTAGTATTGTTAGCTTACTCACATAGCGACTTCATTACACATTTGTAGTCTGTTTTTCTGACTAATGCTCAAAGCACTATATATGCCTGTATAACACCCACAATGAAACCTGGTAACCTGTGACTGAGAAATGACCCAAGTTGGATTGCAAATGTAACTTCTGACTGCTACTGCATGCTTGATCTAAATCCAAACCTGAGACAGATTTCTGACACTCATTTGGCTTTGTTATCTTTGTGCCACACCCCTATACTGTACCACTGAAACACAAACTAAAAGAACCTATTTCTGTAATCACTAAAAACAACATCATTGATTTGACATGTCTCTGTCAAATTATTGTGGAGCACGTCCTCTCCCAATTCTGCTTCGATGCATATCTCTGCTGTGCTATTGCAACTGGACTCTCTCTCTTTCTATCACACACATGCACACGGTAACTCCCTCTCTCCAAATGACTGAAATAACACTATTACTCTTGCCATCATTGTGTCAAAACCCTTTTCAGTGTCAGTCTGTCTCGCCCATGCAGCATGGATGACCAGACCTGCAGCTGTCAAAATTCCACAAAAATAATAAAGACCCGAGACACAAGAAGAAGGGAGAAGCTGAAAGGTAAGGTGAATTCCAGGAAAGTAAAATGCTGGGAATTTGGGGACGCTCTTGTCCGGTTTAGAACAACAAACCCTTTTTTTAGCTAAGAGGTGTGAACTGTACGCCAGCACCGTCGCGCCTTCCTAGACCTGAAAGGAAAGAAACCTTGCAGAGCCCTCTGGAACCACAGCAACCTCATGGCCCTGCCCACAGTGGCACCTTGACACGCACCTGTCAAAGACGTCAGTATGGCTTGTGTGCACGTGCTCGAGAGAGAGGCTGAGGGGGGGAGTCAGAAGGTGAGTGAGCGAGTGAGTGGAGTGTGCAGTGGAGCTCTGTGGGTGGCAAAGGAGAGGGATCACTGGATCTGACAGGAGCTATTTGACTAATCCAAAACAACAGCTGTAAGGTAGGGATGAAGGGATGAAGGGGAGGAGGAGGTGGAGGGGAGGTAAAGGAGGTGAAGGGGGGGGGGGCTGTCAATTGAGGAGGACTTTGGGAGAAAGGGAATTATGGAAAGGGAATATGAAAATGAATTCCGCATGTAAGCCCTGAGGGGGAAGAGAACCTAAAACACTGCAAATAGAAAAAGAAAATGTTGGACCCGGCAAAAAGAAAAGCGAAGGGTGAGGTGATGTAAGATCTGCAGAATTGTGACTGGGAGGGAGAGAGACAAAGGGGGGAGAGAGAATAGGGGAGACAGGCAGAAAGTGCTTGGTCGAAACCACACAGGGTATCGCTGGGTTGCATCCGTTAGCCTCCACACAGGGGGTTGTATCAGCACACACGGCAGCACAGGTGAGAATGATTAAACTCACACATATACACACCATCCTCACGCATACACTGGCCTTCATTATACATCTGGTTGAGTTTTGTTGAGAGAAGCTGCGTTGGGGTGGTCCTCGCTCCTCTAACAGGTCTGTCCTGTTAACACAGCAGGCCACGGAGAGTCCATCACCCTGCGGGGCAGCATCTTAACATCTTAACATCTCCTCGCTGCGCAGTGCAGCAACACTCACAGCTATGTGTAGCAGTGCAGACAGCTAAAAAAGGCTGAACTCTAAAATGGTGGCTGGTGGACGGATACTGTTTTTTAAGGTCATGATTTGAAGTAATAGTTTGACATTTTGGGAAATTTACAAATTTTCCTTTCTTGCTGACAGTTAGAAGAGAAGATTGATGACTCTTGTGTCTGTCTGTTTAATATATGACTACTGACCGTTAGCTTAGCTTAGCATAACTATAAAAACCAGGGGTAACAACTAGCTTTTTTTTTTAAAGTTATTTTTTTGGCCTTTTCATGCCTTTATTGGATAGAGACAGCTGAAGATTGACAGGAAAGGTGGGTAGAGAGAGAGGGGATGACACGCAGCAAAGGGCCACAGGTCAGATTGGAACCCAGGCCACTGCAGCAACTCCGTATATGAGTCGCCAGCTGTACCGACTGAGCTAACCAGGCACCCCCACAACTAGCTTTTAACAAAGTGCTGATTTTATGTGTGTAAAAGCAAACAATCAAATCCTCCATAAAACCACAATTTAGTAATTTTACACTTCAGTGCAGACTATGAATAAAATGCTTGAAATCTATTAATTAGTTGAGTTTAGTGTTTCCCTATGTTTAAAGTCTGCTAAGCTAAGCTAAAGTCATGCTGGCTTCAGCTTCACAGATTTATCTTATAAGACTTTTGGCAGGAAAGCAAATAATTGCATTTGCAATCATGTCAAACTACAATTTCTTTTTACTAATATATTAATAATAATTATAATTATAATTATAATAATAATAATAATAATAATACATTCTAATTTCCCCCTCTTTATTTATATGCCAGCCACATACACTGTAAATACATGATTTGATGAATGGTACAAATCAGCTTCCCAGAGTGTCCTGGCCTTCCTACATTTGGTTTTGCCTTTACTGAATAGTTAACAGAAGATCCCGACATGAAGAGTGACACAACGTGTGAAAGTAACAGTTGACGTCCCAATCCAAACCAGGGATGTTGCGGTCTTAAACTGGTGGCCCCCCAGGACACCCGATTAGTTCCACTTCTGCTGATCTGCCAGAACAAAACAAAAACAACCACAGATAGATTCTGAGGGCCGTGTAAAAAGTGTCTTCAGCTGCAGTTCCTCTCATGGCCACTAGCTTTCTTCAAGAAAAGTTCCTTATTTATGTTATTTTATAGGGTTTTTTTTTTTAAGGGTATGACATGTTTGCCCATTAAAACACAACATAGGCTGCATTCACACTGCAGGCACATTACTCATTTGTGACAGTGTGAACACCACAAATCACATGGAATATGATATTTTCAATTCAGATTTAAGGCATTTTTGTTTATTTTTGCAATTTAAAAAGAAAAATGTATGAGGAGGCAGTAAATAGTGTTTGTAGGGGGCTATTTTCAGCTGTGGAATTGGTGCACTGGGGAGTATTTACAGCAGCGGGATGGTGTCTGTGGGCCTGACTCAAAATAAACTATTGGTAAGTCACCCAGTGCAGCAGTGTGGCTCATTAATGTGTTTTTAATAGATTCTGGACAACAATGGAGGTCTTTGGCATAGAGGAATATGCTAAATCAGGCTTTGGCAACACTTGTTAGAAGAGTTTATTTTTGCTTTTGGAATTTTTTCATGTGATTTGTCGATAGGAGGTAAACAGGTAAACAGTTCTTTAGCTTTCCTTGTTGACATAGGAGAAAATTCCCCACAACACAATACTGCTTTATTAATATAAATTGAGGTATTCTTTATTTCTTTAGCCACAGGTGATAAATGGTGCCTTGCATTCAGTTTTGTGTTTGAATAATCAAATAAAATCACTTAATTTAAGTATGTATTTTTTAATCTTTGCTTCTCTTCATGGCATAAATGTGAAAAAACAAACATGAGGTTTAACTGGAATCCAGACCCCTCTGCATACCAAGACAGAGGTCTGCGATCTGCGGTTCTGGGTTCTATTTAACCCACTGAGGTTACGTCGGTTCTGCTCAGGGACCTGGCTGTGAAGCCCAGTTCCTGTGGCTTCAGACCAAACCAAGAACAGAAACCCTTTCCCTTACAGATCTCTTATGATGTCTGGTTTCTCTCATTTCTCTGTTCAGTGTCTCCTCGATACCGTTCCAGAAACCATGAGAGCAAAATGGGCTTCTTCTTCTCTGCTTCCATCGCTGCGGTATCGCTGAAGTATCTGAGGGTTTCACTGAGGTATTCTGAGGCATCACTTTGATGGGATCAGGCCATGTTTGGTCATGAATGTGGTCTTGGGCGAAGAGATGCGAATGAAGGGGAATGAAAACTGACAGAGTAAAACACTTGAGGGTGCAGGGCTGATGGAGTGGACAGCTTTGCCCAGACCAGTGCGGCCAGACATAACTATCCAGGTGTACTGTTCGTTTTAGCCCGAGCTCTGAGAAATGAATAACTGTCTGCATGTCAGTAATCTGAGAAACATAGTAGATGCACTCATGCTAAAAAAAGGATAAGACAGCATGGAGTCATAGAGGCGTCAGTTTTAAGAAAACTGAAAGTGAATTTATATAAAATGTAATACATTTTATTTTATTGCATTTGACTGGTGCATTGTTTCTAAGGTTGTAATGCTAAAATTATTTTATAATGCTTATTTAGGCCCTTTAAAATAATGATCCATTTCCTCTACATACATCCCCTTAACCTCCCTGTTAAATCTGGAGGTCTAGACCTGGACTGCTCTTTAAAGTCACTTTGGGAACTTTAAACATGCCTTCATGTCTGATTGCGTCTCAGTTCTTCAGTAACTTATACAAAGCAGCTCCTGCACCATGCATGTATGTGTGTGTGTGTGTGGGTGTGCGTGTGTGTGTGTGCCCGTGCAAGTGCAAGTGCTCATGACTGCATCTTGGACCTAAGTAGCAACAGATGCTGCACTGACCTCAGAGGCTTCCTGGAAACGCAAATTTGTCAAAATGAAGCAGGAAAAAGAGAGAGCAGCAGTTTAGGTAAATGTAACATATAGGCGACACACACACACACACACACACACACACACACATACTTCCATGCAAAGACACACACACCCATACCCATACCCCTTCATGTACTGGACACACACACACATTAAGCTTAGGGTAGTGTTACATAGGATGCACACAATTAATAATCATAAATACACACACAGCATCAGAAATAGATGTTACACACACACACGCACACAGCCGCCTGAAAGTAAACTGCAATTTTTTTTCGAATCACTAATAATGTATAAGGTAAATAATACACTAGAGGAGCAAGTGCTGGTTTTTGACTTGTCAGACCAGATTTTAAAGACATAACAAAAAATTAATATATTTACTTTAGCTGAACATTTAAAACAGTTTAAAAGAACATAAATTAAAAAAAGACCTCATCATCCAAACCCTCCATCTAATAATAGTGTTTTGGGGGGCAACAAAAATAAATCAGCTGAAATTGTATCTCCAGAAGATATGTTTCAGAGGTAAAACTTGCTTAGTTTAGTTTTTGATAGTGGACAATTTCCTGCCAATGTAATAATTCTCGGGCAAACATTGGGAAACACGGCTTGTAAAACAAATCATGTTCTTTCTTTGGCTTTGTTCCGGGGAGACCATTTTTGCGATAACACCAAATGATTTGATCTGTGATTTAATGCCGCAGTGCCTCACTGAGAACCATGTCGCCCTCTCATCCATCTCTCCTTTGCTTTTGCTTTTTTTCTTATTCTTTATTCAGTACCGGAAGCAATCACGCTATCTCGGTGACGAACAAGCAGTCTGACCGAATGATATCACCTCTTTAGGAAAACAAGAGGAAACGCGTGCCAGTTGCTCTCACATGCGATCAATTATTTTACGGTGAAGTCAGGCTGGGGGGAATATTTTCAGCCATTAGCCCTTTAGTGCAGGGATCATACTGAGGGTAATAGTGACTAAACACTGAATAAACACATTTGGCTAATAGGTCATTCGAACCTGAAGCGGAGAAGGTGGGCCTGTTGTTGATTGGCCCGAAGGTTGCTGCATTGTAGCATTAGTAATATTTGCATGTAAACTCACTCAGAAATGCACAAATGCACCTTTGCAGCTTTTTAATACAATAGATCATAGTGTTTGTTTTTTGCCTAGATTGTCACAGGCAGTTACTGCAACTACTGCACAATTTAAAAAGAAACAAGCTACACAAGTGAGCCATGCAGCTGACTTGTAATTAGCAATGTGTGTGTTAATAGAGCTTTCAGAGCAACCCAAGGCAATTTAAGACAGCCGCTTTCTGCACAGATTTCTGGTTTGTTAGTCAAATGCTTAGAAATGATGCAATGTCGAAAAGGGAGATGATCTCTAAAACTAGCTCGTTTGTCAGGAATTACTCAGTGTGTCAGTTCACTTAATTACCAAAAATTAAACCATGCTTTTTAAATAGGATACAATTTGAAAATGACATACCTGCATATCATATACAACACATATCACATCAAAAACATACACACATACACCACTGGTGGAGGAAGCATTCATATTCTTTGTTTAAGTAGCAATAACACACTGTAGACAAATTCCTGCATTCTTAATTGTACTTACGTAGATAAATATTATAAAAGTGAGACTACTCATCATCAATAATGGTTCCTGTTACAGTTATTGATAAAAAATATATGCATTATATTATTTTGCCATTACTACTGGTGAAAGTAATATTTCCTTATCCTTCCTATCCTTGAGTACAAGTAGCAATACCACACTGTAAAAATACTCAATTACAAGTAAAATTGCATTCAAAGCTTTAGGTAAAAGTAAAGAAGTATTATAGTATTACAAATTGTATTCAATGTATTAAAGTATGAAAAGTGCTCATTAGGCTGCACCTATCAGTATTATTTCATTATATTGTCATTATTATACTAGTAGCTGTGAAATAAATGTAAAAAGTAGAATTGTTTCCCTCTGAGTAATATATACTGTAGTAGTAGTATAAAATTAAGATATTCAAGTAAAGAAAACATGAAAACAATACTAAATAATAACAAAAACATACGCATACACATCGCAATAACAGTATAACATTTAAAGTTTTTACTCAACAAAAACTGAACATTATGATTTATGATCTTATCTTGATTTTTCTCATCAGTGTTGTTTGACTGTATTTTACAGTCTGTTATTTTGTCCACTTTATATGTACACACACACACATACACCTACACACAGCTCCAGGCACTGTATGAGCAGGGTGAAACTTAACTACTCAGCTAATTAACACAGGCTGAAGGTTCCCCCTCTAATTCCAGCACCTTTAACCTCAACATAAGAACCGGCTACTCGCCAGAAAAACCTCGACACCGGAGCTCCCTGCAGCAAATACAGTTCAGCCGCCTTCATCTACTCAAATATTATGCTATTTGTACTTTTCTATTTATAGTATATCAGGAGACAATACTTTATGAGGAATAGTCGCACATGTATAACCCTGATTTTTTTTCTACATGGATTACATGCATGGCTTTTGCAGCAGAGAGCATGAATTTACTTTTTTAACTTATTTATTTTTACTCCATAAGTTGAGAAACACACTGGCCGTGCTTTTTCTCTCTTTCTCTATTTTCCTCACCCTCTCTTGTCTCTACCCGCCCCTCTGTCTTCCCCCTCCCTCTGTTTATTCTTCTGGCGGTACAACAGGCCCCAGAGCCCAGAGGCAAGTCATGTTCTCAGGGAAACGGCAACTCTCCACAGAGCTGATATCAAAATAGTTTAAAATGTGAATTGTCTGATAGTTCCCAGTGAGTGCAGAGCCGAGCCAAACACTTCCAGATCCCCCTGCCAGCAGAATGTAAACAGAGCCGGGGGCTGGGAGAGAGAGAGAGTGAGAGAGAGAGCGAGTGAACCTGTTGTGTCACAGCAGAGCCCGGTTGGTTTGGTTGGCCGGGACCAAGCTTTCCAAAACTTTTTTTTTTCTTCAAGTTAAAAGTAGTGTGTTGTTTTTGCTCAAAAAGTCAAGGGTCTGCAGGTGTTGACTCTTGATGGGGAAATATTTTGTCAGAGCTAGAATACTGAGATGAACCAGACATCAGCAGAGTTATTTCTTAATGTCCAAAATTAACAACAGTGAGAAAACAATGCTGTATTTTTATCTGAATTATAATTTAAAAAAATGCTTATTCTGGGGTAGAATATGCTGACCATGTAACTGCAGTGTTTATAAGTGCTAAATAGGGTACTTAAAGTGAAAGTTGTGTCCAAAAAGGTAATAACATGATAATAAGACCCAGGAATATGTCATTTACTGTAATTAAAAATACAACAGACACTATATTTGCTCTAAAGAGCCAAAGTCGGTTAAGCTTCCAAAGTTAAAGGGGTAAAATTTGAATTCTCTCATTGATCATCATCACTTTTTTTAATGCATTAACATAAAGATATTTATCAACTGTCTTTCTCTTTACAGTAATTCCCCTTCAAACTGAGTAATATCCATTGGTACTGCATTTGCAGTTCTGGTGTGTAAAGATTCTTTTTGAATCCATAAAGTCTCTCAGAGTGTAGTTATTATAAATGATTGCTCCCTACAGCTCTCGAAAGGTGCACTTATGTGACAGTACGCTGGACCTCTGGACTGTCGTAGAGGGAAATGTAGGGAAACACCTCAGTTAGGTGTTTCCTTAGAGAAACACCCAACAGAGAAGCCATTATAGAGAAGAAAAATGTTCATGGCATTTTATTAAATGTGAAAATGTGTGTGTGGTGTTGTGTGTGTGTGTGTGTGGTGTGTGTGTGTGTGTGTGTGAAAGATTTAAATGAAATTTACAAATGAGTTTGATGACAGGCACCCACTGGAAGAAATGTCATGACCTCGAGGTGTTAATATAAAGTCCTGTATGTGCAAAACCTCAGCCACAGATGAACATCGAACACACACTAAAAACTTCCCTGAACATGGAAAATTCTATTATCTTCACTAGTTTGCTAAAACAAAAATCCATGAAACATAATTTTATTCATTCCATGTGTTTGTGTGTGGAAAATATATAAATGTCTGTATATTTTCAGTGCATTTGTGATTTGTGGGTCTTATTGATGTACTGGAAGATTTAATATTTCTGTGTATTTATGCAAGCAGGCCTGCATGCTGAAAGAAAAACAAATCTTGCATAATGCTTGATTTGCAGCTTCATTTGTTTTCCCGCATGTTTGTTTGCACTGGCATTCAGGACAAGTTTGTCAGGTAGCTGGAGATGCCATCATGTAGTTACACAATGTAATGTATGGAATAAATTATATTATCATCATCATCATCATCATCATGTTTAATGTTTTATTTAACCAGCATATTCTGACTTATTTGTGTTTGTATAGGGATTTTTAAAAATCTATTTGTTTATTTATTGAATGGACATCTGCAAAACTTACTCTTACCTTTTATAAATGTGCTCTTATCATTAACAACATTATATCATAGTTTTATTCCTTTCTTCCTGTGTCATTCCACACTAACAGATTTTTTATATTATTGACAAAGACAGATGGTGCCCACTCTTGCTCAACTGTTTGTTGGTGCATCCAGATACTGGAACGTATCCCACTCATCCTTCTGATTAAATGTCACTCTGTAACACACCTGAATGCAATTTCAAACACAATTTAAGTTGTTTTGCAATGTTTAAAGGTTTAAATGGATGCAACATTTCTGATATTTGACTTTGAAGATAAAATTTAAAAAGATATATATGCAATAAAAAAAAAAGTTCATTAGCACGTCTGCTTGTTGGGGGTTGTGGGCTTTGCCTGAATAAGCACTGGAACTTTCCAGCATTTCTTTTCCTTTTTATTTATTTTTTGTCTGTGTTGTTTTCTCAGTATTGCAATGCATCACTTGACATTACCCAAGCAAGTTTGAGCTGCAGCGCATCAGCTGAAAGCAATTTGGTCCGGAGCGCAGCTGCCAGGCGGATAAGACTTTCCTTCTTTCGTTTACTTTGAAATGTTCCTTTTTTTCAACATCCAAAATACACAAGGCAGCCAAATTGCTGACATGTGTGAGAGGGGCAGCGAGACTCCTGCATTCTTTCATGCCCCACTATGCAAAACTCCACATTGTTTATTTAAAGAACACTGAACACTTTAGCACTATTAAGAAACATGTCATATAGTAAACTAAAGGTTTCCTCTCAGGAAAAATCCCTGTCAGTTTATTTTTCTTTTGCAAAAAGTTATTTTAGTTTTGACTCACAAACTGCCTGCATTCACAATTAAGCAACAGTGTTGTAACACGGCTTGTGTAGCGCAGGACGCTAACAGTCTCGGTAAACCTGGAAGTGGTGTGATTATTTATGTGTTGAGGCGTGGACATGTGAGATGGGAGGACTGGACTGTCTCTGTCTCACTAGCTAGCAGTGACCCAAACAAGAAAACACAAAGAGGACGGAGAGGTGAGAAAAGAAGTCTTTACTTTTAGCTGATTCTTCTGCATTGGCAAGTAAATATATATATAAAAAATATGTAAATAAAAGATATATAGAATATAAAAAAATATATTCAATATACATGTGACAACATTTAAAAAATAAAACATGATTCAATATGGCCTCAACACCTACGGCAATGAAATGTAGCTCTCCCTGTGGCTTATTGTGGACGGCAGACAACAGCAAGAGTTTGCTCCAATGCATGATAGGGTTGAGAGAAAAATTAAAGATGACAAGGGAGGATCGTACTCTGACACACCGTGATCTGAACGGAAAGAAAAGAGCAAGACATAGGGGATGTAAGGTCTGAGAGACACAGACAAGGGAAAAGGGAAAAGCCTGACAAGTAAACCAGGGACGACAGCCAGGAGACAGCCTGTGCGTCAGTGTGGGCGAGGCGGTGGGTGGGAGGAGGGCGTGGAGGGAGGGAGAAAGACTTTCAGAGAGAGAGACGGAGACGAGAGGGCCCGGTTGTGAGTGATAGCCCACCAGGGCCTCAGAGCGGGCCGACACTGGGAACAGCTAACCTACCTTGACATGCGTAGGAAACCCAAAACTCTCTGAGCCCTCTGTCAGATAGGAGCCACCCAGAGGAGACCCGCCACAACTGTGTAGCCCGAGCCCCTGTGTGTCCTTTTTAACTAGCTTTGTTTAGATGAACGCACAGCGGAGGAATGCTTTAGTATACCTTGCAAGAAACCGCAAGCACAACAGCATTAGAGCGACATCAGCTTCCCAGCGCAGTCAACTCTGGCTACTGGCAGGATTATAACTGCTGGGCTGGAGTTCAGTGTGTATGTGTGTGTGTGTGTGTGTATGTGTGTGTGTGAATGCATGTCAGCTGCTCTGTGCACTCTGAGTGTGTATACAGTATGTATGGAAATATACTTTAGTATAAGTCCCTTTGATGGTGTAATACTGTCAGAAAGATAACAGTTGACATGAGTAAAGTGACTCTGAAGTGGGTTTGGGTCATGCTGTAGTTATGACATGATGTTAAAGGAAAGTGTTGAACTTCTGGTGACAAGCAGCAATGATCTAATCATCATCCTTTTGTCAACAAGTTAGAAATCTAAAGCAAAGGTACAGAAGCATCCCCACCGTGCTTGTAAGTGTCACTGTAGGACTCCTGAGGAGAGCTGTAGACCTGAGAGTTGAGACTTGGCTGCCAGAAAGACGTAATTTAAATCAAGCCTTGCAAAGTAAAATCTTTCAAGCTTCAAATTATGACCTCTAAGACAATATGATGCAGGCATTGGAAAACTGCACTATTTATAATAAAAATAAAAATAGTGGGAAATTTAATTATTAGGCCAATGGAAATGCATGGAAAGGACTTGCTATGTAAAAACACTATTAACAGTAAACAATAAAATAGATTTTTCTTGTCTTGCAGTTGGCTTGTGATTTGGACCTGCCTGGGAGGAACAATTGGAATAACACAGTGAGCTGCCAAAGCCTGAAGCACACAAAAGTACAAATTGCGCCGACTGCAATTACAAATGGTTTTAATCAAAATTTGTGGAAAAACTAATTTTACTGACTTTCTAATTTTTGACTTAAAAATACCAATTAACATCAATAATTCAACAGGTCTTTTCATGGATGACACAACAGGAAAAGCATAGGTGTATAAAATAAAATGAATGATGTCTCACTGTCATGACTTACTGGGACGCTTGAACAGAACAGAGACATTGTTATTAGTAACACCTGTGCTCTCCTTACTATGAAAAGTCAAAATGTCGGCAGTGAAAAAGGTTTATACCCAAGCTTTTCTGAGCTCATTTTAGTAGATAGTATAAGAAATATTGGAGTAAAAAAGGATATTAAAAAAAGTAATGGAAGCCAACACCAAAAAAACATAATCATCTAACTATGAAACTGTGTTGTGGCATAAAAGTCCAGACAAAAAAAAGATATTAGTTAACTTTATAAATAAATTTTTGTCTCTACAAGGAGCACAGCAAGACCAGTGCGCACACTGCACTGCGTTAACAAATAAATAAATGGAGAGAATAAGTAAAGGGTGGATCTGCTTATACGTTCCAATTTGGCTATAAGTTCTAATCTATTTGGCTGGGAGAATGAAGAGTGTGATGGGGACTTTTTTGCGGGGGAGAGAGTAGGGAAACACAGTCAGAGATAAAACAAATGACAACAGGGTGAAAGCAAAGACAGGAGAGGAGAGGAGAGGAGAGGAGAGGAGAGGACGGGGAAGAAAAAGGATTGGATGTTGGCACGCAGGGAAAGTCAGTCTGCGGTAGACTTGTAAATAGCCGGAGGGACAGAGGGATGGAGGAATGGAGCTATCAGCAGAGAAGTGATGAAGGTCTGGGATCAGGCCAAGATAAACACAGGCCAGCCCAGAAGGAGCTGCAGCACCACACACACACACACACACATTTACACACAAATACACACACACGTATGAACTTTACTCACACATACACAAACGCACAAACATACAAACATTTAAGGCCACGGGCACTTCATATTCATCATACACCCACACTGAACACATATATACACTCAGTCATGCACACACACACCTGCAGACAAATAAACAGTGTACTGTATGGCTCCCAGACCACAACTCCTTGAGTGTTAAGCTGTGTGACAACAGCCTGAGCTGTCATTTAGACATCTCATTTCATCACATACTTCACATTAGTCCATTTGCTAAGATACCACAGAGTAAACACGCAGTGAAAAGAAATGGCTCGAGTTTTAGAGTTAAACATGTGGAATAAACAGACTCAAGAGTTGAAAAATCCAGTAAAAGAGTAGAGTCATTTAAAACACTGCTGCAGCCCTTAGACTGAAAGAAAAAAACATTTTCTCTGTAATTATCATAAATTGTCAAAGACTAAAATGTAATAATGCGTGGTTGTGTGTGTCTTTTTTTACGTGTGTGGTCATGTGTGTTTATCTGCATGCACATGTGTCAGTGTGTTTCATTGTTTGTTCATGACTGTGTGACTGAGCTTCATTAGTGTGCTATGAAGCGAGAGCTCTCCTGCTCCGTCTTGTCTTTGACCAACTAATACCTTGAGTGAAACGTTAAAATTCACTAAATGTTATCTTAAGCGCGGCATTCAGAGGCGTTTGGCAAAACTGCAGCATGAAAGAGCGGCTGTGAAGCGTGTCTGGCTGGAATGCAAAACACTAGTCATGGTCATCACTCTGTCACCATACAGATTTAGACTTTGAGGACTTATCGTCTGTGTGTGTGTGTGTGTGTGTGTGTGGGTGTGTGGGTGACTTTACTGTTTTGGTTCACTCTCAGCGCTCTCATCAACCTTATTTCCAGCCGGAGGCAGCTGTTTTCAGAGGAAAAAGACTATACGCTACCTGCCCAGCACCAAATGGCAGACAGGCAATGTCAGCGAGCTGCTAGTAAACATAGTTGGTGGAGACCAAAAACAGAGCTAAAAGGAGAGCGAATACCAGATTAACATTTGTTGAGTGGACAGAAACGTCACTGAATCAGAATCGCTTTAATTAGCCAGGTCTGTGCACACATTCAAGGAATTTAACTCCGGTTTATGTTGCACTCAATGTACAAACACAGAATAAGCATAAATAAACAAACAACAAGCTAAACAAAATAGACAGACAACTAGTATGTACAGATATACATATATATAAACGAACAAAAAACAATAACATTTGTAGACTGTAAAGGGCAAAGGATGCTGAAATAAATACTTACATGCAGGTTTCCTTATGTACATGAGGTAGATGGATATGCCAGTATATAGAGTATATACAGTATGCACAGCATGTATTTGAATGATTGTATTTATGTTTTAAGAAAGAAACTGAATTTCCAAAAAACAACAAAACTCTAAATGGATGCTAATATTGCGCCATAATTGCTGGATGTTTAAACAGGCAGCTGTTTGCTAACAGGTTCGCCATATCGACGTAAAAGGTGGTATGTCCTTGTCGTGTCCAGTTCAACCCTAGGTTGGGTAAAAAAAAAAGCCTTAACAATGTCACACTGTCTTTATCACATGGTAAAAGATATATTTCTCCTAATTTATTTCCTAATTATCAACCACATCTCTGACTTTGACAACTAGTGAGATTGCTTAGTTGCAATTTACTTTGCCTCAGTAAGCATATCCATTGATTGTGGCTATTCCATCGCAAAATTCAAGACCCACAAAGACTTGAAGGTAGATGAAGTAAACCCAACAGGTCTGCATGAAATATTTCTCTGCTGAGATGTTCTGTCTCCTGTAAATGTGCCTGCATAGCTCTTCTCAGAAAACAACAAAGATTAAAAACAACGTCTGCAGAGTAAGTGAGCGCATGTGTGTGAGTGTGTTTTTGAAGCTCCCAGATAATTAATCTCCATGAGTGGAGGTTGTGGATGTAGCGGTGGTACTTGTGGCTTGTGGGTGTATGTTTTATACATAGAGCAGCAACCTGCATGGCAGTTCAAAGCCGCCCTGTGCAGTATGAAGGAGATGAGAGGGGACATGAAAGCAGCACTCGACAACATGTACAGCTCTAAAGATCACAGAGTGATGTGGCAAGGAAGGTGCACCAACATAAACAAATCAAACACACCTACATTTTAGAGTTTGTCAAATCAAGTGCACCCATATGTCGGGGGTTCTTGATGGCATGGATGCAGCCGATGCCTCGTGGATTGATCTGTAGTGTTACTGATATAAAAGAAATTCACTGGTAAGGTATTCAAGAAAGTGGAAAATCAAGGTAAATGGCAGCACTTAATTATCTATATATTTATTGATAAAAACATGACTATTAAACATTAGAAATTAGTTTTGAGTCTCCTTGAACTCTGTCTCAAACACATGTTAATTGATCTGGGGGGGGGACCCATCTACCAGCTATGACTGCTGGTGCTCATCACCACTTCAAACATTCACTTTGTTCACTGTCAGGTTCGACATAATAATGGGAATATTGACAGTCGTGTGTTATGAACAAGCGGGGTTGTTTGAGTATTTTAGCGCGTCGGGCTCCCAGGCGGGCTGTAGCTTTGTGAAAGCCCTGTATTGTATTTCTTTCCTGTGCCAGAGCCCGTTTCCTGTGGCGGTGCCGTGTCAAACGATGACCCTCTGCTTCCTGTAAGTCGCATGGAGACGGGCCTGCCACGAGCCCTGGGGCCTCACCGCCAGCCACTGAACAACCTCCAAGCCCCCACTCTGTCTGTCTGTGTGTCTGCTTTCAAGTCATTCAACACCTTGCCCTTTTTGGATCTCACTTTTTCCCCCGTTACCTCCCTTTAACCCTCGCTTGTTTTATTTAACTCTTTTAACCCTCATATCTCTTCCCCTACTTTATTTTTGTTATTTGCCACCTCCTCTCCTCCATGTTTCCCTCTCTCCACACCTCCTTTCCTCTTTGCATCCCTTCTTCCCTCCTCCCTTTGTCCAACTGTCCAGGTCAGAAGAGGGTCTGTCAGACATTTCCTGTGCAGGCCGCAGGTCCAGACCACACCTTGTGAGGGGGATTTCTGCAACTACTGTCAGTGACGCCCTATAGAAACACGGAGACATGCACGCTCATGTCTGCATAAATATATACATGGAGCTACTGTACACACTGAGATGTATGGTTGTTTTTGGCGATAAGCTGTGACTGTGCACTGTTGAACTTTGCCGTCTGTAAGATTAAAAGAAACTTGTGGGAAAAAATGTTGAAAACACGCAGTATAGAAAGACACATTCAACAGGAACTATATCACTGTTCCATCTAGAATAAGCAAAAACAAAAAAGCTCAAAGTGTATTTTTACATATTCGGAATAAAATCACAGTGACTGTCCGCAGATAGATGTTGACCTCCCTTATAAGTCAAGCTCTTGTGTTTTTGTGCACTGAAACAAGACGTTTTTACATCATATGCAAACACCCTAGGGCCACATCTCTGCTTTTGAGTATGAGAAAGCTGTCAAACCAGGCATTACTATTGGTCCCTAAAGAAATCAACCACATGGCAGGGGTTAAAGACTGACATCTGAAGTGGAACAAGTCAAATCACAGCTTCTACGACTAGTATAGTTTGAAACAGCTGATATGTGAAACAGAATTTGAGCTTTTATGGTAACCCCCTCACCACATTATAGAGTAACTTTGATCTTGGACAATGTCCCGGCGGTGCGTGAGAGCGATTGTGTGTGCACATTGGCACAGTCCCGCTATGTTCCACACACCAGCATGTCTTTGAATTGGCTTCTCATCTCCTTCCATTCAAGGTCATGAGTGTGCCGGCGCACGTGTGCCGTCAGCAATAACATACTTTACTGTGCATCTCCGAAATGACTCCTCCAGTCGTCTTCCAGTCCAGGTCAGAGGCAGGAAGTGAGTTGGGAGAAAAGGAGGAAGCAGAAGCAGCTCCCTTTGGCTGCAGGTAGTGACCCTCAACCTTGACCTCCAACCTCAGCCTCCATCAGTCTGACAATACACACTCTGACAAAACACAGATGTGCAGACACAGTGGTGTTGCCTAATTCACACATACTGAAGGAACTGTGTCTGGCAGCTTGTAAATATATATAAATCTTTTCATTCTGTGTTCAGGCAACCAGGTATTTAATAGATGTAAACTTAAATAAAAGACATTCACATCCAGAATGATAATTTATCTCTTTTTTTCTTTATTTGACAACAATAATAACAGCATGTTGTATTTGTTCACTCATTACATTTACAGAAGTGGTCAGGAAAGCTGTATGGAGCATGGAGCTGCATGGAATTTGTTCACATAATCATCCATCCTGCCTTCCTTTCTCAAACCATTGATGACACTTGAGGTACCGCTGATGAAGAGACTGTTAGGTCATGAGCCCTGTCCAAAACCAACCCTCAGACCATACACAGATAAAGTGCCAAAACCAGCATCCTTTAATGCTGATGTCTGAGCCTGAGGGATTTTAACCTTGATGTGTATCATTGATGTGAGAGTGGTCACACGTAGTCTAGCAGTTTTTGGACAGAGCGCATGGCTTTAAAAAGGTGTCTGACTTTCTGGAGCTGCCTCACCAGTTCCAGAAGAAAAACTTGCTGCCATGTTTGGAAGGCTCCAGTTTGCCCTCGATGACTGCGTTGGGCTCAGGGCGTGGTCTAGAATGGTAAGGGTTCTCAGGAAGGGGCCGCGAGGTCGACACTTTGGTCACCTATGACAGAAAAGAAGCATTCACATTATGACAGACAGACTAAGTGTTAACACACTGAAATAACAGAGTCCTGCAAGGATGTTGTGGTGGACGTGCTTCGTCTTAATGATGAAAACTGAAACAACAAATACACTATGGCATTACATTGGAATTGTACAACACATATATTTTGCCAATATCTGACAAGTCTGGTAAAATCTGTGAGATCTGTGAGGGTTTAAAACCATCAATAATCATCAATATTTTCTTGGAATTAAATGAATCCTTGCATGTAAACTCTGAGCACCACAAAGATGTATGGACACGAGTTGACATTCATCATATTCCCTGAACTGCTGAAACCTTGTCTATTTCTCCCATTCTCCTCTCCCTCCTGCAGTACTTCCCTTACATCATGATTTACATCCGCTCTTCTTCATCCTGCTCATCCCTCATACTGTCCCCCGGCCCTTACCTCCTTTGCACTTTCTGTATGACTTCGGGGTCAGGTCTGTCTTTCTTTTACTCTTTCCCACTTGTTCCTCACATGTTTTTGTCTTTCTCCCAGCCTAACGTGATGTCTCTCTTTCTTCTCAATTGCCACAATTACCAACTCCCACCATCTTAATCGTTAGTAACTCTTTTCATTTCAAGTCTTTTCATTTGTTATGTGGCTGAGCAACCAGAAAAACAGTCAAGCTGGTAATTTTCAGAGTAAGTCAGATTTCTGTTCTTTTGTTTCCCTGCTCGTGTTATTTGATTCCATGAACAACAGCCCTGCCTGGCAAGTGCAAAATGGCCTGAAAGTTGATTACAGCCATTCACACTTTCCCAGGCTGACATAAGTGTCTTTTCAAAATTTACAGAAATAAAAATGTCCAAAAAAGCTATTGTCAAGATCAGTTTTTGTTCTTGTTTTGATTGCTGCTACCTAATTAGTGCTTGTAGGTGAGTTATGCATGCCCCTTGAAAATGGCAATTTTATGAAAAAAAAAAACATAAAATACATGATTTGGCTGCTCAAAACTGTAGCCGAATGTGACTACAACGCAGATGCAATCAGAGCCTCTTGCACAGCGCACAATCAGCAAGAATAGAGCCCATCAACAAAGCTGCTCACACTGAGTGCACAGTCAGTCCCTCACAAGTCTCACCTTAGACAGTTCTCCCAGATCAGGTCTCTCCCATCCCAGCTTATCAAGGACGCAGTTGTCGAAAGCTTGCTGCTGCTGACGGCAACGGCGCAGTTCTAGCAAGTTTGAATAATCCAGACAGGTCCAGTACTCCGTGAAGGACTCCGCACAGTTTCCCTTGATTTGCCTACAAGGAACAGCGCATAAAGAGATTTAGAATAACAGTGAAATACAATAATCAATACCAGAACAATATTAAAACAGTCCTTTAAAAAATGTTTATACATATAGTGACATAGGAGAGGGAACAAAAGCAATACTTTAAAATGATATAATATAGGAATTTCTAAATAAATGTGCCTGAACTGCTCCGATTCAAAGTTCACACTCCAACCATGTCAAGAACTTATATTAAATTGTGGTTTATGACTATTCAGTTCCCACAAGATTGCTGAGGTTTCCATAATAAGAACTGTCTCAACTGGTCATGTGAACGAAGTGCTCCTAAAGGTGGCTGGCAGTTGCCAGAAGCACCTAAGAATCAAACCAGGTCCCGGGTGCAATTACAACTTTTCTCAAATCTTTCCCCATTATAATAATTACAGGTATTGCTCTTTCACAGTAACTCTCAGTTTAACTTTGAGGTCAGAGTGTCGGTTGTTTGTTTCGGCTTTAGAATTAGAGGTCATGTGTTTTTGTCAGAACCAGAAACACAAGCTGTTTGAGACGCACACACAAAAGCACCTTAGTTACTGCATGGGCATGAGGGTATAACCAAAGCTCAGTCCAAAACGTTCAGTAAACACAGACGCAGCAGTTGGGAGTGAAAAACCCCAGACCACTTCCTCAAACAGCCCCCAGGGGCACTTTTATAGACACAATACACTCTCTAGTACTCTGTACTTACGTTTTTCATGTTTTTAAAACACTTTTCCTACTAGTCATTGTTTTAGATAAGAAGCAGAGAAAAATTAAGTATGACAAATGACAATGACAGAGTTATATACATCATACTTACTAAAAAAAAAAAAACACTACAACAAAATAAAAGATAAACAAATCCACAAAAATAAAAAACCCTTTTTATGAAATGAAAATGAATATAAAGTGAAGTGAAGATAAAAACACTTGGTGTTGCATGGTTGTGGGAACTATATGCTGTCACACTGCCGTGCAGTCAAATCCTTTTGGACACACGTGTTTTAGTAATGAATATAAATGTCTCTCTTTGTCCTGTGGTTCGCTTGCTCGGGTATAGGGCTGCACAGCTATGATAAAAAAAGACAGGAAAATAGACCTAGCCATTTTGGTTGCAAAAATAATGGTATTAGTAAATTAGAAAAAGTATAAGCCAATATGTTTTGCAATAGGTACATAAGTTGATTTTTTTACTCTGCTTGGTATGTAACAAATAGGTGATATGATCAACGATGCTGAATACAATTCTGATAACAAATGGGATCAAGTTTTGAAATGCGCTTCAGCATTGTGAATTTTCAGTTAATACAGACTACTAGTAGTTGTTTGTGAAATGAAAAAAGAAATTAGAACATTTTAAAAGCTTTTCCGGAATAAATACTGACTCGATAAGATAATACAAATGATCCAAAAATATACACAGCTGTAAGATTAGAACTCTGACAGAGTACAATGACACAATGGAAAATAACTTCTGAGACATCTGGCAACATCCCAGGAAAGTTGAAGTAAGTGAAAGTTTGACCAGTCTGTTTAGGGTATTTCTGCTTTTCTCACCCATAGCCTCACCTGCTGTGCAGAGTTTGATTCTTGTCTCCATGTGTCAAAAATCCTTCATCTTGATTTTACGTTTCTTTTTTTAAACTCAATCATGCATCCTTCCCTCCATTACACTATTAAAAGAATAGTGAAGAATATCAAGGACACCATATGCACCATTTTCACCCTGAATTTCTTACATATCTTGTAGATGATTAGAAAATCAGCAGACCAATTAAGGTTCAGTGCATGGAAATTAATGGAGGACTAATGTGTTCTAAACATCCATCTCAAGTTTGGGCATGAATGAACAAGTTATCTTAAACCCCATTCTCTTTTTTCACCTCCATCCCACATGGCGCACTGGAATAATTATCACAAACTTTGTCTTACATCACTAGTGTCAAATTGCTATTCAATCTACTTGGCGAGGCATCTGCATCCCACTTCCACCAAAAGCCATGAAAAGGAACGCTTAACGGGAGAAGTTACAGAAGAAAGCAGACATCCCAACTCTGCAATCGTATTTTGGTGTCAAGTGTAACCCCTGGAAGAATAACTGCAGTATTTGGGACCTCAGACCACATTTTCTGCCCACATGTCCAACACAGAGGTAGAAATGCAAACTCTTGACCGCAAACCTCTTTTAACCAGGATTCCACACAGACTCTCAAACTCATATAACCCATATCTTTAATCACATGCTGACCAAAAGCACAATATTCAACATTCACACAACTGTAGCAGCCTTCATCTCCAAAAATGTAGAGATTCTGCCTAATCACTAGAGTTCTAGTCTTTATTAACTGTATTGAGTCTCTAGGGGAAAAAAACCCTTCTTAGAGGATCCTTTCAGACAGTCGTGAATTTAGCACCAAAAAGATATAAAACCCTGAATGTGAGTTACCTGAAGAAGTTGAGCGCACACTCGTTGACTTTCCTCCCTTCGTCTAGACACTTTCTGGGGTCTTTCTCCTCCCAGCGGCAGAGCATGAACTCTTTGTTGGGTTTGTCACACTGGGAGCCATAATGGTGAGCAGCAGCCTTTAACACAGCAGATGACACTTTGATCTGGAAAGAAACAAGGACAGAAACATGGGAAACAATGAGAATGGTTTTAAAATACTTACCAAATAAAGAGATACACTAAGATATATATTTTAATTTCTCGAGGCACAGGATTATTTTTGTGTAGTTATTTAATCAAGTAGTGTAAAAAAAAATGTGTTGGATCCAAGATGGATAATTTTAATATTCATCTAGTATGCAGAAAGAATTGTAGCCATGTTTTATGTCTTACTTTAAAAGGCCCTTCTATGGACAGGCATTGGAAATTATCTGTAGCTACAAATGCTGTAATACATTTTACTGCAAATTAATTTTCTATGTAAACTGTATCTGTCCTTATCAAATAAACATGAAATTAAATGAAGCACTGGGAGTGGCTGGAAACTATCAGGATAATTCTGATGCTCACAAATTGTCATCTTTACCCAACAGGTTTTATATTGTTTACTAAACTTGTGTATTAAAAAAAGAAACACAGGCTTTGTGATTCAAGAGGCAGCTATGAGGTCTGAGCTATTTCTTGAAGGACAACCATTTATTCCTGTCCAGCATTTCTGTAAATGATCAACAACAGTCCTCCTGTTGCCAGGTGTGTGAACTGTATCGATCTCCATCCACCACAGAACTATCTGTATGATTTCTCATTAGAAGAAAACAACTATTTGGGAGGTCCTTGGCAATACAACACTCAGTTATACTTCAAAACATCAGTATGAAGTTGAGAGTGGGGAGGTAAAGGCGTTGTGCACTAAAGTGTAACAAGTGCACAGTTTAAAAGAAACGTATTGTCTGTTATGTCCTTGATGGTGATGTATTATTGCTGCCAGCTAACACCTGACCTCCAAGGACAAGTTCAAAGTACCTAATATCACCGCTGCTGGCAGAAACCGGCCGCAGCTTTGTTTTGAGGCAGCCAATGTAAATTAACTAAAGCTAAACTGAAGATGTGGCGTTAATTCAGACTGTAACGAGTGCCTGCATATTGTGATGTCTCTCTATTTAATGCTGCCACGGCGGAAAGCATACAGAAACCGCAATTCCCAACCTCGACTGCATTCAGAAGTATATGCCAACAGACCTTTTAGCGATGCATGTTATTTAACTAACTTCCACCATTGTGAATGCAGGTCAAATAACGCCAGTGGCAGAAGTTAGAAGCTACTGAGAATACCTTGAACCATTAGATAACGTTAGCCAGCTCGTTAGCCATCCC
Organism: Morone saxatilis; assembly: GCF_004916995.1. Taxonomy (NCBI): domain Eukaryota; kingdom Metazoa; phylum Chordata; class Actinopteri; family Moronidae; genus Morone; species Morone saxatilis. Next base: position 10,670,748 of record NW_023339774.1, on the reverse strand, counting down.
GCTCTGCTCTTTACTATTTCTCCTTCAAGCTACAACAACAACGGCTCACCTCGTCCACGCTCAGCTCCTGCAGCGAGGGAACTTCCAGTGTGGACATGGCTGCGTGTCTGTACAACAAAAACGACCGCAGAGAATCAAATACCGCTGCTGAAACACATTCAAGGTCCTCGTCTGGCTCCCGGACGGACGACGAGGCCGCGGGAAGGTCAGCTCGATTTGCTGCGACAGCGCCGCCGCTGTCAGCTGAGAGGCGCGTTCTGATGACGTGAGCGAGAGAGCCGCATGCGCACTGAAGGAGTTGTAAAATATCTTTATTAATATTAATATATATATCTATATTAATATTTTTTTTTTTTAACGCGGATGAACTTTGTGTTTTTGTTGTGTCAAGTTTAATTTATAAACTGTTCCAATGACAAAACTGTAACGAAGGGTCCGTTGGTCTTCGTAACGGTTTAACCTGCAGCCTCCCGCTTTGGCTCTCCGTTGCCGCGTTGCCATGGTGACAGTACACTTCCAGTCCAGTCGATGTTAGGTCCGAGGTTTGTTCATTTTTAGAAGAAATAGTGCTAGCAAGTCCATTTGTTGATGGAGCTCATCGGAAGCAGTTACAAAGGAGACACCAAAAATGGCAGGTAAATGAATGTCTGTTCCCTAAAGCTAAAAACTGCAGGACACACACAACCAAACCGTTGATTTAAGTTGAGAAAACTGTGTGTGACCATTATCCTCTCTCCCTCAGGATGCATGGAAAAGGAGAGTACACATTCCCCACAGAGACCAAGTATGTGGGAGAGATGAAAGATGGCATGTTTCATGGCAAAGGAGTGCTACACTTTCCAAATGGAAGTAAATATGAGGCCACCTGGGAAAACGGCATAGCTAAACAGGTGAGGAGTTATGTGTGTGTGTGTGTGTGTGTGTCCCTGCATGCATGTCAGGATATATGCATCTACATGCATGACTGTGTGTTTCACATTGGTTATAGTCGATATTACATCTGGTCCCTTTTAGCAATCACTCACCGTTATTGTCGTAGTTATTAGGTTTCTCTCCTTTTTCCCTGCATGAAGCTACGGTCTCTCTCCTGCTCTGATGCAATCGTTCATGGGCTTTTGCCACAACAGCGATCACTCCAATTATTATCATCATTTCAGCTGCGGTTCATTTGAAATGATAGCAACTCTAAACCATGACTAACCTTGGCCCAGACTACCCTGCACCTGCATCCATGCCATCCCAAGCAAAGCTACTTCCATTCAAAACAGACCTGAACCATCCCATAAACTCGGAAAATCAAACTCTGGGAATTATATCTGGTACTTCTGATACTTCTTCCTTCAAACATGATTCTTAACATTGTAATTGAGGGTTCCCAAACGTATAGATTCTTTCCTATTTTATTTTATATTCACCAGATTAAACAAGCATTTTAAAGGGCCGTCCTGAAGGGTTGAAATCCACTTTATGTTAACGTAGAAGAAACTCTAAAAATATACTAATATAATAAATGTTTTATTAGAAGTCTTGTGGTTGAAGGGTAAATGTCACTGCCACTGCTTTATTTTAAACTCAGCTGCGCCTGTGAAACAACAACAAACATGAAATGAACAGTAACCTCAAATTATATCTGGTGCAGGTTAATAGCAGAATAGCATAGCAGGACAAACACAGATGTAATTAGAAACATTAATCAAGGCTGCATAAGAGTTGTAAAACAGTACAACAGCTGAAGCATTGTTAATGTTATTAGTTAAACCGGTTCTTCTACTGTCTAAATATGTGCTGTGAAGAAAGGTCTACAGAGAAGACAATGCTATATCTAGCATATGTCTAGCACACTGGTTGCAACCTATCATTCAAAATTTAAATGTAAAAATAATGTGGGACTGCTCTTCTCTTCGTTTTTTATTTTATTTGTATTTGATCCATCACCAAATATGCACTCCTCCGAAATTACCGAAATAAAAATAAGAATTAATGCACTTTCCTGATTGCAGACCATATTGTTGATATTGAAGTGAAAATGTTGATATGCATCCAAATTCTGCTAAATTACTGAACAGTTTATGTTTATTTTTCATTCCCAGTAACAATTGTATTATTCCCCAGAAACACACACATACATACACACTGCGTGTCAGTTCACCCAAAATACCAAAAGACATATTTTTCCACTTTTCCACTCTGATACTGGTATACAGTATATCTGTGCGGGCAGTTCTGGTTTTATCTGCTGAGGTTTTGAGATAGCCATCTCTGAGATTTCTGCCTTAACACAAAGACAATGGAAGACAATTTAAATTCTTTTGTGGTGCTTAAAGTACTGAAAAGTGACATTTGAAAACCTCAACAGCAACTTATCTTTCCAGAAACCATGTCTGGGGTACATACTGCAGGATAACTGCCAGACCCCACTTTCAATTGTTTTCACTGGAACTACTTTTTGTCAAAGAAATAGACCCAAGGAAAACTGTCAAAAGTGAGACTGTGAATTAACTTGAGTAACATTATTCCAGCTGTTGAGTTATCACTGTTTTGAGACACCACTAGAGGTTAGTGGAAAATTAAGTCTTGTTTTGCTTTTGGGAAATGTGGGTGAAGTTTAACCTATGACATTATACTGAGAATGATTTAATCACTGAACTTCCTCACCAGGGGTCACTGACCTTTGCCGATGGTCTGCAGTACCAGGAGACGGACTGGGACTACTGCGATGGTTATGACAGGCGTTTCTACAGTGAGAGGTGCAATGGACTCAGACCTGCAGGTTGGAATTCATGTATTTGCTTTATGTATTTGCTCATTCACTGCGCTTTCTCCTTTATCCTACTACCAAACTCACATTTTCAGAAAGAAAACACTGTTAATAAGAGAGATTGGGAACAATTTGTGAGTCAGAGGAGCAACACTGCCATTAACTTGACAAGCATGTGTTCTACAGATCCAAAAAACAAACACAAAAAAGCTTCTAATCATAACTTCTCTATATGACAGAATACTTCTCTTGCATTGTACTAAATGCCTGTCTCACAAAGCTTCTGTTAGTAGTTGTAAACCACAGTAAACTGTTCATACAGGAGAATCTCAGCTAACTGATCTGCATCCGCCACGCGTCATTCCTGATGGATGTTACGATTGTGGAGATGGTTTCTATGACCCCAAAACCAGAGTCATCACTTCTCACACTGGCAGGTTCCTCAGGAATGCAGGTGAGACATATAATATCCTGTTATTTTCACTGCTGTAGCCCTGTGACACAACAAATGAACAAAACTCACTGTGATTCATAATAATAATCCTTTGCTACTAAATCATGGATAGCTTGCAACTTGGACATGTTTTGTGAACTGTGTGCTGGCTACGACGTGACCAGTAGGGATTATTTGCTGCATTCCTCGATCCAGAAATGAAACAGGGATAACTGACATGTTCACAACATCTCTATCGTGATCAAAATCATACCTCCTTGTCTCTTATTTCAGTCTACTTTGTGCACATTTTTTCCACTAATTTGATGCCAAACTGGCTCCATCTGAGTGTTGAATAATATCCAGGCGTCTTTGTGCCTGTAGTGCCAAGAAAAATAATAAAGATTAAAGTCAAGAGCAAACACAAATTATGCAAAGTTTTACGTGCATTGAAGCACCTTGTCAGTGATAGATTGCTGTATGTTAAATGTGTTTATATAGAAACTTAATAAAGCAGCATTGCTTGTTTGCATAATTGATCAAAGTTCCAGTAATCATGTTGCTATTGATTTAACCAATGTTTCCAATTGTTGTTTGATATAATTGAACTAGTCAAGGAAAGAAATGCCAACTACTTCCTACACCTCAATATGATTCAAGAGTTAAAAGGCATACAATCAGCCAAATTAGTACTGAGGGGATCATTGCTACTGTCTTGTTATACAACATAGTAGCTCTGTGTAAAATTATGTCTACTTTTCAACAACTTTTCTGAAAACAGGCCACAGAAAAAGCCTTACTGAAAATACTTTGAAACACACTAAAGCTCTTGTACTGAATTTGTCTCAGGCTGGACCCTTTTGTCTTTGCCCATTTTTGAATAACTGCATCTCTGAAAGCATACAGTGCAGCCATATGGGAAGGATTTGATAACAATGAACCTATGAAGTGATGTTAAATGGATTATCCCTGGATTCTCTGATGGAAGATTATTGCTACAAGTCATCTGATAAGCATGCTTCTATACGCTATTGCAGTCATTTCAAACGTTCGTTTTTTCTTTTCTTATTTGTCAAAAGTGGAAAATTCAAGACACATTTTTCCACTGAGCAAGTGCCCAGTTTCAGAACTCCTGATTTGAAGTGAATGCAGTCTGTCAGGTGTCCAGATAGGAATTCCCAAATTCTGACATCCTCTGCTCGTCATGTCTCCCATGATTTTACATCACTAGACAATGTTGTGAATTAGGCAGTGGGTTATGAATGCAGTTTTTGAATGCAAGGCTTTTGGCTCACTAAGGTTTAGTCCAGTTTTATTGCTCCAAAGGTGCACAGCATTTTTTATTGGACACATGCTGTACAGTCCCTGAACACAGCTTTAGTCACAGCTTCATGCATTGGCATTTTGTACAAGCTCTCTGGACTCTGTAACTTTGCTCTTACCGTTTTATTTTGTAAGTGAATTTGACTCTTTTTAACCTTACAAATGCAGACAAGTGTCAAAATGTGATTCCTGGCTGACGTTACACTGTGACACGAGCTCCCTGTGGTATAAATGTATTGGGAAGATTATTTGTATTCAGATGAGCTACTTACAACACAATACAGATTAGTTCCACAAGCACACACATCTCATTTACATTTATGTAGAGACAGAGGGAAACAGGGGAGAAGATCCACAGCCTCACCAGATGTCATCAGCATGCGTAAGAGGACAAAAATATGTTTTGAGATTCCTTCCTTGATGCGGGTTGTTCATCATCATTATAGCTCTGGTATTGATCAGTGGAGTGGCGGAGAGAGAGATAGATAGAGGGAGAGAACAAGAGAGGATGAGAAGGAAAGATTTTTTGGGAGATGAAAAAGAAGAGGAACTGAGCACTTTCCAACAATAGTCTGACTCTGTTTTGATTTAAGTAAATATGGAGTCAGACAGGAACTATTCAATTGATGTGTGCCTTTTTATGCAAGTGTGGAGAGGTGTGTGGCTTATGCTACATATCACATACACTACTTACGCCTCCAGTATTCGTGCTCCCCCTTCTCGTCCTAGTATACAATTCTTGAGAAGAATGCCCCTGTATCCTGCATGGATTTATTTTCCAACCCTGGGAGGTGAAGGCACATTTGTCAGAGTGGGTGTGAAGACAGAATTTATTGCCTCATGGCTTCCGCCCAGGATGAGGACTGCGAGGATGATGGGACACAGGGAAGGCCCACCCTCCCAGAGGGGACGCTGGCTGCAGCAAGGAAAGAGGAAGGAGCTCCCCATGTAGCTGTTACAACTGGTGGATGTAGGACAAAGAGGGACTGAGACAATGCCTCATATCTAGAAAAGTTGCAAAAATGACCCGTATGGAAGTGGTTTAAAATGGAGATGATTTACCCTTTTTACCCCCAACACCGTTGCTAGGAAATATCAGACTAAACTTTACTTGCTAGCCAAAACTGACCTATTGCAAAAGTCCTGCCCTCCTTAGTTACTGTTGCTAACTTGGACAAACAGTCCTTCTTGGCACAGTGCCAAGTAGCAAAACAATAGGATCTGTTGCTAATATTCCCCAAGAGGTTAAAGATTATTTTTGGAGTTGAACCGATTTCTTGTCATCAAGGAACTGCCGATACGCCTGGAGGGATGTGTGGAGAATACTGGTGCACCATATTGAAATATATGATGATAGAGGAAACAGAGGGTGGTGAGAGTAAGTGTGTCACTTGGGATTTTTAAGTGGGAAGCTCCCGTCATAGATGTATCCGAAGGGTCCAAAAGTAAGCTGAAACAATAACTCTCAACATTACCTTATAGAATGTATTAAAAATTGAAGGCTAATAATTTGTTATTTCACAAAAGGGATGGATGTAGCTCAGGTGGTCAAGCAGGTCGGCCTTAGGGTCGGTGGTTTGTTCCACATGTCGAAGTATCTGCGGGCAAGACAGCGAGCCCCAAACTGCTCCTCGACACACTAGTCAGTTTGGATAACAGCATTTGCCAAATAGATGTAACTCAAGCAACCCTCTTCATAACTGACTCAGATTCTAATTGATCCACTCAACAAGTCCTTCAAAAACACATCACAAATGTACTCTTTACTCACTGGTTCTGGGCAAGGATCAGGATGCATTTACATGGATTAGAAGAGTCCTCACTGGGCGTTGACCAATATGAGAAAAGGGAGCAGTCTCGAGATGACAAGTGCCTTCCTTCACTGACACATGAACCTGCGACTGGACTGACATTGGACTGACATGATCGTTGCTTCCTGTCTTCTTGTTTAGCAGAAAATTGTATTGAAAGAAAATTTCCATCATCAGTCACATCTCTTTTCTGATTTAATTTAAGGAAAGAAAAACCATTCACTCACAGACTTCTGCTTTATTTCATGAATACAATTTGAATTTTAAGTAGCTGCTCATTACAGTTTACAGCATTTGAGTAGTCAGCCAAGGAATCAGACAGGTCATGGATACAAGGTCTTCTCCTTAATGCACAGAAGATGGAAAGAAAGGATTGTCTGTGTGTGTGTGTGTGTGTGTGTGTGTGTGTGTGTGTGTGTGTGTGTGTCAGTGATGAGTG
>NW_023339774.1:10663467-10663884 GCF_004916995.1 Morone saxatilis | reverse complement strand
GTGTGTGTGTGTGTGTCAGTGATGAGTGATTGCAGGTGGTTAAACATGAACATTCAGGGATCACAGACTTTGTTTCTGGCTGTTCTTCTTGAGCATCCAACTACTTTTCTACGACACTAATCAGTCATTATGTGTTGCACTGCAGTTCATCATCTGTGTCCACTCACCTCGCACTAGGTGAGTAAACCAGGGAATCTGAAAAGAAGAACAAGATGCAACAACATGCCAGTGCACTACACACAGCTTGTTAAGTAGCATAGTAGTTTGTGGTTATCTGGATGTCGGTTAATTGTCATGTGGCGCACTAAACTGTATTTTATGGCAAAACCTCAAGGCTGGAAGACCTCAGCTGTGTTTTTCATGTCTGAATGAAACTGATTTAAGATGATTTAAGTTTCGTGCAATTTAAAATGTATA
>NW_023339774.1:10662308-10663372 GCF_004916995.1 Morone saxatilis | reverse complement strand
AAATAAAGTTCTTGAATCTTGAAAGATTTAGATGGCTTACAGGTGAGAAGTTTAATACATTTGTTCGTGCGTGACAAACACAAATAATAAACCAAATTGCACCTCTGTACATTTAAAAACACAAAACACTGCTTGTTAAACAACTAATGTACAATAATGGAGACTTGAATTTTGATTTATTTTGTTTTTATTGTGACATGAGATCATTACGACAAACATGTGCTTTCACTTACTGTCACCTCGCTGTCTCATAGTTAACCAGCCCAGCTTAAATAAAGCCAACAGACTGCAACACAATGAAATGATTACCGTTAAATCTGAAACACAAATCACATAATCAACAAACAACTGTAAAGGGCTATTTTTATCCGCTTTACCACAAACTCCCAGAGACACATAATTGGACTTAATTTGTCATTGCTGATGAAGATTGTTACTTAGGTTTGAAGGTACAATGTAAAAATGTTTGCATTACTCTATAAATCTGTAATTAAAAATAAAAGAATGAGGGGAAAGATACATAGGCCACATCTGCTCAATCAAATCTCCACCACTGACTGATTGAGCATGTTTGGTTATTAGAAACAAACACACACACACACACGGTCAGTTGTGTATATTCTCTCCTGACAACAGACAGCAACACTCGGCGGCGGCGCAGGAGGCAGCAGCAGCTCCAGCAGAGGCCATGTGTTGCCATATTGTTTGTAGCACCTTCCTGTTTCTGGAATAACCGCTTCCCTTTTGAAACTCTGCACAGAAAGAGTTCCACACCAAAAACATTCCACTGCCAAGGAAAACACCTCTGGTGACCAAAACCGCGGCCCCTCCCTTTGTCCCCGTCCAGCCAAGGTGTTTCACAGACAGATAAAATCAGCCGGGGCCCTGGGGAGTGGAACATATCCTCACGCTGCCTTTCCTGAAACTCATTTTTTCTTTGAGGACAAAAAAATTCACCATAAAATAGGATTCACATGTTAATCCTGTGAGCTGTGACAGATGGATTATTAATTTTAAAGATCAGTATCTCTCCTTCAAAAGCTAAAAAAAAAAAAAAAACTAAA
>NW_023339774.1:10661836-10662281 GCF_004916995.1 Morone saxatilis | reverse complement strand
AAAAAACTGCTCCAGTTTTCTGTGATGTCACCAAAACACAAAACCAAGGGGCTGCTCCGTTTGCAGTGAATTGGAGACAGATGACTTATGCATGTACATTTGAATGTTTATTTGAGCTTTCACATTTAGGTAAGTTTGATTTCACTGTGGTGCTCCCACTTGGAAACCACAAAATGTGCTCATATTAGCACATACGACCCTGAATAAGTCAACGAAGTCCAGCTCCTCGTCGCTGTCAGTGGACCGGGTTCAGGATTTGTCTCTTGATGACATCACAGAGAGTCATAGCTCTCCTGTATGTGCGAACGCCACGCTATCTTTCCATTGCACCAGCGAATCCAGCAGAATGCAACAGACTCTTATGCAAATCGCTGTGGTGCAAGGAAGCTGATTTTTGCTTTTGCTAATTAAGCCAGTGTGTCTGTCATTGTGTGTGTGTGTGTGT
>NW_023339774.1:10654692-10661628 GCF_004916995.1 Morone saxatilis | reverse complement strand
AAAAAAAAAAAAAACTAAAAACTGTTTCATAAACAAGTTTGCTGCTCTTTGCTGAAGATTAAAGCGAAGATACAGGCCTATAAAACACAGCATTACATTATTTAGAGAACCATACACAGGCTAACATGATTTTATTTGTTTTTATTAGTCTATAACTGCAATATCCAAATTCACAGAAAAGATGAAAAGATTCAGTGGGGGGGGGGGGGGGGGTCCTTTAAGTTAAATGTAACTGACTTACAAAACAAATCACAAAAACGTCCCGCTGGTCCTCAGATTGCAGGAAAATTGCTAAATATATATCAGCCACCTGTACCAATTACCATACCGACTTAAAACACTAGATAAACGCTTGCTATACATGTCAAGAGGGCGGAATTACAGCAAAATATGGAAAACGTCCAATCTAATGATCATTTAGGGCAGGGTTGTGGTTTGTGGCTAATTTGAGGTCAGTCTTAACGTAAACGACGGCAGCGACGTATAGGCCTCCAGTATTACCTTCTCCTGCCAACAGATGCCGTCACACAAGACCGGGCTGCAAGTGTTGCGTGTGCAAGCTGTCCGCGTGTCGATACGTTCAAATTGACCTCCCGATCGGAACAGGTAGGAGAGGCGACAGACAGAAAAGAGAGGAGGAGGAGGAGAGAGAAGGAGGAGGAGGAGGGTGTTTTATACTTGAAGTGGCTGTTAGTGTTGACGCCCATCGCTGGCAATTACGCACAATCAGTCCCGCGAGCTGCAGACCTGCTCCTCGTGTACAATGGAGCCCCGCGCGCCGTGGAACCTGCGGGTGAGGCCCGCGAGCTGCTCAAGTGCGTGCAGCTGCGGGCGCTCCAGAGAAAGCTCACTTCCCCCGCAATTAGCTACTCGTTTCAGTTTTAACAATGGAAAAACTGGTTTATTATCAGCTCCTCTGGCAGTCGTTTAGTTTAAAAAAATTGGCGTCCATTTTTTTTGGTGGGGCGGGGGTATTATTTGTGGGTGTCTGAAGTGGCTCTGAGAAGTTATTTTCTCCTAATTGTCAGGCTTATCTTGATTTGACAAATTTACCGAGACTTGAATGGCACTTTACTGTCACAGCCTCACACACAAAATGACCTGTGGTTTAATTATGCAGGCTATTGGTTATTAGAGGTTTGATTTGAACGCTTTAAGTGAGTTCAACAGAAAATGAATACAGCTCCTTGCTGTGCACCCTTTAATCTGCGGTTGGACTTTTTTTTCTTCCTTCTTATTTAATCACAGGTCAAACGTTTTGAAAAACAACTTTTACTCCAGACTTTGTTTCCAATAATATTAACAAAAAAATATCAATCATTTCAAATGAAATCTTTCCAACAGATGACTCTGAACATGAGTGGATTGTGCGGACTTGTCGGAAAGCTTGGGATGAGGTTGCTGGCGTTAATCCTGAGAAGTCTGTTGCATCCAGACCCGAAGAGTCCAGCAGTATCAACTGATACGTTTTGCATTTTATTTTCAGGAATTGGCTATTAAAACTGTTGGAAATGTTGATTATTATTATTTTTTTGTCCTGTATAAGTCTTTGACATATAAAGAATGAACATCAAAACGTTATATTGTCTCTTTTTATGTTATTTATTTTCTTTTGTTGTACATTGAGTTGTAACCACTTCATCTTAATTTCCATATAGCCTGTGTGTGTATTTTAGTGAGGTAGAGAGTATGGAAATCTACAGGCGGCACAATATGTATCCTGTCTTTCATTTGGTTTGATTAAATAAACATTGATAATTTAAACATACTGTATGCTGCTGTTTTGAGTTAAGTAGTTGGTTGTGCCAACATACTATGTTTGTTAGAATTCAATCTGATGTCATTGGCATGTCTACCAATCAGAAGCATTTACTCTCTGACTGAATATCAAACGTCTAAGGGTGTTTTTGTTTTTTGATCATAGCAAATAAAAAGAAAGTGATCTGAAACACATAAATGCTTTTCATGGATTCCTGTTTGTTTCTGCTGATGTCTCACACAGAAGTTTACTTGATACTGGGACAGTTTTGATGCACTTTTTATCCCAAATAGTAAGATTTTTTTGGGCCTATATCTCTTATATGCACATTCAAATCCCCTGTCCATTTATGCCATTAAACAAGATCATATATATTTAAGTTTAATGCCGCAGTAGGTCATCATCAAAAAGTTAAATAGTCATATTTCAGAACCAAATGTATGAGAAGTATGACCCATGCATGATCTCCAAGATGAAATATTCTAAATTATATCTGTTGCTAATGTGCAGGTAATGTTAAAAGGGCACAGTTCTGCTGTGTGACCGTCTTGTTTTCATTAAAGACCAAACTACTCAACGTCTTTAGCAGAGCATGTGTTGCCCTTTAATCAAATAAACAACCTCTTTTTTTAAAAGTTAAAAGATTAAAAAATGTAAATCAATAAATAAAGTGAATAAGTGGAGTAAAGGGAATTTTATGGGCAGCAGTCCTGTGCACAAAGGCTTTCCCCAGGATGCACCCTTCCTGCTTCATAGCAAATACACATTCACAGAAAATGCACACACACACAGACACACACACACACACACTAGGATGTACACAACTAGCCACATAAATATGAGCAAAATACACAAACCCACAAACAAAGAACTAAACATGTACCAAACCACAAAAAACACATAGAAGATACAATTACTTCATATTTATTTATTTTATTTGTACGTTGGTCCAATTGTGCCCAATTTCCTTTTTGTGCCGCACATGTTGTTTGGGAAAATAAAAGTGAATTATTGCTTAATTAATTTATCCTAAAAAATGATCCAAAACCACAAAAATATCACATTCTATTTTATTGCATTTTAGTACACAAAACATTTATGATGCACAGTCTATCAAATAAACTTTTTTGTTTCATTTCATGTTTTTTAACAAAAAACAATTTCAGAGGGAAAAAAGTGCTTTACAGGGATTTACCAACTCAATAAATACAGGGACATTGAGGTCTTGTTGGATCCTGTTCTTCACACAATGGCCATGGCACTAAAATACAGATGCACACTCTCTACCCCTGTCAGTACACACACACACACACACACACAGACACACACACACACTGAAAAACACACACATGTACAACCCCAGTCTGATTCATATTGTCCATATTGTACCAATACACCAACACTCCATTTCCCTCTTTGTGTGAGTGACACACACTCAGAGGCTGAACAAGCAACCTTAGAAATTATAAATAAAAACAATACACTTGTTTGGAAATGTGAAAATATGTAACTTGTCAGATTTTATAGGAATGTGAAGTTTGACGAGTATGCTCATCCCAGACTTCCTAGTCCCTCCGTTTCTCATGTCATATTAAAGAAATGTAACAGGTTGTGGCGCTTAATATCTATTAGCTCCCGCTACCTGTTTACTGCCGTATTTAATAATACCCCCCCCCCCCCAGACATTGTGCTTTATGGTTCCTTCATGATTAACACTCCCAGGCTGCCTGTGGACATATCTTGTGAACGGAAAACTGAAAATCCTCATAATTTTGTTCTACACAATTAAATTAAAAAAACACCCAAATCTTTCTTTAATGATGAATTACGGGCTGGAATTTAAATTAGCTGATTCACTGCTGTCAACAACTACAGCTTCTGATAATAATGGAAAAGATAAGGCACACAATATTTTTATTCCTTAACAAAAAATCTAATTCTACACCTCATTTCAGTGACCAAATGTAACTGGGAAGTTTCTGGGTTTTTTTTTTTAGATGTCATAAAGTCACATTGTCATTCCTAAAAAAAATATTTCGAGTCAACATTTTTGTAGTTTTCCTTCATGGTTGCTTAGAGAGAAAAGAGAGAGGTGTCTTACCTCTAATGTGGCCTACTGTGTGTGCCTGGCCCTTGGGCCACAATGGCAGTTTCCCCCTTAAATTTCCCCCTCATTCTTTATCTTCAGTATTCTGACATCACTCAAGAGGTGTCAGTCCTGCTTCCTCGTTCAGTTTCATCCCTTTAAAACTCCCTCCACCTTCAAGTCAAAGGGCGGATGAGTCGAGTGGAGGATACTGTACATGTGAAGCAAAATGGGTCCTTTTCGGTGGTGTAAAATACAGTCAGTGAGTTCCTGCTAATGATAAATGCTTCACGCTCATTTTTGACGGAGTGGCTGCAGGTGGGATATTCCTGTCCTCAGAAAGAAAAAAAACATAAGGACAGATGTGTCTTAGTTTTTCCTCTTCCTTTCCATTTCTTTTTCTGTTTCAGAGTGGGCAGGGCTCCTGTAAGATGTGTCTTTTCTCCAAGCTGACTCCTGCGTGACCTGTGGTCACAGACGTCAGTGATGGGAGATGAAGGGTGAGGATCCAGAGGTTTAGGGGTCATAAGGGTCATAGTGGTGGAGCACTAGCGGCTGAGGGGGAGCTGGGGCAGCGACATGGTCTGGTGAGGGAGACTCTGAGAGGTCAGCACGGAGAAGGGATGACCTGGAGAACACAGTAGAATGCAAAAAAGTAAAAATAGTGAAATAAAGAAAGAAATCTGCATCAGAAACCTAATAAAAAAGCCTATTGGCTCCACAAAAATCAACTACAACTCACTGTCGATGTACCCATGAAGGGCCACCATGCGCGCCCGCTCAGGACTGCCAAAGGGGGAGTAATGCAGCTCATCGGGCAGGGACGAGGGTATCCTGGACTGGGGATGACCTTGGGGAGCCCCACTGTGCTGGGGCGTGTGCTTTTTGTGTCTTGCTCTGCAGTTTTGAAACCACACCTATGAAGACGCAATGTAACCAGACATCATGTAGCTATATTCTTGAAATAGAATATGTGGAGTTATTTCAGAAAGTACGTTTTCACAAATGACAGACAAAACTGTGCAAATATATTTCGTAATATAGGTGCGCATATCATATACAGCTACAACTATTATAACATAATTCGATTTATTACCAAAGTGTTGATGTCTTTGTACTGACCTGTATAACTCTCCTGCTGAGGCCTGTCATGTCGGCTAGTTTCTGTAGCGTCTGGGCATCTGGATTGTTGTCCTGGGCAAACTGAGCCTGCATGATCTGCATAATGAGACAAAGCATCAAATCAGATGTTGTTTAAATCAGTTTATTGCACAGACCATGAAATACTGGATTTGGGCTTCAAATGTGGTTAGAGGGTTACACATTCACAAAATAAGCTGCAAACTGTATGAGAACCACATTGGTTTTAAGCTAAGATTGGTGCGACGTGTGTGTCTGACCTGTAGCTGTTCTGCAGTGAAGGATGTTCGTGCCCTTTTGGCCGGTTTAGGTTGACTATCTTGTTCTGTTGGAACTGCTCCTTCTAACGTGATACCATTGCCTGAAAAACACAAAAACAGACATGTGAGATGACAGACAAATGTGTTAACCATTTAAAATGTCCAAGACAGTCCCAGGAGATGTATTTAGGACATGGACACGGTATCAAAAGGGACTTTATTTCTTTTCTTCCTCATTTTGGAGGGAGGCTTGAGCTCTTGTAACATGATCAACTAATCCACTCATTATGTAGGAATCCATCAAAACTGGCCAGACATACTAAATCGTCAATAATATAAAAATAAAAGATAAGAAATAGTAATTTTGTGCAATGGTAAATTATGCAATATTTTTTGGCTCACAAAACAATATAAATTACATTAAAATTCACAACACCAGATAACCGCTCTTATGGAAGTACTGTTGAGCAAACATCTGGGCAAACAACAGTGAATTTGTCAGAATTTGCTACTCACCACTCTCAGCCGCTCGTTTGAGATTCTCCACCATGGTGTCGTAGTGGATCCTACACAGGACCTTATCCTCCACCAAGCCAAACTCCTCTCCCGTGGACAACTGCCTCTTACACGAGTAGCACGCAAAACATGCCAAGTGGTATGCATTTCCCCTTGCACGGCGCACCCAGTCGCTGGCGTATATCTGCCGCCCACAGCGGGCACACTTAGTACCAAACCTACTGTGAGGGAGAGAAAAAGGAGAACAGAGGCAGTGGAGGAGAAGCAGGAGAGAGAGAAACAGAACGAGGAATTAGTGAGACGTAGGTGGGGTATATAAGCAGCATTGCGGTCGAGAAAATTGCATTTTAAATCTTATCTCAAGGCCATTTTCCACGTAGTACACACATAGAATTGAACATGCACAGACATCCTTTTCTTTGAGAATATGTTGAGAGAGCTGAAGTTGAAAATAAGTGTTTTTAAACTTAAAGTTTTGGCAGAACTCAAAGGGTTTAAGGAAGAAACCTTGGAGGAGGATATGGCCTTCAAAAAAGACTCCTGACTGCGGCTGCAAGCTGAGCCTTGAATGCAAACAAACCAACACCTGCAATTTCCTGACTGATGCCTGAAGGCCCTGACATGTACACACACTCGCACACAAACACAGACACACACACACACACACACACACACCAGGAAACACACCAACACACATGCGAACCGGGGTGGTTTTACACACAGTGGAAGATGAAGAAAAACTTGGATGACATCATTTGAGATCGCCACGCTGTAACTGATAGCAACGGTGAGGTCAGGCAGCATATAAACCTAAACCACCTGACTTACTGTTCTGAAGGGGTGGGTGGTGTTGGGGGGCAGGGCGGTCGAGGGGCACAGAGGGGAGACGATGAAAGGTAAATGGACAGAAAGTTACAAAAGGAGAGAGGCAAGAGTCAGCAAATGCTTTAAGACGATTCATCATGAGCTCCAGACAAGATATTAATATCTGAAATATGTGAATGTGTATAAATGTGACCGAGGGCAGAATGAGACAAATAGAAGGGTGAAAGAGCATTAGGGCAGAGATAAAGACTGCCAAGAGTTTTTTTTTTTCTTTAAGCATAAGGCTGGTGTTATTATAATTTCCTTGCTGTCAACTAATCCCACAAAAAGACCAAAACCAATAATGTGTT
>NW_023339774.1:10652818-10654677 GCF_004916995.1 Morone saxatilis | reverse complement strand
TTTTTTTTTACCTCCCTACACTACAATCCCATTTAATCTCATAAAATATCTTTTTAAATGGATTAAAAATATTGAATAGTTTCCTAAAACACAAACGAGTGAATACTGCATATGATGAGGGACTATTTTCAGTGCCGTATTAAAACACATTAGGTGTTTTAGCCAGTTTTTACAGATGCAGGGCAGCAGTTTTAAACGATAGAGGTCCTAAAGGAATAAGCTATATCTGGCTTTGGCTACACAGACAGTACTTGGTTAGTTTTGGTCTTATTAAATGGGATTTGTTGAAAAAATGAAAAATATAGAATATCACCAGCCTTATCCTTTAACTGAGCAGCTGGCACTGGGGAGTATCCAGAAAAAGTCCACTTTAATGCAACCGAAATATTATACAAATGTTCTGTTTTACACCAGAATCAAAAGAGAGTAAGCTCCTCGTTTAAAGAGCACATTATGGGTTTAATGGGTATAAAATGCTTTAGGTTTGAGAAGGTTATGGGTAGGTTAAGAGCCATTGTTGGGGGTCAGCAGCTGCCAATTCTGGTGAAGGAGGCAGGATTTGTAAGTAGTCCGTGAGAAAGTGCTGCCTCAAGGATAAAACTGGGGGCAAGAAGAATAACGGCAAAGCTTATTGCCCGGTTTTAGCTCGAAATTAAAAACATTTCCATATTGATGGGATTGTTTTGTAAAGCAGGCAGTGACACAGATGACACATGTTTTACTAACACGTGTAGCTACTTCTTCCTTTACTCTGCCTTATTTCAGCAGAGATGAAGAGCAAAACTCACAGAAGCAGCACAGCATCGCAAACATGAGCCAAATTCAAAGAGCAGTCACTGGTTGAAGACCTGGTGAGGGCAGGATGAAAAGAATTGACATGGAGAGAGGAAGTAAGTGGCTGAGGGAAATAGCAAAGTAAAGAGCGTCGATGGCAGAGAGAGGGGGAGCAGGGGGACGGAGAGCAACGAGGGTTGCCAAGTGAGTGGGTTTGGCAGCGCATCAGTGCACTCGAGTCCACTCTATCTGGGATGAAAGCATACTATAGCCCTGACATCTCGCAAACTCGCTGTATATGAAGCTTGTTGGCCAGGAGTTTTATTTTCCTGTATGCAGCATTGTAAAGAATATTTATAGGTCAACCATAAATGCCTACTGTTTGGGGATCTGCTTCTTATCTGTCTCATTCCGCGTCTGTCTGTGTGCCCTCCCAGCAGGCTGTCAAGTAAACTAAATTTCATTAACACAACAATGCCCAAATAAAACACAGAGCATCTACATTTTGCCAGGCCTGGTATTCCTCATAACAAACAAATTCAGATTTACAAATTTAGAGCAAAGAAACAAGGGGGGAAAAAAGTCTTTGTGGTGACCTTGAAATAAAATTAGCTGGTATAGCACTTACAGAGGGCTTAAGTTGTCACAGATATGCGCAACTTAACCAAAAAACCTCTTATAACCCAATAAAGCCATTCCGGAGACAAATCGACTCCAGGGCTTACTGTACTGTGTGTTCGTATCATTTCAGATTGTTATGGAGAATTCCAGGCCGTTTCTACAGTAAAGAGGAAAACATTGTGGAACATTGCGACTAATCCAGCATGACAGCTTGTCAGTTTCATGCTCCGAGACAGAACCCAGAAAAGCTGCAAATCATCCCTCGTTTTAACCCCCAACCTCCACCCCAACCCCTCCCTCTTTCTACCCCCCATTTTTTTTTTTTTTTGTATCTCGTTTTGTACTTGTGTTTATTTTGGAGCAGCGTCAATCCTCACAGCCCCCCTATATCACTCACAAGAGGGAATATCCTACACCGCAAAACTCCATTTTCCCCCAGACCTCTCCTATTTGCTCCCCTTCTT
>NW_023339774.1:10643000-10652718 GCF_004916995.1 Morone saxatilis | reverse complement strand
CTTTAACCTGTCAGACAAATCTTCAAATTAACCCTTTGTAACCATACCATTTTTATGTGTTTTCTTTTATTTTTACACAATACATTAAAATTTTAAAATAATTGTATTAAATGATTGTAATATTGAAAACAAAAAAACATTTTTAAATTAAAAAAAAAATAAGCCTTAATCTACGTGGTGATAATGCATAAAATTTTCTAAAGAACTGATTAGACATTGAGATTATAATTAAAATTTATATAACATTATATTTAAGGATAAATGGGCATATGGAATCATTTCTCAATGGCATCTGGGCTGTCGATACTATAAGCCTGGAATATACAAGGTATAAACCAACATATAGCCTATATGAGACCCTGTGATAAAGGTACATTTTCTATGCGGAACACTGTAGGGTTAATTATTGCGGGTTGGCAGGGCCTTTACGGTCAGGCTGTAATATTCGGTAGCAAATAATGGCAATTATATACTGAATAACTAGTAATTTACGTTGGGGCTATTTTTCCCATCCTGGCAGCCGGTATATAAATCCCTGGAGATATCAAACATTCACCACCAGTGTTTGAGTAAAGTTTCTGTCATAGACTGTTCCAAAGCGTGTACACCCCTTCTCCACGCTATATGAAAACTCTTCCTTCACCCTCCCCTTCAAATTTAACTATAAGGCAGGCCAGATAGGCCGCGCAAACTTCACTGCAGAGCACACTCTGGTTCTCCTTGCGTGTTGCGGCTCCTCGTCGAACTTTTGCCGCTGCAGTCCCCCCCTGCCACCTATGAAGCCTTGGAGTAAAAAGCTTGCCAACCCCCCTCCATCATTTTGATTCACTTCCCTGGTAGTCAGACTCCTTCCCAAAAGTGAGGAGCGAGAGAGAGAGAGAGAGAAGAGAGAGAGAGAGGGGAAACTGGGGGAAAGGAAGAAATCCTTTCTGTTCTAGAATAAGGCTCTCTGTGCGACAGCAAGCACTCCTCGCCTCTGCAGAGCTTCATAAGTTTTGGAGTTTGTGTCAGTGGTGGTCAGCATCTTCGCGCACAGCCAACTTTTTTTTTTTTTTTTTTTTTTTTGTTAAAGAGAGAAAAGCATTTCCGTTTAAAAAAAAGCAAAACTGTTGCGCCATTTACGCCGAATGCGTGGTGTACGGATGGTAACAAGTTCTGACGCCCATCGCGAACCTCTCCTGAATCTCACACACCGAAGTTTGGAGACACGTAGCCTGTGAGACTTCCAGGGGTTCATGTTACTGGAAAAATGAAGCCTGTCCCCTCTATCAGAGGGAAAACAAGATTCTGTCCGAAGGAATTCCCACGAAGCAGGTACTATACACTTTGGGAAACCCGAGCCGAGCTTCAGTTTTGTGCTAAAAAAGGTTCAATTTGGAGAGGTACTCCCCCCACACACACACTCATCCGAGCAGCCTGGGCCGTCCTAATTTGCTTACACAGCCTGAATGTCAAATAATTCAGATTTACCAAATTGTTGAGCGCTCGGTGGATCCATCTAATATCTGTTGTCGCAGTTTATTTGCAGCCCGCAGCGTCTTGTGTGTGTGTGTGTGTGAGTTTTTGTTTTTGTCTCTCTGTGATGTCATAAGAATCACCGCTTGTGTACTGAGATCAGCTGCACGCGCCAGCCGCTGTGAAGAGGCACGCGCCTCTCTGTTATGAATAGCGTGATTTGCGGTCCGCGAGCCTCTCGAGCGCTGCCAATTCGTCTGAGAAGAATTGGATTTTAATTACAGCCATTAAAAATCAAATTTGCAATTCTTTGGGTGACCCGTTGCCTTTTTCTGATTGACAGTTGAAATTGACACTCCGGGTCCCTCTTATCCACAGCGTTTCAAACTATTTGTAATTACAGGTAGTTTTTCCCCCCTCCACTCTCGTGTCCTGGATTGCGAAGAAAATACTATTATTCTGAGAGGCATGGGTTAAGGGGAAGGGAAAAATCAATCCAAATTGAAATAGCTTCATTAAAATGTGCCTTTTGTTGCGGGGGCCCCCTTTTAACAGTTTTAACCGGGGTTTATTGTCAGGACTACTTTATATAGGAGTAGCCCTCAAGAGCTGTCTGCAAATGTCTCCCGAGGGTTTCTCAGCTGAGGGTGAGACGGGGAAAGTGATGAAGACTTTACTGAACGTTGTCTTATAGGTGATCTCTACCGAGCATCAGAGTACACCGGGAGCCTCGCGCTGCAGTGTGGACTCTAAACACGCGCCAATGGTGAGAGCTTTATTGACTATTTATGCTTTTAACGAAACAAAAAAAAACATGTCTGGATCATTCAGTGAGCCTATTTGCGCCGCAGTGGACCGCTTTTGGTCCCGTGCGGCTCCAGTGCATGCGGGACATATAGACAGGATTTATGCACATAAATATAAGATTTTTTTTTTTTTTTAAATATATATATATATATTTGTTGAATATATGCGCGCGTCATGAAAACATGGCGACATCTGCAAAAGTGGCAGTGTGCGGATGAGGATTATTCTGTGTTACTGAGCTGTGTTGATGTCCTCTTGCAGTCTCACTCGGACGGAGAATCCCAGCGGTCCAACATGGAGCGGGACGACACTCGCTCGTCCCCCAGCACCCCGTCCACCCCCTCCGTGTGCTCGCCGATCTCCACCACCAGCTCGGTGCCGTCCACCGGGAAGAACATGTGCGCCAGCTGCGGTCAGGAGATCGTGGACAGATACTTGCTGAAGGTGAGAGGCCGACCGTGTAGCTTCCACTAAAACAGGCTGAAATTGCTAGTCTGGCCACTGGGACTAGAAATTATTTTCTTCTGGAGGCGTCTTGTTTATTTGTTTACTGCCTTTTTTTTTTTACGCCGGCGTTTGCAACAAATAGCTTGTCTACAACAGCAGCCGAAACAAAGTGAAGTGAAGCAGGGTGCCATGTTGACCCCGGTCCTCTTTCGGGGTTGGATATTTGCTGGGTTTGTGGATTCAACTGAAGGCCTGGACTGAACTTTAGGCGTCCTCACTGTTGTATTTATTCTATGAAAATAAAAAAAACAGGCAGAGATGAAACTACAAAACTAAAGAGGGACGAAATATGTCACCCACATCTGTGTATACTTATGATATCGAATAAATGTAGGCTAGAAACACGCCTGCAGATTATAATACACGTATAACTCCTTTAATAATTAGTTGTATGGAGATATAACATAAAGAACAGACTGTATCTGCGCCGTAAAATGTTCGGCAACAAAAACAGACGGTGTTAAGGAGACCGCAGACACAACAGGGCTGTTTTGGTCTTTTGACTCTTTTCACTGTCAACACACAGCCATGTCTTGTCGCGTGCGCTCGCGTGCTTCCATCCCAGGCAGCCTTTAGTCGCGCGCACATGGGTGTGTTAGTCAGGAAGTGTGAAGATCATTAGTCCATTATCTGATTCTGGTTTGATCTCAGTCCGACAACACGTTCACTTCATTGCTAAAAAAAACACTAAATATTATGAGCGTTGTTTTATTTAAATATTTAATTAGAGGTAAAGTAAATATTTAGGCTATAGTGTTTTTTAAAATTTAAATTTTAAATTTTAAATGAAACTAATAAGACTGAATATATTTTATTTTTGTTGTTATGTGGAAGTCCAGGCCTGTTAGAATATTATCTGAAGCTGGAGCTTCTCTGTAATAATCTTTAAAATCATTTTTTAGACAACTGACACGAAAAAACACAACGTGATTTTTTTTTTGTCATTTTCAAACAATAAATAAATAAATAAATAACATGATAATATACGTTCTTGTAATACATTAAACTCTGTTGTGTACAGCACTTTCTGAATCTTTATTATTTTTATAGAAAATAATTAGCCCTCTTGTGTAAAATATTTCTCACTTCATGATACTGTAAATAAATTAATCTCTACAGATGTGATGTTAGATAGATTATTCTTTGGTAGATGAAATTGTCATCAATCATTTTTACATTCAAATCTATAAACATTATTAAGTTCATTGAGCAGGATAATGGTCATAAGCTTCATTTTAACAATTCTAAAATCAACAGAGCAGTGTGAGGTGATTTTGTGATCATAATGAATTAATTAATGCATGTGAAATATTTTGAAAATGGGCACCGAAATGAAAATACTATCCGAAACGGATGTAAATCATTTCAACAGCCACATATTACAGATTTGTCCCTTTTTGTTTCTTGTTTTTACGCCTGGTAATTGTGTGTGTTTTTTCCCCGTTTTGCTAAAAGATAGACTGAATCTAAACGATGCTTTAGGGTTCGATACTTCTCAATATAAATTCATTTGAGTAGTAATATTAGTCGTTACCCTTTCATATAAGCCAATGATCAATTATTAAGTCCATTTAGTAATATTAGACTTAAGTATAAAATAGTTTTGCTATATCAGAAAACTCATGAAAGCACGACCGATCTAGAAAAACATAGGTAGGCAACCCAGACTCACTAAATGATATTAAAATGATACCATCGTATATAAATGACAATGCTTCCTTCTCCCTTCTCCTTATTAAGCTTCACTGTTAGATGTGGAAATTATATGGAAATATTTTTGTGTTGGCATGAGGCAATACTACCTTAAATTATTATTACACCGATTGAGGGACACACACACACTATCCCTGCCCCTGCTTATCAGTGTGTGTGTGTGTGTGATGTTGTCTCTTCGCAGGTGAACAACCTGATCTGGCACGTGCGCTGTCTGGAGTGTTCCGTCTGCAGGACGTCGCTACGTCAGCACAGCAGCTGCTACATCAAAAACAAAGAGATCTTCTGTAAAATGGATTATTTCAGGTAGGGTAAGTTTATGACCATGTTTTCAAAATAACATGTCTACTCTGTTAGCATCTCCCTCCCTCTCCCTCTCTCTCTCTCTCTCACACACACACACACACACACTCCCTTTGAGAGGGATGCGGGTTGCCTCATGTGTTATTGAAAGACCTTTTCAAAAACTCTCAAAGTGTGTAACAAAATAAAAGTCTTTAACTGCAGTGCGCAGCTGAAAGATCCCCCGGGTTGTTATGGCTATCCAAAACACAACATTTCCAGTAGCTAGAAAAAGAAAAACCGAATATCTGGACTACCAGAATGCATGTTGGGAAAGCGTGTGCCTTTATCTAACAAAACCAACCTTAAATGGCAGTATTGTAGTTTTTGGACGTTATATACAGGCTATGCTTTTTCGGGGTTGATGTTTTTGACCACGTTTCACCACTCAGATCGTATCAGATTGTGAGTGGCGCTTTGCAATAACATTGGATTATATAAGTGATTAATTTCCCGTGGACCGTGTCGGACCAGATTGGACCTGTTTTTATTCGACCACAACATTATAGGCCAGCATCTTCGCATTTTTTTGTTGTTGTAAATAAACCTTACACACACACACACACACACACACACACAGCAGTTATCTTTAAGCTCGCGGTGGCTGTCGTCGGGAGAGGGGCACGTGAAACGAGCGGAAACCGCCGGAAATGTCCGTTTGAGTGTGTAGCTGTCTGAGTGTAGTCGGTCCCAATAGGCGGACAAAGTGCTCACATAACTCACAACTCACATAAGAAAGAGAAAAATGCCTAAACTCTATCATATCCTATTTCTACTGGACATCGATGACCTAGTGCGAATCAAAAATATGAACTACTATTGTCAATTAGAGTGAAAAGGGATAAAAACAGGTATTATTATTATTATTATTATTATTATTATCAATTAATTGCGGAAAAAATGTCCTGTAATTAAAGCTATATTCTAATAATAAAACATATCACATCATTGTTATTAATATAATTTATTTCTATCTATCTAGATTTTAGATGACAATTTTCTTATTTTCACGCAACATTGAAAGACACTAGGCTGAATAAACAAATAAAGATAGTGATGCAGAGATTAATTGTAATTCAGTGTTGAATTTAGCTTATTTACATTCATTCAGCACACTGTCTTTAATGTATCAGAGGAGGAAAAACTGATTTTTTCACTGTGTGTGTGTGTGGTATCTGAGGTTAAATGGGGTTCACACATTGACAGCATATATGAGGGTTCACACCAGCAACAACACAATAGTAAAATTCTGTGCTGTAGCCTGAAGCTGGTGAGCTTTATGTTGAATGGACACACATGCATGCCTGTGCACGTCAGTCTGTACGTGTGTGCATGTGCGAGTGCTTGGACCTGTGAGTGATCTTTGGTGTTTGTCTGATTGAAACCTGACACCAAGCCACCGCTCTGAGGTTTATAATCACCAGCAATTAGTTGTCCTCCACCCCAGACCCTCAGGCCTCCAGACCAGCAATTAGACCGCCCCAAGTGCCTGGTCAGCATGTTTCTGATCTGAATGTGTCTCCTATATCCAAACTAAAAACACACACACACACACACTGAGACAGATATGTGCACACTTACACATAGACGCACACCTAAATATGAAAACATGAATATGAAACACTTACATGCATAAAATAGCAAGAATGCACTGTACACATTGCCTCCTTTTACAACTCAAACGAACGTACACATACTGACACACACTTGCACGCCGACACAGCCACACACACATAAACATACACTGAGATCTCTGTTTGTTTATGCATGTCCAGCAGCTGCCAATCATTTAGCTCATTTTTTCACAAAATGGAGATTTTTGTGTTTTCTCTGCCACATCATAATAATATTTTATCTGACCCGTCTCCATTAAATTCTCCTTCACCATTCACCCCTCTCGCTCTCAAACATGCAGAGTGGTTTTAAAATATTTCAGGGCATTAGAAAATGGTAATGAGCAGTACAGCTGTAGTTGTCACTGGGTCACATATTATTATATGCTCATCAGAGAAATCCTACACTGTAATTATATGAAATACAAAAAGCGTGGCTGAATATAGAAGCAATAAATGTGTTCACACTAATTATTGACCCACGAGGATAAGGATTACAAGTATTACCATGAATTTCTAAAGGACTACTGTATATTAAAGACGCACTACATGCACAGCTAATTCGAGGTAGCCTGTGAGCCACAGCTAGCCATAGCTAAAGCTAATTTATGCCCACTTTCATACCTGTTTCCTGTACCTGAAAAATCTATTTGTTATACCACATAAATAATGCATTACCTAAATGGAAAAAAACACTAGATATAGTAAATTAGTGCAGTGATTATAATCTAAGCCTCTGACTTTAGTTAAACTACATTTAGCCTAAATCACATATTTAAATCTGTAGATAGATAGATAGATAGTTTATTAAGAATGATGTTCCAGCTCATAAAATCAAGCATTATTTAAATCTGTTAGTACTAAATGAACTAAGTAAATAGAAATAGATAAGATAAATAGATAATAGAATGACTGAACTAGAATAAGACCGATGAAAATAGAGCTAGATGTTAGAAGATTCGATCCCATGAGTATACATACATGATAAGACACTTAACTAACTGTAAGATTATGGACCTTTGATTGTAGATTTGTTTAAATGGCTAAGATTAGAGCTATAGCAGTCATATTTTGTTGAGACACAAGGTCGTTATCCTAATAGTTAATGGTTTGACCAGATGTTCCACAATCATGCATATTATTTTCGTCTTTTCCCAACTCCGCAGGTACCTGCGTCGTTACTGCTCTCTGCGTTTCGTAAGGCAGTATGAGACCATGATAAATTTGCACCATTGCTTTTCGTAAAACAAATTGTTTGATGACGCAATTATACTTTGGCTTTTTTAACAAATAGACGTCTTTTATCCATGTCAAAACAAACCACCAATCCATCAATGATTGATAATTATGAATTGTATGTCTTCAAAAGGTTCAGAAAGAGCCTGAACTATTATGACAAAGATAGAAACACAGCTATTTCTCACTCTAAACAAGCAAAATAGATAAATAAATTACTTATGGAGTTGATAGTCTGCAGAGGGTCAAAACTGTTGATCTAGACGCTCTGTCTGATAAACTTAATACCTTAAGTTCTCCGGCATGGTAGGTCAACCAACCTGGAAAAAGCGATACTAACCTTTTTCTTAGTTTAGAATAAACTTGGATGTATCATGTGAGAGCTTTTCTGCATGGCTGGAGTCTGTACGATGAATATAATTCTGTAACAAATAGCTAAACCTACCAATATCTGTGGTTTAGGCCAGATTTGCAATACTAGCCTAACCCACACCACGGATCCACTGAGCGCTTCCTGGCTGCTTCATAACCTCTTGTGATTGAGTAATATTTACCTCATCGTTCAGCTCTTCATCCTGGCCTTTGGACTGACAGTTGCTTTAATTGGGCTAATAGCAGGGAAATCAGACTGGGTTTCCCTCCTTATACGTGTCGTGGTAAGTGTGCTATCGGGGGGAGGAAGGTGAGTGTGGTGGTATGGTCTCAAGCATGGCGGCGCGCGGTGGCGGCTGTGGTGCAGGACAGGTCTCACTTGTGCTCTCAATCATCATACCCATTGTCAGCCCAGGGCTTGCCCCTCACACACACACACACACGCAAACCATTGCTTTATCAGCCTCCTCCCCTGAACCCCCTCGCCTCCCCACAACCCTCCCTTGCCTCGCTCCGTAGAAACATCATCCTCGTCCGTGAGCTGCAGGCCACACAGGAAGTTGCATTGCTGCACTAATCAGGGGCACCCTGGGATACTGACAGTGTAACCAGAGTCTGTGTTTGTAGGGAACTTTGTGGGTGAGGTGTGTGTGCATGTGTATGTGTCTCTTTATGTGTGTGTGTGTGTGTGTGTGTGTGTGTGTGTGTGTGTGAGTGAGAGAGAGAGAGTATTGTAACAATAATTATTCATCAACCCACCTCTGGTTAGCTGATTAGGTCTCCATAGCAACAAAGACAAGTACAGAGTGATTTGAGTTTTTATTAAGAACTGAATGAATTCAAATTATAATAAGACATCTGTCACACAATGCTACACATTTAAATAAAGACTGCTCAGTCAAAGCATTGAAATAGATGATTCATTTTGTAAAGCAGATTGGTTATTAGAAAGAAAACTGCCTATGTTCACAGTTACTGCAGCCTCAAAGAACAGAGAATACAAATGTTAAGGTTTCTTCTGTGCAAGGTTAACATGTTAAAGCCTGATAATGTATCAAATCTGTTAAAAGAAGTTGTCTGTAAAGTATTTGATTCCCTCTAACACGAAGCTTGCGTCTTAAAACCGCACAGTCAAGCAAGAAATCTCTTAGGACAAATCTAATAGAGATTAGAGTATTCTCATAGCACATCAGAAATAATCCAAAAAATGTGTACCTCCTCAAGCCCCTCTTTCAGCGGCAGGTGAATTACTGGAAAAAAAATGTAAAGAGAAGATGAAAGAAGGGGAGCAAATAGGAGAGGAAATGAGGAAAGAGCAAATAAGATAAAGGGAGGAAAGAAACAGGAGACAAGGAGTGAAAGGTAGAGAGGAGAGTGGAAGTAAAGTAAAGACGAGAGGAGGAAAGATGTACTGTGAGGAGATGTGAGGGCAAGATGAAGGATGAGAAGAATGGAATGAGAAAAGAAGATTTAGGGAAGTGAAAAGAGGAATTGAGAAAAAAGAGGAGATGAAATGAGAGTAAACCTGAAGAGTAGATGAAAAAGGAGTACATGAGGAGATGAGATAAGAGGAGAGGAGGAAAGGGGGTAGGAGGAAAGGCGAGGAACAAAAAGAGCAAATGAAGGGTGGAGGAGAGGAGAGGAGAGGAGAGGCTAAAGCACTTTACTCTTTT
>NW_023339774.1:10637539-10642900 GCF_004916995.1 Morone saxatilis | reverse complement strand
GGAAGAGTGTTTATATTTCCTCTCTTGTGCTGCGCAGAGAGTGATTTTGAAGTTTACACTAGAACCAAAGTGTGGAATCTTTTTTGAATCCTGATAGCTGCTAGATTGCCTCGCTATGAGTTGATACTGCGAGCACAAGATGCCTTTTACTGACTTAACAGCGCTCCATTTGACTGCCGTACTTACTGTGTGTGCGTGTGTGTGTGTGTGTGTGTGTGTATTGTAGCCACAATAATGGAAGATATTAGAACTTCAACACTCCCACACAGACGTTTTTTTAACCCATGTGTTAGTCCAGTTGTAGTCAGATGAACTCGACTTGAACTGTGGTTTGTGGTGAAAGGAACAAGCTCACAAGTTCTCCTGTAATAACTTCACAGGAGTTAAATGGAGGGTTTGTTAGGTTGCACCTGAAAAGAGCCTAACGTGACAGGAGACTACTAAACCGGCTAAATCTGAAAACACAATTTCAGTGCAACAAAACACTGAGTCCACACTCCACACTATTTTTTTTGAAAGATCTGCCACTGCTTATCATTTTTTTATGATCACAAAGCGGTCATCTGGCAAAATAAACCGATACACATTAGTTAAAAAGTGTCAGTATGTTCAAAAAGTTCATCAGAGGTGATGGTAAAAGTGGTGTTTATAGCTGTTCTGAAAGGCCACACTAAAAGATGGGGTGAAAGGCCGCTCTTCGCAATAATTATTATTAATATAACGTAGACAGTGCTCACTTTCCTTAATGGCATTCATAGTACACACAAAAAAAGTGACAAAAGTAGTTAAGAAAGAGAAAGAAAGAGCTTGAGAAAGAAGTTAAAACCCTGCTTACATTCTTACCTCCATGGGCGTGAATGTTGAGATATTGGATTCGGAAAGTTACACAAATTGTTGGACACAGAGAATCCCAGTTTTAACACCGGAAAAGTGTCCGAGGGGGTTTAAGAGTGTTTGACCATAGTGTAGTATATGGAAAACTTTACAACTTCTGTGTTGTGTACTTTGTCTGAGCAGGCTTACATATTTGTTTTCCAAAAGTTCAGTTTTCCACATCCACACTAAAACCAGAGGCCGCTTTATCCATTCAGGTTACTGCTTTCAAGAAAACCAATGGCAAGATTTAGATTTAGCTGGCTATAGTGGGCATGCTTTACAAAAATAACCAACCTGAGGTGGTTGGCAGTTACGGGTCCTTCGTCTGTCGCGCCACTGCACGACGGTTCCAGGCTCGGAGGCATCGTCTTGTCGTTACGGAAACCTTCAAACCTCTGCAGACGAGACACGTGGTCGAAACAAAAAATAACCCACACAAACAGTGATGGAAACATGGATGGACAGACAGATGGAGAGAGACAAAGGGGTAAAATAACAGGTAGTAGCAAGAAAAGACCCTTGTACAGGGAAGAGACACATGGGTAGTTACAGAATACATAAGATAAAGAGAAACAGACAGTCAATGGGATAAAGATAATAAAGATAAATAACCTAATGTCGAAATATGTGTAAAGATGCCGAAACTAGAGATTACAGCTCTCTGCCAGAATCAAATTGCATCTAAAATCTGTCTGGTGACCAATGAGGTTGGAATTTCCTTTCTTGCTACTCACAAAAGAATTAGCATAGTGTATCACTTGTGTTTCTCTAAAACAGGGATTGTGTCAAGACAATACTGTTAAAGGAATCGGACTGTAACGTGTTCTCTGTGCATTTTGGATACAATCACACCTGCATTTAGAAACATTTTAGTGCCAAGTTTCAGTTCTGACCACATAACAAGTACAGGAAGAGAAAAAAAGACAGAGAATAAGAAAAAAAACCCCCATCAACCAGACATTTTGAAATCATTAGACCTCCTAATAAACACTGACAGCAGTTCTCTGAAGAGCAAACTCCAACTTCCTCCCACAAACAGCAATATTAAACTGATGTATTGATTTTGTTTGTGTTTGGTCAAATAGACAGTAACCGAGCAGGTCTGCGTATCCAGCTCACAATCACACCCTAAGGCATGAGGGAGGATAAAGAGGGAGCAGCTGGGGAGCAACAACCAACGTCTGCACTCATTCCTTTCAAAACCACCTTCCAAACATCTCCACCAGCCCAACACAGAACTCTTGAAACCTGTGGAGAAAAAAAAAAAGACAAAAACAAAAAAACAACAGTCACGTACATGATGGGCATGAGGAACCCCGGCGCTTGGTGCGACAGCGGGAATATGATGCTTGTAAATGGCACTGAATCAAGTTACACAAATGAACAAAAGCACACACACATTCTTACATACTGGCCCAAGAAATAAATAACATGTATAGCCAAGAATAGGTCCAAAACAATGACCATTCCAACAGCCAGAACCCTTCCCTTCCACCTATTCCTAAAGCTGTGTAGCTGGAATGTATATAGATCTACTGCACGTAGAGCCAATCAGGCCATACTGAGTCTTATACAATCCAAAGCTTAACTTATGGGAAAGTTAAGCTGAAATGTTGTCTAGTTGTTTAGTTAAACCTCTCGATTTTAATTATCTTATTATTATACAGGAGTAAAGGCAGCCCTAGAAAAAGCATAGCAGTAAGAGCTTAATAAGGATGAAACAAGTGTTATAGTTCAGACGATTTTGGGCTAAATTATGGATATATTCATAGGAGTATTCCAGTCATGATAAAAATTTCACATACAAAGAATGTAACATGCATAACATACAACTTGGCTTAACTGTGTATTGGTATAAATACAGAATTATACAGTAATGAATTAAGACACAATTGTTTAACAGTTGAAAAGGTCCATTTGGAAAGCCATGGATGTTTGTGAAGAGTTTGAGGGAAACCTTTCAATAAACGTTCATCAAAGTGATTTCCTCTCTTTCAAAGCTATGTAATAAAGTCAAGATGTAAGCCTGGAAATGAGACAACAGCTTCAACACCGACGGTCTGTGACTCACTTATCCCAGCACGTCACTTCTGGGTTGGAACCGGCAAAGACAGGCTCGCTAAAAAAAACATCACATTCAGCTGGCTCTGAGGTTGGTGGAAAATTGCTCATATCTCGCTTGTATAATAATAACAGGTAGTACCAGCTTCAGTGTATTGGAGGTATTCTTTTGACCGAACACACTATCATTTCAGTGGTCAAACAGAAGCGTAACCCTTGGAATTTACCAGGACTTATCAATTGCTTAGAAAATGACCAGAGATTGCTACCATGCACAGGGGAATGCCTTTTAACCTGACTGCACATATAAAAATACTTGGCAGGCAATTAGATGAACTATCTATCACCGTCTATCATGAGGGAACTTCAACCAATCATATTAACGAACCATAATGGAGTCCAAATCTTTCCACAGTCAGTCGAGAGAAGGGCAAAAACATTTTTTCCATTGAGAAAAGCCATCGGTCCTATTCTCTGCTCTTCTTTCAATGAAAAAAAAATACTCTCCAGTTCTGATAGAACCGCTGATAGCAGCATCTACACTAACCTCTTTAGCAGCCGCCATTGTTGTTTTGGGGCAAGTTGTGTGTGTGTTTTGTGTGTGGTGTGTCCGGATCCCATCGTCACACACGCCTAGCATTAAACCACGCCCGGTATCTTATGCCGTAGCTGCTAGTACTCTCTGTATAGGACGCTGACTGGTTCCAACACTGTACTGGCCAGTAACGCACAGATTTAAGCCTGGCAAGATGGATTCTCTCGTGGTGTTTTGACAAGGTTAGAATCTAGTTCACAATTGTGATAAAAATCTTCGTCTTGATCTTGGTGAAGTGGCACCCTTTTCTACAGGAAAGGTTTCGGAATATATGGTGACAATCATTCATTAACCTCTAAGCTTTTCTCCTCCTGCTACTCAGCAATAGGAGCAAAACACACAGGAGTTAATATCCCAAAGCAGGCTGTGTTGCACAATATGATAATAATTTTGACTGACATATTCATCTCTAGCTTGTTAAAGCATGTCATGGGATGAAATTATGAATTTCAAAATCCATCTTTATCAGCTGGGACACAGTGAGCAGTTTGACAGCAAGCTGAGAGGAAAAGAACAGCTATAAGATAAAAACTCAACCCAAACTGCAGCAGTGACGTTCACCCTCTGACCGACTTGAGATCCATGTAGTGGGGTAAAACAAAACTAAATATCCAATCCAATGTTTCCTGCCACTCACTTCGCTTCCTCACTCAGCGGCCAGAAAACACGCCAGCACACAGCGAGACACTTTCTTTGAGTTGTTGATCGGCTGCCACGTGCGTAAACTTTCATGCATGGTGGCCTACTTCCAGTATGTCACGTACTTGCAGAGGCAGGAAGATATTAAAATACAGTTTAATATAGACCTGAACGTGTAGGTAAAACACGTTAGAGACATCAAACGAATGTTTGAAAGAGACATCAGCTCAGGGATGCAGCAAAACTATTTTTCTCGGGAAAAGAAATTCTGGCTGATGACCTGCTCGCTAATAAAATCCAGATGAACACCACTGTAGTGCAGTATTGCTTTAGAAAAAAACTCTTTTCATTGTAGAAATTAACAGAGGACTCTTGTAAGTGTATGCAGAAGGTGTTGACAGACACTGTGCGTGAAGTAGTTTAAAGTTATTGGCCCAATGACACAGGTGTGGTGTTAATTCAAGATTTAAGATATAAACAGCTACGAATTTAGCCGTATAATGGAATAACTAAAATAACAAAAGCTATTTCTGGTTGGAATGGTGGATTGAGCCCCGTTACAATGAACCTGTGAGGAGATTTATCCAACAACGTGTTGTCTTAGAGGCGGCAGCATTGACCTTGACCTCCCTCTACTATGCGTTTGTGTGTGTGTGTGTAGGGCGTGATTCGTCTCTATACAGGATATCCCTTCACCCATTGCCAGTAGGCTGTCTATTGTTAAGAGACAGGCATAGGTTCTGCTGGGATCCCACTGTTCTGTAAACTGAAGTAGTAATGATAAAAGGAAAATCAACTGATGCTGATAATCTTTTACCGCAAACCACAATTTTCATCATTTCACTTCAATCATCTTTATTATTATTATTAATTAAGTAATCTTGCTGGCCTTGTCTGTGGCAGCAGGGACACCAGCTCCTTAACTTTTTTAATCTCTGAAATGATTACATTTGTGTAATGCACAGATATTTAGTCTGTCAACCTTTGCAGGAGACCACAAACTGCAGCCACAACCAGTGTCCACTGAGCAATTAGGATGCATAAGATTTTTACTTTTATAAAAATGAATCACAGTTTGACACTTACCCTCACCTGTGCGTGCGCCCAACGCACCACCAGCTTCTTGGACAAAGCTAGCTTTCCATTTAAACACTGGATCGCCCTTTCTGCCTCCTGCGCAGTCACACACA
>NW_023339774.1:10637107-10637439 GCF_004916995.1 Morone saxatilis | reverse complement strand
CTTTTATCTATTTCAGCCATCTCTCTATTGTGAAGGCTAATTATTTAATGGACTCTGGTGCAATCATCAAGTCTGATTTTAATGATAATTGCTAAAAAATCTATTCCTCCTTTCTGTGTGTTGTGTGTGTGTGTGTGTGTTGTGTGTTGTGTGTGTGTGTGTGTGTGTGTGTGTATGATGATGTGCCACCAGATAGACCGTAAGTGATGTGTGTGTCTGTCGTGTATTTGAATGGCAGTGTGGAAAAATTTAGTTTTGCCTAATCAAATGAATAAGTGGTTTTGATGCTAAATAATATTAATGAAGTACTATTTTTGTGTGTGTGTGTGTGT
>NW_023339774.1:10634344-10637090 GCF_004916995.1 Morone saxatilis | reverse complement strand
GTGTGTCTGTGTGTGTGCGTGTGCGTGTGTCTAAGTGTGTGTGAGTGTGTAAAATAAACACACACTTCCTCTGTATAATCCTTTTGGGAGGGCTTCATATCCCACTGATAGACACTAGCTGTGAAACTAGATGCTTATCACCATCCCCAGGCTCGCTCCAAAACAAATACTGCCTGCTGAACCTGTGAAGCTGAGCGGACTCCTTTATTATTTTATTCTTTTTAAATAAATATGGTCCACATCAGTTAGACACACAAACAGGTCCTGACTGCTTTTAGATGTTTAATAAAGCTTTCAAAGGCCATTTGAGTATGAGTATTGTTACACTTTATTAAATATCACAAATATGTACTTTGATCTGGTCATGGTCACACTCATCCTGTTGATTTGAGTTGACACACCAATATATTGGCATACTAGTGTCATGATATATTCTTTAAAATGCAATATCTGTATTAATCCAATACCAATTTCACTGCCAACGGTTGATTCATTTTTGTTTTGACAAACATATGACAAAAAAAAACCGTAGTATTTTACACATGACTTTGTATGTTTGTAAATCAATAAAATCAATCACTTCATCTTGCACATACCTCTCTGGTGTTGAAGTTGACAAAGCAGTAGCCTCGTGGTTGTCCCTCCAAAGGCCCAGACTTATGAAACAGGAAGTCGAACTGTTTCACATTACCAAATTTTTCCAACAACTTCACCAGGTGATACCTGCCGAGAGAGGAATCATGTGAAAGAGAACAAAAAGTTACAAGGAAAACACAAAAACAGAACATAGGAGAAGGAGAAATGTAAAGGAAAACTGTGTTTATTCTAAGTATTTATTCTGTAAAGTAACAGACATAACGGAATTTACATCAGACCTACTCCTATCTCAAAAGATAAGCCTATTCCACAAGGACGTGGACCCTTCTGTGTACCACAAACCACCTTTATCAAGTGCTGTGACACCAACCATCTTATTTTAAATGACACCAAAACACAGGAGGTGGTAATTGACCCGCGGCAAGTGACTGACCATGAAATATTTAGGTGTCCACACAGACAACCTTTTTTACTGGAAACGTTGATCAGCTGTACAATAGACTGCAGCAGAAAGTTTACTTTCTAAGGTGATTGAGTGAGCAGCCAAGATCATGCTGATGTTTTACCGGGTGTTAGATACAGAATCACAGCATGGTTTGGCAACTTAACAGTGCAGCTGAAAAGCAGGCTTGGCAGCTTGCACAAAGTAGCTGAGGATAATAGGGAGGAAAGAATATGAGCCTATACAGAGCCTGTATGAGCAAACAGTCATGAAACAAGCAGCAAAAATCATTGCAACATCGCCTCTTCTCTGAATGCAATCCTCTGCCATCAGGAAGAAGAATCTATGTGCCAAAGTGCAAATCAAACCGACTGAAGTTATCGTTCGTCCCAACTTCTGTCAAGCTGCTGGACTCGCAACTAAATTAATATTGCAATATGGCAATGTGTTAGTAAATTAAACAGCACCATATCACTTTAATTCTATAGTTTCTTATAGTCTATTTTTAAGCTGCTGTATTGTCAGTGTTGCCCGAGATGAATTTACCCTCTGGGTCAATAAAGTTTATTTTATCTTACATTTCCACGATGGTCAACAAAATACACTGTACCCAATATTGTAGCTCAATCCCTCTGACACATTTGCACATTTGCCATTCTACAGTCTGTGAATCTGTCAAGTGGGGCTAATGAGAACGACAGCTTTCTCTGCCTGACACCTTTTTAGCAGCACGCCAGCTGGTGTGGCAGCCCAGTGACAGTAAATCTCTCATTGAGACAATGCTGAGGATACAGTAGCAGGACAATGAGGGAATAAAAAAGAGGAAGCCTCAAATCCCCCCTGAGCACCGAGCTCCGTACAAACAACATCCACTGACTGCATGGAGCTGCCTGGGAGTGTTGGATTATGAATGAACATAGATGTGTGGTCATTGAAAAGCTATGCAGTGTTGTGAGGATTTGTGGGTTTGCGTGTAACTGACCAGAAGCAGCCATGGGAAAAACATTTCTTTAGTGTGGAAAAGAGCAATGAGTTCAGGGTCACCTGCAGACTATGTTCAGCGCTACATTACTGTAAATACCCGGGCACTGATTGATTGTTTCCACACATGCTCAGTGGCAGGTGCTTTTCAATTTCATGAACTGTCAAAGCTTTCATTTATATGTGCAATATTCTTATATTTCTATGTGTAGAGTAAGGGATTGTCGGAGACCTGTTGTCCCATCTGCTAGGCTGCAACAAACGAATATTTTCATTATCCAATAATCTGCAGATTATTTTCGATAAGTGTTTAATCTGTCAGAAGATAAGTAAAGGAAAAAAATAGCTTGGTTTATTGATATTCAAATAATCAAATTAGATCTTCAAACCCAGAAACCCAGCAAAAATATTGCCATTTGAGAAACTGGAACCAGTAAACGTTGAGCAGTTTTGCTCAAAAAATGACTCAAAGGATTAAACAATTATCAAAATTGTTGCAGATTTATTTTATGTTTATTGATGCATTGATTAATCAACTAATCCAGTGGGTCTGTCAGCATATTTAAGTGCAGTGTCCCTCTACCATAAACAATGAATTGGCAGTAGTTAAAGACACTGACCATGACAATCCACAGTACAGACTATATCACCCCTGTAATCCACACCTGTCTGCAAACCAATTAACCCACTAATTTACACAACACATTGTAAATAAAAGCCAAAAAA
>NW_023339774.1:10615363-10634326 GCF_004916995.1 Morone saxatilis | reverse complement strand
AGACAAAGTAACCTCCATACTACTTTAACTTAAAACCTGTGCTTTTCTTACTGTGACATTGCAATATGTCTGAAATATGTCTGAAAAAAGTCAATTAAACCCTAAAAAGCAACAACAAAACCGAAAATACACAAAGAAAAAAAAAAATCGGCAAACACCTTCCTGTGGTATTGTTTTGGTGCCTGTACCTGTACGTGCGACTGTCCAAGCCTCAGAGTGACCTCAGGTGTTTTGTTTACTGTACTAGAGGAATCGATGTTTCAGCCTTTTATTGTTTAGTTGGTTGTTATTTTTAATCCTGATGTGGTCTATGTGTGTGTGTGTGTGTGTGTGTTCACAAAGGTGTATGAATGGACTCAGTGTGGGATGTGGAGGGCGAACTGTGGGGTTTAGCTACAGGTTGTACTAATGTCTTCCACCCTTCTATGACTCCCTGGAGGGCTTTAGGCTGAAGAGAATTTCTGCTTTTCCCAGACAACACCCTGCAAGCCTCCCATGTGAAGGTGGTTCCTCCAGCACTTTACAAAATAAAAGCTTACATTAGAAAAAATGCTTGTATTACTTTTATCACTTTTCTGCACTCTTATGCTCACATGGTGTGCCTTTGCCATCATGCACTGAAACACTGATCAGGAAGTGAGAGAGGCAGTCACTTAAGTCAAATGCAAGAACTCGAAAGTTGTAATGCACTGAATATTAACTTTTCATCAAGCTATATATTCAAATGAATATATACGGCATGTTTGCGCTTATGTGTGAATGTCAGCGAGATTACATGGCTGACACTCTAAGAACATTTTTGGATGCTAGGGAGCTGAACCACAATGGACCGCTCCTCCTGGGGGCTGTAAAAACCACCGGAGGAAGAGGAGGAGAAGGGGGAGGAAAGGGAGGGAAAGTTGGGGAGAGGGAGAGTAAAGTTCATAGAGGGGATGTTGACGGCAAGGTGAAAGGTGGTGGAGGAAGAAGAGGAGAAGCCGAAAGAGGAGAGGAGGTGAGAAGCCAGGTAGTAAAAAGATACAAGAGCTAGGAAGCAGAGAAGGGGAAGGAAGGAAGGAAGGAAGAGGGGGATGTGTGTCCGGTTTAAAAAAAGATAAGACAATCGGTTCGGTCCAGAAAAGTGCAGGTCAGAGGGGGGGAATTTAGAGAGGAAGAGGTTTTGTGACTTTCTGGCAGGGTGGCTATCTGCACTATCTCCATATTTCATAAAAATACAGGCTTGCAGTATGAGTAAGATGGTGGTTATTAAAAAAAAAAAAGCGTGAAAACTTCCAGGTACGCAACTTAGAATGTTACAAGAGGGCCAGAGAGAGGACAAAGAGGGAGACGGTGATGGATTACCACGAATGAGAAATTCCCTCTCTGAGCAGCCAAAAGCACAAAAACATGAAAATGTGGTGAAAGCTCCAGTTACACCTGCTGTGTCTCTGCTGTGAGTGCAGCGCATGGAAAGAAACTCTGACTGCATATTGTGTGGGACGCTCATCTAAGCTCCGAGAAGATCATTTCAGGGGTGAAGAGCTAAAAGAGTGATTGATTACTGGTCCTTTGACTGGGTTTAAAAGGGGGCAGGGGCAAGAGGATTACAGGTTTTCTCATAACAGAGTTACAACCTGCACAGAAACAAGAGAAACACAGAGATGGAGGAAGAACGTTCAAAATCACAAGCTTGGAATAGATTTTTGTCCAGGTTTTATAAGCTGGTGAGCCCTACGGGAGCCATCTTTCTGACGGAGGACGCGTTACACAAAATGAACCAGCAGCCTTCTTACCTCATCACATCCTAATCGATCCAATATTTCACTCTGACCAACCAGAGCAGAACGGGATGCCACCAAATGAGGCCAAATTATTATTAGTCTAAAATCTTGCTATCAT
Source organism: Morone saxatilis (assembly GCF_004916995.1). Classification (NCBI taxonomy): domain Eukaryota; kingdom Metazoa; phylum Chordata; class Actinopteri; family Moronidae; genus Morone; species Morone saxatilis. Next base: position 10,632,448 of record NW_023339774.1, on the reverse strand, counting down.
AAAACAAAACTGCAATTTAATACTGCTATATATAGAAAGAAATAAAAGACCCATCAATCAAATTCTTGATGTCTTTATTTAGTTACAAAACTCAGAATGAACAAAGTCTTATTAACTACTCATTTCATATTTTAAAAAGGAGGTGTGTGGCGTTCAGTGCTTTGGCCTCACAATCAGCACCTTGCATTTCACGTCTGCATTCCTCCTCTGCTCTGAGTTTTGGTTTGGCTTACCGGGACAAACAGACGGAGTAGTGCGTATGCTACACAGGAGCTAATTAATCTTCCCAATCAGCACCAAGGGCCATGGGCATTTCTCTTGTTTTCCCTCTATACGGTGAAGCAGTGGGCTATTTAAGGAGAAGCAGAGCAGAGCAGGGAAAGGGGGAAGGAAACGCCTGTCTAGACGCCCACCAGAGCCGCAGCTCATACATTCTCCAGCAGCGCCCACAGGCACACAAGCAGACCCCTCACCCCGAAAAACTACCTTCCCTCTGTCACAATATATGTAGGGGTGCTCTCCGCGCTCACAGTTGGAGTTCTGAGCGTTCAGGCGCAAACATCCCTACGCACAAATGTAGTAATGGAAGGATGCATGTAAATATGATGCGAAGTGAGACACACTACTAACGTAAGCCTGCGCCGCTACCAGCTGCGGCCCAAACATCGACCGTGTACTTAAACATCCTCACACATACGCACACACAATCAGCTCCAGGTTGACACAGGGAGTGTAAACAGGGCAGGTGAGTGAGGAATGATGGCTTCTCCTTAGCAGAGCAGGTCTCCACGCCTCGCTGCCTCTCTTTCACACACCCAGCCCCGTCTGCTCAGTCTCAGCCTGCGACACACACACACACGCTACGCACACAGTTAATCAATCATATATGCGCACACAATGCACTGCCTTCTCTATGAGGCAGAGCCGGGCAAGTTATACAGCAATGCCTCAGGTTCATAACACAGACGGGCTCACAGCAACCTCAAATCGAACACTTGTTGCTGCTAAAATCATCAACAGGCCTTTGCTCACATGTTTGAGTCAGCTGTAATCTACATGTATGTACAAAGACGCAACAAGCTGACTGGGATGCGAACATTCACACGCTCATTATGATGTTAAGGTGTGTTAAATAATAAAGACCGTCAATGTGAACGCCTTCCCAGAATGTGTGTGTGGACCAGTAGTGGATTTACTCACTCTGTGATTTTGGGATCGATGTTGCCTATCCACAAGCGGTTTCCGTCGTGGGCCACACTCTCTGAAATGATGGAGGCATTTTCCACTGTCCCTGCTGCAGACGACATGTGTACTCTGTAGGAGGCAGTGACAGAAGACATCAGAAGAAAGAGGAAAGTACAAAGAAAAGCCAGAGATACGTTCACTAACCACTGGGACACTACATCTCTCTGAGCACACAGGCCTTACATGATCGATTAAAAGGAATCTAGAAAATGAAGCGAACTGATCAGAAAAGATCCGATCATACATTTGATCTACTGTATGTTAATCCTGGGACTCTTCATCTCGGGTGTATAAAAGGGAGGAGCCCTGCACTGATCTAACAGCTGAACCTACACTCACAGGTCGTGCTAACATCAGCTGGAAGACAAAAGTACAGTGCCAGATTATACAGTGTCAATGATCCAGGTCGTTTCAATGAATCAAAAAGTCATAATCATTTCTCTATTGCTTTCTCGTTTTATGGTATTTACAAGAGGCGCATGGTTTTGTCATTGTATACATGTCAAACAGTGCGCTCATTGTAAATATGTGTTGGATTATTAATTAAAAACGTTTGATAAGCAGTTTCTTTGGTCTTCATTTACAGTTTAGCATCTAGCATCTCCAGTAATCATGTTAATCAGAAAATGATTCAGGGTGAGTTACTTTTATCCACAGCGCCAGGGAATCACTGTTCTTCTAAAAAGCTACAAAAAACAACAACCAATAAATAAATAAACAATAAGAGCTTCAGGGTTTTTTTTCTCGTTAGGAAACGTTTACATGCTACCTGCTAACGCTAGCTTAGCTAACGGCGGAGTTGATCGATCTGTTATCGGTGAGTAGTTTGCTCGTTAGGATCGACTGTGTTAGGTTGAACTAATGTCGGCCACCCAGGTGATGAGATGTTCAGTTAAGATAAGACAAATCTATCCACTAAACGGTTAACAGTCCGCTTCAGAGAGCAGCGGGTCGCTAGCAGTTAGCCTAGCTCAGCTCACTTTACCTCCTTTAAAACGTCAACAAACTTCCTCTTTCAAAAGCGACTGGGTTTGTTTCGACCTGATCCTCTACTGATCCCACTCCCGGGACGATTGGGCTACGTCAAAACGTAACATGAATCATCTCAACCGGTGTGTTTTATTCTCTTTCCTGTCGAACTTGAGCGGACGTGCTAACGTTAGCTCGGAGGCTAAACAGTCGCCTTGCTACCGTCTGACAACAAAGGCGCGGAGTGATGGTGTCGCTTGTTTAACTGTCTGTGGAGTCGAGAGGGAGCACTCGGTTTAATGTCCGGCACCTCCCGCAACGCTCACCTCGCCACGTTCTCTTGTCACGCCAGGCTGGAACCCCGCCCGCGCGGTGTACGCCGCATGGAACATCTACAAACACACACTCTGACGTCGCAAAACATCGGCGCGTGACGATGACGAGTTGGTTGTCGAACGGCTTCTCTTGAGCTAACGCGAGCCGGAGAGGACCGCAAAGTTCAGAGTAAGTATGCTGTTTGCGGGTCATTTACAGTGGAAACGCGGGTTTCTCCTGGTCGTAGCTGTAATTAACGGCAGTGGTATGTTAAGCGAGAACTCGGTTAGTGTTTGCCCGGGGTATTATGAGCAGAAGGCGGCGAAGAAGTGCTGTAAACACGACCTTCACACAGTTTATGTAAACTCAAGTAATAGGACCGGTCTGTATCTTAAATATGTCCCTACTGTTGTTATCGATACTATTAATATCGTATCTGTATCGACAGTGTCCCGTGTTCCCTGCTTCACTCGAGTCTCAATTTAAAAATTAAACTGAATCAGTAGTGGTAACCCAAAGACCTTCTGATATACAAAATATGTCAAAATATGTCAAAATATGTCAAAATATGTCAGTATGTCGTCAGTATGTAGCTGATAAAAAGCCAAACTGAACTGTTATTTTCAGTTTTCGGGGATATTTGTATAAAAATCATCATTCATTAATAATTCAGAGGGATCCAGTCATTCTAGCAAGAAGACACGTGTATGTGTCCTCTTACTTAAATAGTGTGTATATAGTGTGATATTGAACTGAAAAGATCAGTCGATTAGGTGATTGACCGATTAAATTAATTGCCAGCAATTATAATAATCAATTTTAAGACTATAATTCAGCAAAGTTGTCAAACATTTGGAGGTTCAAGCTTCTGAAATGTGAGCCTATTTTGCTTTTCTCTGTTTTATAGCATTGTTATATAAATATCTTTTGGTTTTTGGACTGTTAACTGGACATAAAAAAACAGTTTACACATGTGACCTTGGTCCCGAAGAAGTTGAGACATAATTTCTCATAACTCCTGGCACTTTCTGGCTTTACAGTTAATCAGTTAAACTAATTGAGATGTTAATTGACGTACTGGTTCGGGTGCAGCCCCAGTCTAAACAGTTTGTTTGACCAGGTAGAGCCAGGCAGAACATTATCAGATACTCTGCTGCGTTATTGTTTTTGGCACAAACTGCAGTGTGTGCAGAGGAGAGATCATGCTGATCACCAGCTGGCCTCTGCCACCTGAAGAAGAGAGAGGTGTGTCTGCAGCTGCTGCAGTGTGTGAAATCTACAGGATATGAGGCTACAGTATCCCACTGAACACCTGTGCTTCACTTTTTATGCTTGACTTCCCCTCTAAAGAGATCTGTCACCGTCCCACATCTGAGCCCGTCTGCTCTGCCACAGTGCACCGCCTCATATCAGCTTGTCAGGAAACCTGCCAGCCGTGGATGCCTGTCATGGGTTTGTATTGTAGCTGGTGGTCCACAGTCTAGCCTAAATATTGCTATTGAGATATTTTTGGATTTACTATCTGGAGTCAATGTTGGATTAACACCAGAGACGCACGGCATGGCTTTACCACTGAGGACACATTGTATCTGGGATTTCCGGGATTTCCGGGATTTTAATAACCTGAGGAGGATCTTACAATTTACAATTATTAAAAAAATAATAATAATACATATGATAGGTATATGATTTTGGCCTGATTCTGACCTCTTTTTTAAAGAAAAATGACAAAATGTGACTGTTTATGGCAAAATAAATACATAGATTCTAATTTTAATAAATTTCATAAGGTAATTTAGTGTTACATTCCTGCCGTGGATGATCATTCAGATCATATGTCGAAAGATAAAATTGACAGAATGTAATTGAGAAGTTGAAAGAATAATTAAGTATGAAAAGTATTTAAAGTAAGCAGAAAATTTCACATACTTGCTGGTAGTGGTTGGGTTTCACTGGGGATGGACTCATGACTGGTGGTGAGAAATCTTTACTTTCTTTCAAACTATTTATGTCCATTGAAGATAAGGTGAATTCTGAAACATATTTATAACTTTTGTTAGATTGAAATGGCTAAAAATGTGTACATCACTGTTTAAAACCCCCAGACCGACCTCTCAAAAGTGTTTTCAAACTCACAAATGCGTGTCTACAGTCAATTCACCGATCCATTTATCATTTTACAGAAAATAAATCTCCCTAATATGATAATTTGGGAAGGTTCCTCTCATTTGTAACTAAATTGTCTTTTAATGCAGCCGTACGGTTGGTTTCTCCTCACAGCTCGCAGTTATGAATATACCATAACAAGAGAGGATGTCAGCCAGGCTGCAGTACACTGCGAGCTGTTCACAGCCACTGACTGTGAAAGACCGGCTTTACTATGTGTTTGTGTCTGTGGGCTTCAAAATCTCAGTTTGTCTGTGCTTGTGTGTACGCCGAGGTTCAGTGACACAGTTCACAGTCGAGTGCCAGTTTGCGAGGTGGGAGGTGGTTATCCCATAGAAAGGGAGCGGTTGGTCTTGTGTGATTTTTGAATGGGAGGTTCCCCTTGAGGAATGCCCAAACAACTGTGCGTGGGAGTAGACTTTGTTTTGTTTTCTATAGATTTGTGTGCGTAAGAGGAGCAGAAAGAGCATGTCTGTGACTTACGTGTAATTGCGTATAATGTAGCCTGTAGAGTTGAGTGCAGGAAGTTCTACTACTGCACTGATGTGTTCTTACCAGAGCCTCTTTTCCTCCTGTGTGCTTTGTTTTGTCAGAGAAATTCTGGTTAAAGGCACAGTCTCTGATCCAAGCAGTGAAACCATTCATCGGTTAATCAATTTAATATACACTGCAATTCAAACTGTTTCTTATTTTAACATAAAGAATAGTATATATTTCATTTAGTCGAGGCCCACGCCGTGCTGTATGACAGGGGAGAATACTTTTGTAACCATTTCCCCCAAATACCTTTCAATTTTGACTTTTGTGCACTTAAAACAGAAACTTGTTCCCATTTAAATCTGCACAGGTTTTGATGCTAAGCTTCCAGTTTCTTTTACCAACAAGTTGTGATCTCTTCTGTTCTTATTTAACTGTTGTTCAGAGGGATCTTTGTCTCTTTCTGCCCTTTAGGTTGTACATGTACATGTGTTTGTAAAGAGGACTTTGTACAACCTAAAAGCAGAAAACACCATTCAAAAACACTCTACAACTCTCCAAATTAGGCTTTTGTCGCAGGCCATTCCAAACCTTTTATTTATCGGTTGATCATTTTTCAGTGTTTTGCAATATATAGGCAGGTGTTTCTATTATTTTGTCTACCCAGCTTACATCAGTAAGAGCAAGCTAAATAACAGGAATGCCTCTCAGTATAATTCAATGCTATTCAGCTGCACCACAAACTACATCCTCCAAAATGTTCATAAAGTTAAATCAAAACCTCTTTAAAACAACATAAACTGGCAACTGAGTGCTGCCTGCAAACACATATTGTTGACATTGCAAACAAAAGATGGCACAGATTGTGTTGGCACTATTTTCTTTTTGTCAGAAATGAATAAAGTTGCCAGGAGAAAAAAGAGACTATGGTACTGCAATAGGTTAGAACAAGATGTAGGCCTACCTCCTACTGGCTGATATGAGCTATTACCTCATTATTATAGATAGTGCCAGTAGGGCCTCCATCTGATCTGTGAACAAATACAACCCAGTCTCAACAACAGCTTTGTGTTTACACTTCCTCTAACACATTTTTTCTTTAACCTCTCAATTCCCTCTTTTCTCTGTACAGTGGCTTTGAATCACCTGCTGCGACCACTGCTGTGCCAGTCCCTGCTGCGACAGGTCAGATCCCCCCTCGTGGCCACATCCAGGGTCAGTGCACCACCTCGGTACCCCAACACCACCTGCTACCCCAGTGCATGCATCAGGCTCTACGCCACCAAGAAGTCAAAAGGTCAGTGAGGAGAGTTCACATGAGTACAACCTCTGATGTTACTTGATTAGATATTATTTGTCTTAGATATGAGTCTTCACTCTTCCCTCAGAGCTTTTTCTTCTTTTTCTCTTCTCTTCATCCAAGCCAAGGCAAAGGGCCAGTCGGCTAAGGTGAATATTAATTCGGCTCTGGTGGAAGACATCATCAGTCTGGATGAAGTGAAAGGGGAGATGACAGCTGTTCTCAATGCACTCAAAGATGACTTCACACGCAACCTAAGCATCCGAACCTCGCCAGGTATTCATCTTATCTCGAATTCTTTCCCTCTCATGTCTGTCTGCCTGTGTCTCCTTTCATCACTCTCCATTTGTTTGTCAAACTTTACACCCTTGTGTACGAAACAAAAGACAAAAAGATGGCAGCCAAGGTTTAGGTAGTAGAGAGGGTCCGGGTTGACACTGAATCTCAGTTTCTCCCCAGTATCTGCGGATGCACAAGCCAGTGCATACCTAATTGCTAGTCCCAAGCCCGGGTAAATGTGGCGGGTTGCGTTAGGAATGGCTTCCTGCGTAAAAAAGCCTATGCCAGATCAAATATACGGATCATTAGACCTACAGATGATATGCTCTGGCAACCCCTATGGGGACCAAGCTGAGACATAACAAATCCAAAGACAAAAAGAACTAATAAAAGCAATATAATAAGAACAGTGAGAGTGTTGTCACAAATGTAAGGGTTTAATTTAGTTGCTTAGCTTGCTTAACAGTGTTAAAGAAGAAAAACATGCTAGAAAAGAACAAAGTAAATTAGTTATTGTCTTCTTATTTTATTTAATTCTCACTTATATCACTAGTATTTGTATGTATTTTCCAACTGTAGTTCAGTCTGCAAAGGTATGCCTGGGCTCTCATGGATGTCTGCAGTCCAACCAGAATGATAAAATGTTAGTGAAACCAATGTTTGAATCCAGTCTTTCCAAAGAATGTTTTTCGGTAACATCTCTGCAAACATGTCTCTACACTTCCTCTGTTCTAGCCCAGGGTTAACATTTAATCATTCAGCATCTGGCATTATTTTCATATTGTTGGCAGAAGCAACACTACATGCATGAATCAAAGAGGAACATACAGAGTGCTGAGGTCACATACGGCGCTTCTTTATTTGTTGATTTCTACTTTGAATTTGAAAAATAAATACCAAAAAGTCAGACGGACAGACATGTGCACTGACTGTTTTAATTACACCGTGCACTTGTGTTTCTCCATCCCATCATGCACTGTATACATGAGGCCTTTCCTTCTTTATAGCACATTCAAGTCAGGAAGTCTTCCTCTTTGTTTGCATCTACCTGACAAAGTGCCTAAGGGCTGAGAGTGAGCCCCAGTGTGACCTTACCTTGACCCCAGTTTGACCTCTTGTTTCCCCAACTACATCCAGGTCTCGACCCTTTGCCTCTGGGTTCTAACAAATGCGAGCTGGCCTCTGGAGAGTCAGAGTTGGGGGTGTATAATAGAAGCTCCCGAGGGAGGAGGCAGCCGCTAGAATCAGACTTCAGACTTAAAGCGTTTGAGATTTTTTATTTATTTTTTTTTTTTTACTTCCTTGTTCTCTCTGACATTTAATCTGCTGCATGTGCTGTCTTTATACTTTTACACTACATGCAGGAGAGTGAAACAACGGAAGCATGTAGACAACCTTGATGTCCGTTTAACTGTTCTTTATTCATTTATCCGTCCATTCTTCATCTTGTTCACTTCTTTCCTTGTCCACTCATCATTCAGCAAAGTCCCGGACTGAGTCATTTTCTGTCTTCAGTCCCTCCCTTTATCCCTCCATTACTTACTCTTTTCTTTTGTTTTTCCAACAAGTCCCAGCTTTATATTTTGGCCTCTGCTCATACCATATTTTTCAATCTCTGTCTCATACTTTTGAATTCAAATTTCTCATTGACCCACAGGGAAACGTTTGTTCACAGGTCAAGAATTTTCAAGACTTTCCTACTTTCACTCACTTTCTCCCCTTTCTCGTGTCAGTTTTGCCTCCTTCTCTCCATCCTGTCATCCTTTTATGTCTCCTCCCTCCATCTCTCTATTCCTCACTGCTCTCCTCCAGTCTCTCCATCCTCCTCTCTTCTGTCCAGCTGCACAGTAATCCAGGGAGGCAGCAGGACTTAGAGCTGACAGGAGAGATGAGATGGTGGAATGGAATGACGTCAGTTGTCAAAGTGTGGTGTGTGTGTGTGTGTGTGTGTTTATTCCATGAACCTCTCATCTGGCTCTTATTAAGCTTACGAGTACATGTGTGTGCATATGACTGCATGTACTGTTGTGTGTCTTCACTGTATGTTGTGCATGTGTTTGTTTGCGTGTGGCAAAACGTGTAGCTAGATAAATGCAGAGAGAAGGGATCAATGCTATGACCACCATTTTGTGGTTAGTCACAGATGGGTAATGTGGCCCCCGAAAACCACCTCTGTTTGTTTTTATGGAAACTTTTTTTAAGACGTAAATGGCATCAGACATTCAACAAAATACAGCAAAACACCTTCAGGTCTTTTAAGTTGAAGAGAGCCTAAAGGAATAGTTTGACATTACAATACATAACAATACAAGTGTTCACTTTCTTGAGGGTTAGATGTGAACACTGATACGACTCTGATGTCTTTCTGTTGACTGTAAGGCTACAGCCAGCAGCCATTTAGCTCAAACAAGCATAAGGTCTGGGAAGCAGGGGAAAACAACCAGTCTGACTCTGTCCAAAGGAAACCAAATCTGCCTACAAGCACCTCTAAAGATTACTATTTAACACCTTATATCTTGTTTATTTCATCTGTACAAAAATCAAAATGTAAAACAAGTTGCTGGAACTATTTCTTGGCCGGGCCAGTGACTCCTTGGAGGCTCGACAAGACTAAATAGTTAGCAATTAATCCTCTGTAAATCTGCAAGTTGTTGTTTTTACATTTGGAGTTCAACATAGGACATTAAAGCTGCTATAATGAATATGTTTGATACTACTCATAGTGACATGCCCACAGATAAATTATCATCTGACTCTGTCCTGTTTTAGTGTCTTTCAGGTCATTGGTTTGGTTTTACATTCAGCAACATTGCTGTTTTGATTCACTCTGACTTACACTCTGCTCCTGCAATCTTTTCCAGAACTACAAAACAGTTATATAGTACCCATCCACCACCAAACAACAGACAGAAAACAGTTAGTGATTTAACAGCTAAAGAGACAGATATTTCCCTTAGAAATTGGTGGCGATCAGAAGCAGAGCCAAAAGCAGAATGAATGTTGGACTTCATTCACCTGGTGCACAGAAAACACAACTTCAAATAAATGCTAATGTTCCTCCATAACTGCGGGATGTCTAAATAAGCAAGTGTATGCTAAAAAAGTTCACCACATCAACTTAAAAGGTGATGATATGTCAGTGTGTCAGTGCAGACCAAACAACTGCATAGAGACCACCTTGATCTAGGTCGAATTTCGAGCTAAAGCTGTATAGTTGTTTATGTGGTGGAAATGCAACACATGATGATACATTTATACGTTTAGGATTCATAAACTTTTTAACATATTTAGCTACACTTCTGCTGATCAAGGCAACTGCTTCTCATCGTGTTACAGTGCAGGATCCTTCCACTTACCTTTCACTAACTGTCTGTCTGACATTGACAACAGAAGTCTAGCAGCAGGATACAACTATTTCCTTGTGACCATCAGAGTATTGCTGAAATAAATAAACCAGAATTAGATTTTGTTGTCCTTTCAGCCCAGGTGTCCATGTAGGTCTGATGCTGAACTGAAAAGTTACCTTTCTGTCCATGCTGACTTCCTGTTTACAACCGTGTCAACCTTTTATAAGATTATCTATTGTGTAGACAAGGGGAATGAAAACATAAAATGTTGATTAATTGTGTACATTACTAGTATATAAAGTTCACAAATTATGGGCCGGTTTAATGTTACTAAGGTACAAGTACTTTATATATGAAAAGCAAAAAATGCGTAGTTTACATTTGAAAGTATAGTGTAGTGCATCATGTAATGTTTTGATCAAAAAAAAAATTCTTTCTTAGCCAACATCGTCTGCCGTGCTTCTTCTCTCGCAACCCTCATATCCCTCCTCACCCTCCATCTTTGTAGTTAATGCAATGTCTGTCTGTCTGTCTGGCCTCCTAAAGCACTAGCAGATGTGTAGGTGCTCATTGTCAAGGCACAGGTAACAAAGATGGACAGGCTGAAGGTCACAGATATGGACATGTCTGCGTATACACAGAGAGGCACTGTGAGACGCACAGTGGGACAGGCAGGTTTAGAGCTGCACTCAAGTGAATGTTTGAAGTCAAAGAGAGAGACAATAATTGGCAGGCAGATAGACGGTAATTCAGTTCGGCTGCTAGCTTTAAATAAAAGTTATCAATTTCATCACATCATACCAACTGTTTTAGTTATTTCTTCTTCTGCAGCTAATCTCTAAGTGGTACATCTATGTTTTTTTTTTTTTGGCCTCAAAATCATATATGATAAATTCATCCTGTAGAGAAAATTACACCGTTGGCTCACCTCCTCATCAACCCCCCCTTTTCCACACACACCACCAGCACTGCCCCCAGTGGGTAAGCGTGGGGCGGGTGATGTAAGGCAGAGGTGGAGAAGAAGGAAACAACTGCGTCTGAGGTTAGCCAGATGGAGGAGAGGGAGAGGGTTGGATGGATGGATGGAGTGAGGGAGTTAAGGGAGAGAGGAAGAGAGGGAGGCAGGGGACAGAAGTCGACTCATGTGGGCAAACTTAAACGTACCTTTTCCCAGCGTTGACAGCGAGGAGAGACAATAGATCATGGAAACTCTTAACAGTCTGACAGTGGTCTCTAGTTTTTTTTTAACTCGCTCATGCAATTTGCGGTTTCTGCTGCACATTCATCTGTCTGTCTATGTGTTTGTTAATCTGTCAGAATAAATGAATGATTGTATTTTTTTTTTTTTTTATGTTTGGTCTGCGTGGAAACCGTGTCATCACACCAAAAAATTATATTTACCAAAGCCCGACCCGTACTGGATTTTTGGGCTCGATACCGATATTGATCCTTGAGAAAAAATACATGAACATAAACAAGCATTTTGTAAATTTCAAACAGTCAACGTCATTGAAATTTTTATTATTTAAATAACTACAGATCTACAAAACAGCGTTCAACCTGAATTTAGAGGAACAAAGTCAAATACACGTAAAACGCAGCCTAAAAAAAACCCATCTATTGCTGAAAATGCTGATATATTAGCCAATAAAATTGGCCTGCAGATGCATAGATGCAGAAAATTACGCATGGCAACGGTAAAATAATGCCTTAAATGGTCAATGTGGTAAATAAATTGTGAATAAACAATTACATGTATTTGTATTTGTTTAGGAGCTCTGGATCACATTGTGGTAACAACTCAAGATGGGAAGTTTCCCCTCAACCAGCTGGGTCAGATCTCCATGAAATCACCTCAGCTCATTATGGTCAACATGAGCAGCTTCCCAGAGGTAAGACGATCACACACACACACACACACACACACACACACTAGCACACATGTGTACAGATTCTTCCGAGCAGAATCTGTTTGTCTCACGCAGACAAGCACACAGTAACTAAAAGCTTTATAAAAATAATCCAAAGCACAGACAGATAGACGGCCCTCACAGAAGGAAAAGTGAGCCAGACCAGAACTCTTAAGCCCACATCTCTGTATAAATGAAACCTGACCTGCCTCTCTCTCTCCAACTGTGTCTCAGATGCTAATTGATTGATCACTCGGGGAGCCCTTTGTTCTGAGGTGAAAGATAGCAACAAGAACCTAAACTCTGTGTGTGCGTGCGTTGAGATGTGGTTATGTCTGCGTGTGAGTTGTCACAGAATAGGAAATGACCTCATTTTACCCCCAGGTTAGGAAGGAATGGATTATTTTTCTTTTCTTCTTTTTTTTTTAAACTCCCTTTTTCTCTCTCCCGTTTTTCCTTCTTAGATGATACACCACTGTACTAATCAGAGCTCCAGAAAGAAACTTTGTCCATGGGGGCAACTCACAATTTTAGTGGCCAGACATTCTGGTGGTGTGGAATATCTACATCTGCTTCTTTTAGTATTTAACATGACATTGTACAACCGTATATCCACAGACAGTCACGACTGAGTTTTCTTTGATCTCATTGGCCATTGAGCCGATATACAGCTACATGGTGCATTGTTTTCATTCAGTTTATTTCATATCTGCTTCTCTTCTCAGCACATGCAACTATTATCAAAGTTGAAGCTCACATATTTAAAAGGTTAGATAATAAAATCCACAATTAAGTTATACATTTAGTATTATTATATGCATAATATGGTAAACGCAAGACAAACACATGCATAGTGTTTGTTTAAAAATCTAAAAATGAGGACCCCTAGACAAGAAGATAAGAAAACACGAAGTCAGTTCAGTTGAACAGGATTAATAAATGATACCACCTTACAAGTGATGCTAAAATGTACAGTATTTCACTCGGAGACCTGCTAATTGATTAATTGAATGATTGCAATAGTTCAGTCAGACAACTCACATTTGAAATGTACGAAGAACGGCAGGCAGCAGTACTGATGCAGGGCAGCAGTGACATTGACAGAGCAGAGGGAGAGCGCTCCATTAATTAAACATTTTAAAAAGTAGTTTACGAAGTGCAAAAACTAATACGTTCAATTAAGTTCAAGAATTAAAATACAGAACAAACCTGATTTAAAGGGTTAAGTAGAGAAAAAGACTAACCAGTCTCTAGCCATGCTAGTTGTACTTTGCGTTAAATGCTCAAGTCTGCATGCTCACAGTGACAATGCCAACATGCTGATGTTAAGCAGGCATACTGGTGTTCACCATCTTAGTTAAGCACCTGAGCATGCTTAACATTTGCTTAACAGGTAATAAACACAAATGGCAGCTGAGGGTGATGGGAATATTAGTTTGCAGGTATTTGGTCATAAACCAAAGTATTAAGCAAATAAAATTTTTGACCTGGTGATGGTACTAGATGAAAAGTTGAGAAATCACCAAAACCATTACAGTTCATGCCAAGTGGGGAGGTCGTGTGTGCCAAATTTCATGGCAGTCCATCCAATAATTACTCAAAACCACAGATGTGAACCTCATGTCAGGGGATCACCCAATTAAGTAGACTTCATCTTCGGGGGGCCATGAACGTCTGTACAGAATTTAGTGGTAATCCAATAAACATTTTGACAGGGTATTGAAGGACAAAACATAACAGAGACACAGGTGTATTACATTTGCATGTTGGAGGAGCAAAATGGATTCATTAAAACATCACACAAAATGTTAATTTATACATTATTTAAACATCAAAAAACAGCTAAACAATAGAAAGGCAACATGTGGGATCAAAAAGGAATATTGTGTCTAGAATACTGCCTTATTAAAACGTGTGATTTTAGGAGAGACCAGGCAGATACTGTTATAAGAAAAAAACACCTCTAGTTCAGACTAGGTATCCAAAGAGGAGACCTTGAGGAAAAGAAATACTATTCCACAAGTAGATTCAGGATGAACATATTAGGAAAATATTGGGGGACAATTTCTATATAGAAAAAAATGTTACATAGATACTGTTTTATTGTAGAAAAGAAAAGGAGGTTAAGGACAGAGATGTATAGTGTCTATGTACTATAGATGATAAACTCTATATAAAGTCAAAGGAAGTCAAAAAAAAAAATCTGATCAAAATCAAAATTTAGGCCATAATTAGGTCAGACTTTTTCTAGAAAAAGTCACTTTCTCTATGCCCGTATGCTCCGCTATATGTACCCTAACGGTGTGCTTAACTTTGCCCACGGACTGTAAATAACGTTTGTGGTGCAAGAGTTAACTTTTTCTTACCTCGCTGTTTAAAATCGGTACATTTGAAAAGTACTGTTGCATTTCACACAAGCACCGCATTTGTAAAACCCATGCGGGATGGGGGCAGGCATGAGCTGTGACTCTTTGAGTATTTTGAGGAGGCAGGTCTGAATGGGCTAGAACGTATCATGAGAACACTACTTGGAGGAGGGGGGGTCATATTAATCATATTCAGCAGAGCGGTATTACTCAAAGATAAATAAAGGAATTTAGTTTTACAAGAATTCAAAGATATTAACCAGTTTTCAATCGCATGGACGACATTCAAAAGCAGTTTGTTCTTGCGGAGAACCACCCGTCTGTTACAACAAAAAACTGTTTTCCATCATCTTCTATTTTCCTACCGGTCACCTTCTGTGAACCTGACGAGTGTGGTTTTACTTCTTTGTTCTCTTTTGTGCTGATATCACAAAACAACATGCAAATCTTAAATATCAGGATCTCAAATCTGGGAATCCAGTCTTCAACCTGAATCGGGCTGAATGGTCCTTCGGTGAGTCTGTTTCCTTCCCAGAAACTCAGACCACACACACACACACACCGACAGACACACTCTACCTTGTCGTGCCCTACGTTACCCATGTCCCACACAGAGGTGAGTCCTCAGTACCCAGAGCTAATAGGCTTATAATGATGCCTATCCATTACCAGGCACTCCAGAGGCCCTAGCATTGTTTTCCATTCATTCATTAAGAGTAGCCTGGGAAGGCACAGTGGAACAACAACTACTAGCATGCTTAGATCAGGAGGCAATCTGGTGTGTGTGTGTGTGTTTTAGGATGAGTGTGTGTATATGTGCATTTAAGCATGCCACCACTGTGTTTATAAAGTGTTTTCTTCAGGACTCTCGCACACATTCCTCTCCACCCGCTCACCTCTTTGCTTTGAACTGGGCCGGCAAGCGTTTGATGTGAAACTTCAGTGTAATTTCTTTCCCTCTCCCAACATATTAACCAGAACCCGCCTGGCCTTTCCAGAGAAATTCTGCTTTTTTTTTCACCCCTGTAACCACCAAAGTGGTCATTGGAGAGAGGAAACGGTGATGAATTTGATGCTGAGAACAATCAAACATAGGTATGGGCTGAATCTATCACCCCACGCTCAAAGAGAGCAACCAGAGGGCCTGTGCTCCGGATGACTTTAACAAAGGAAAAGAAACTAAACCTCATGAATTCATTTAATGCGCACAAATAAATTCCTTTAATCTCGCTCCCATTTCTTTCCCCCAGCGGAAAAGGCCAGAAGGAGCTGTTGAGAAAGGGGAGTAGAGCAGAAAGTGGGGGGAAAAAGGAAATGTAATGCTCTTTTTTTCATCACATTGCACATTTACACACTTTGTAAAGCTCAGCTAAGGGAATTGTCATGTGGTTGCAGAATTGGTTTGAGGAGTGTGACTTTGTTTTCAGTGATTCAAAGGATTTGGCTTTATGCACCGTTTAACTGTTGTTCTCTGGTTCTGATGTTGTATTTGCTGGACTAAAGGATTGTGTTGTATATGGTGGATCAAGTTTTTATGTCTCACATATGTGAATCCTGTTTTAATATTTACCATTGAGTCACATGCAAGCTTCTTTTTTTCTGCCTGCCAAACAAATACACTTTTAAATCAAATTCCAGAGGACTCAGAGCGACTATGTCAATGAACTGATATTATCCAAGTATTGTGTGATTGTAGAACAACATCTTTGTCTGATCCCATCTTGTGTTGAGATATCATTTAGCCTTTACAGGCACAGCTGCCTCTCCAGCCAGTGTCCACATTGACACTGGATCATTTGTTCCCATCACAAAACACACAATGCTCTTCTTTTCATTTCCCTCTGATTATCTCCATCCTTTTAAAAAGATGACAGATGGTGTTTGGGAAATATTAGTTTCTCCCCCCCCCCCAACTTTTTCAATAGCCCATGTTAGACAACAGCAGAGGAGGGAAGGGAATATTCTGCAGATGTTTTGACAAATTTGCAGGAGGCAGGCAGTTATTCTGTGTCCCAAATCCATGGCTGTCCTCACTATCGATTTATTTCTGTCGGTGTACCTGTTTTTTTCTGCTGTGGGATGTAACGACGTCTTTTGGGAAAAAGGGTTATTAAGGCAATAATGACCTACATCCATCAAAATTCTTAGTAACACTAGTGTTGAATGCATTTATTGTTCACCCAAAGAAAAGAACCCTAACAATTGGATATTGTATTACATATTTCTGCAGCACACCTTCTTCATTGCTTTTCAATGAATAGAAATAAATAGAATTTAATTAATGGTTTCAGTCATTCAGATAAATGGTCGGTTCGTAGATATAAAAGGATCAATTTAAGGTATTTATTTAGGTATAATATTTTATTTTTATTTTCAGGTGATTATAAACTAATGGAAACATATATATACATATTATGTTCCATTTCTGTCATATCCTGTAAATAGAGCCCCATAAACCCTTTTCTCATCTCATCAGAATATATTCAATTAAACATTTGATCCAAAAATGAACACATACACACACNNTGTGTGTGTGTGTGTTTGAGTATCCATGTATCATACACAAGCACAAGCAGACTCTCCTGTGAGGTCACTGTGGGTCAACGCCCTGCCCTGCAACCTCTCAGTCCTGTCCCACAGGGCCGAGCGCTGACAGTGGCCCGAGGCACTTCCATACTGCATGGGCTTCCCCAGACACACACACACACACA
>NW_023339774.1:10615067-10615263 GCF_004916995.1 Morone saxatilis | reverse complement strand
ACACACACAAACACACACAGCCCCAAGGGTAGAAACACTTTCCTGTTTTTCGATCTTACACTTTTACTTTTCTTCAATCGTTTCCCCACCCCTACTACTTAATATAAACATGTATTATAACTTCTTCGAGCCCCGAGCCCATTAGGTGATCTGATCAATCAATCTCTCATCAAAATGTT
Organism: Morone saxatilis; assembly: GCF_004916995.1. Classification (NCBI taxonomy): domain Eukaryota; kingdom Metazoa; phylum Chordata; class Actinopteri; family Moronidae; genus Morone; species Morone saxatilis. Next base: position 10,615,084 of record NW_023339774.1, on the reverse strand, counting down.
AATTGATAATCATTTTT
>NW_023339774.1:10614570-10614974 GCF_004916995.1 Morone saxatilis | reverse complement strand
CTCTGTTAACCTTTGACAGACATTTGACATTATTTTTGAGATTTTATTGACTAAGTTATTACCCAATAAATCAATGAAATAATCAATACATTATGTAAATGGTCATAGCTTAACCTTACAGTAAGTCTCATCCATGGTTTTGAATTGCTCCCCATTAATAAATCCCCCCCGTCTGAGTTGTAACTGACAGATTTATTGACTTTTGTCTGTAGATGTATAGAGACCCCCAGTGTGTTGATGTGAGGGTCGGGTCACTCTCTCTCTCTATTCTGGCCATACCTCTCTCACTCACTCTCTCTCTTTTTCTCTTTGCCAAGTCAAACAACCTCACACAAAACTATCCGTCACTCACTCAGTAAAGCACTCTATGTGTATATACTGTATGTTTTTTTACATATACACAC
>NW_023339774.1:10609986-10614505 GCF_004916995.1 Morone saxatilis | reverse complement strand
GTGCGTGCGTGTGCACTGGAGCAGCAGGTGTTAGTCTGGCAGAGGAGGGAGACAAGAGTCAGACTGCTTTCCCCCTGCAATCAGTCTCGGCACGCTCCGAGCCTCCATTTGCATTTCCAAAGAGAAGGCGCTCCTTGATTGGCCCTGGAATCAGTAATTAGGCCGTATTGTTTGCGGTAAATAGACGCTGCACTTGGATTGTTTGCAAATAGTCCCCGAGGCAAAAACAACGAAAAAAAGCCAATTAAGGACAAAGGGGGAGAGTGAAATGGGAAGTAGGATTTTCTGAGTGATTAACGAATGCAAAGTGAATACAAAGTTGTCGGTATGACGGATGTTTCAGCTCTGGTCTGAGACCTCGGCGAGTGATTGTCGTTAACTACAAGTCCGAGCTAAAATGATTAGACTTCGGGCCTACAAGCACTTAACGTTCTCATTTGCACAAGTGAGGACATTATAGTTTTTTTTTTTTATCATTTCATCTCTGCACTGTTATGTGTTTTGTATTTTCCAGAGGACCGATCAAGAGTCTGACTAACCCTTTCTTTTTAGGTCTCTGTGTGCAGTTTGAAGGCATGTTGAAAGTTTTGCCTAGTTTATCTTATTTTCCTAGATGTCTGATATCAAGTGCTGTAGCAGCTCCTAAAAAAAAAGTACACTTTCCAGTCCCTCCAGGCTTTTCCTTGGGGGGATTGTTGCAGCCTAGAACGCCAGATTTAATTGCAGCTTGTCTAAAAAATTGCGACGCATGTTGTGATGTGTTTTTTTTTTTTCTGCTATGAAATTGCATGAGAAAATAAAAACAGCAAAAATAGTTGCTTTTTAAAATTATTCTTTAAATATTGAAGGCAACTTGTTCATACATGTCTGCATTGCCTGCAACTAGGAACAAGGAAGTTTGGCTCAACGTTTTGTGAAGGAAACTACAATGATTGGTTACGTTTGCAGAAAAGTTGCATTGATGGAACGAAAGGTCACACAGGATTCGTGGGGATTGGTTGAATTTGCTTTAATTGTTGCAACTGCACCTTCCGGGAGGGACTGCCTTTCACTGAGAGCTTAACAATCCTTTAATAAACATTTTCTTAGTGTACAACCCATAGACATCAGTAAAGCTAAGCTATATCAGCAGCCAGAGACATAAAGGGCACAGATGGGTTTGTGTGTGTGGATCCTTGCTTGGTGTAATCCTTTTGACTGTGTCCCAGTGGTTCCTTGTCTGCTTTGTTTCTTACTCTTTTGGTCTCCTCTCTTTTCCCCTCATCTCCTCCTTTCCCTGCAGAGTAACGCGGGAACACAGAGAGACCCTGGTGAAGCTGGCCAAACAGTTCAGCAACAAGGCAAAAGACTCACTGAGGAGAGTACGATCTAATGCTGTTACACAGGTCAAAAAGGCAAAGGAAGTACACTCGGAGGATACCATACGACTAGTAGAAAAACAGGTAGGAGACGGGGGGAGAAAAAGACAACAGGGCTATTGCACATAGATGCAGAGGCGTTCATTGAGCGTCATAAGTAATAGATCAGGCTGAGGGAAGAAAGTTTTAAAGGAAGGTTGAGATGAGTGGCTGGATGCTACAGATGATTCAGGGAGGTAACTGATAACTAGAGCTTACTAAGACCTGAAACGATTGTAACCGCAGCCCAAACCGCCCAAGGCTACAGCTTTCTCTAAAAGGAAATTATAACTAAAGAATGAAGTCATTTCCTAATAGTTGCTTTCCCGTTGTAGTATTTTACTGTTATTTGTGAGTTGGCACCAAAGTGAGAAGTGAATCATCGGTCCTGTCACATTCCATCACATCGCAGCTACATAATGTTATCATTTACTAGACATACGCTACAGGGAGGTAAGAAATGATCCCGAAAGATGTATTCAAAATGGTTTACCCATCTTCCCCCTCTGCCTTCACAGATTCAGCAGTTCTCGGACAACATTGCAGTGGACATTGACAAACAGCTTGCAGCCAAGACCAAGGAGCTGTTAGGCTGACTGTGACGATGATAAGAAACGAACCTACAGATGGACACACATTACAGAAGCAACATGTCATTCTTGTCGTGTTAATAATACAGTTTTTTTGATGAGGTCTGACGGTGAAGAACATCTCTCTGGACTGTTGTACAGTGTTTTGGTACGCCTGGCAGAAACCGTGCCCACATCGCTGGCAAAGATCTGCTCCTCACTGCTGGGTGATATCTGTGTTTAACCGTCGGTGCATAAACAGAAATTGGCACGGAAACAACAACAACGACAGACTGCCAGTCACCTCCCTCCTCCCTTGTTACTCTTCCTGTCTTCAAACAAACACCAAGCGAGGGACGAATGGACTTTTAATGGGATTTGCGGGCCTCCTCCTAATCAAACCCCTTGCCACAAGGGCCGTCTGTTTATATAAAACAAGCGCACCCGTCTGAATGTAAACTGGCTGCGGGTTTGTCTTGGTGGCAAGAGTGAGAGAGAAGAAGGGAGAGAGAGTTTGTTCCAGAGATGCAGGATATCATTAGCGTGTTGCCAAACATTTGTTTCGCATTGATTCAAAGTCTGTTAAAAAATGCACTTGAGAAAAAAAAAAAAAAAGGGCCTTTAATTTCTACCCATGTCTAGGATTGATAATACGGCTGCTCTCTCGACAATAAAGCCGGGAAAGGAACATTATTGATGGACTCCATTAAAGAAACACTGCTTTGTACCATGTGCGTCATCTTTCTCGCTCTTGTTTTCTTTTCTTTTTCTCCACTTTTGGTTTGAAGTCGCCTCCCTCCTCCATTAGTCAGAGTGATAATGGACTTTTCCTGTGTACAGATCTCCAAGCCCTGGCTGCTGGCATCGCAGTTGTCCATTAGGAAACTTTTTTTTTTAATGTTGTGCACTTGGCCCCCTTTGTCTTTAAATAGCTGCACTTTTAAAGCCACGGTCAGAGATTGCAGTACGAGTAGTTGTTCAAAGTGAAGAAATGTTTGAATGGGAAAACCTACCCGGCGACACACTGCATGGCTCTGCTTTCATCTCTCCCCTGTTTACACCAGCTAGAGGCTTTTCCGTACTATTATGTGGTCCGTGTCTTCATCTTTATCATGATTTGTTTTGCTTCCTCTGCTACTGGTCGCAGGCAGCCCACATGGCAGACAGGTTTAATTTAAAAGTTTGCCCACACACTTGGTCTTATAGTCACCCAGTCATTTGATGATTACAGCGCTGTAACATTGCAAACTACTAATTACATCTATCAAAATGCTGTCTGATGTCTTCTAAATGGAAAAAAAAGCAATTTAGCTTTAGTGACAATGCAGATTCAATGGTGGTTTTAGTCATCTGTGGTGTTAGTTGGTACCAGCACTAAGTTGCACGCTACAGATTGTGGCTTTATTACATTTGCCTTGGCCCTCTGTCTCCCTGAATGGCTTTGCTTTAATGGCCTAAACAGACCGGAGTCATTGGATAAACAAGAGTTTAGCAGAGGAGTGGCCGGGTCGGGACAGGGGAGGGGAGGGGTGGAAATGGCAGGTTTTTGTGGTGATTCTAGGTCCATATGTCAGCAATTTGAGGGCATTGTGTACCTTGGCCTAAAACAGAGGCTTCATGATCGATGGAGGGGTGAAAATCTCCCAAGTCCCTGGCGCAGAACACAGGCAAGCACAAGGAAATTGCTTTCAGCTGATAGCTTCATTTTGGTTGACATTTATCAAGTGAATTACCCCTGTTCCTTTCAAATGTTTACTACTACTAGCACCGCCTTTTGACGTACGTGTGTGTGAGACTGCATTTGTGTGCGAGCGAGAGAGAGAGTAATAGAGGTTTGTCTTTGTGGAAGTTGTGCTGTGTCCTTTGGCGATTCCTCACAAAAATATACAAGTGTAAATTAGTTCAGTAAACGTTTGATTTGATAGTCTAGCCTTTTATTTGCTGCCGGTGCATTTGAGGAAAGCTAACCAGTTACACATTTTGAACTTAAATTTTTAACTCACAACAAACTCGTAGTTAGTATTTTTTACTAAAAAAGCATCAATATCTGATTCTTGAATGACAGAAATGCATTTATCTCAGGGGTTAAAGGACCAGCGTGTAGGATCATCTAGCGGCGTAGTTGCAGATTGCAACCATCTCGCCTCACAAAACACCCGATGCAGTGTTAGTGTCAGTGTATTGTTGTCTGTTTTCGGCAACATGGTGGTTCAACATGATGGCCTCCATGGCAGGCCCACCAACCCACTCCTTCTTGTTGATCTCATTTTAAGGTAACGAAAACACGATTCTACACTAATGGAAACCTAAATATTATATTCCATTTCTGCCAATAGACCCTCCTAAATGTTACACACTGGACCTTTAAAGCAAGACCGTTGCAGCTATTTAAATTTGGCTAATTAGCTGCAACGGTGACCTTTATGGGATACTGATGAATGTTAAAATGTAATGTAACCGTAACACAAGAGTTATAAATCAATTGACTGATTCAGCAATGTCAGTTACAGCATTATCTAGCATAATCTTTGCTAACATTAGCCAACATAAGCT
>NW_023339774.1:10609368-10609924 GCF_004916995.1 Morone saxatilis | reverse complement strand
GGCTTAAGCAGCAAAGGGTGTATTAAATTGAGCAAGAGTGCATTTAGTTCTGAATTCTAGTCTCGCTTTAAAACATCAAGACAGTTTAAAGTTGCAGTGTGCTTACTGCATCCAATTTCATCCCCTTTACTGTATTCAGAAAAACACAAATATCAGATACAACCGTAGAAGATTACAATTTAAACTCGTATTGGGGGAAAAAACAATCAGAATCCTTTGAGTGTTTCTCTTTATCTCACTCTCTCCATCCTCTCTTCATTCTACCCCATATCCCTGTTCTACTTCTCAACATCTGTACTTTTCATGCAGATTTCATGACTTGCATTATTCATACGTTTTGAGAGAAGCTCGCCACCATTGTCTCATACTAGTTTGCCATAAAAGGCCAGCATTACATTGTATAGCCACTGTGTGTGTGAAAGAAGAGAAAGGATGTATATATGATTCCTCTCCGCGTCCCGTCTTCCCTTTGTGTGATTACACTCTGAACATGAAGCTGCAATGCTCCTGCAGCAGCTGAACTGCTGAGGAGGGCCGCAGGCGGGGGGGGGGGGGG
>NW_023339774.1:10604391-10609268 GCF_004916995.1 Morone saxatilis | reverse complement strand
CATATACACACACATATACACATATATACACATATATACACACACATATACACATATATACACACATACACACACACACATATACACACATACACACACACACATACACACACTTCTCATTCCCTCCTCCTTCTCTCTCTCTTTTCTCCCTCTCTCTCTCTCTCCTTTCTCATCACCTCTGGAGTGTTAAGAGCATCAGAGTGTGAGAAGCCACCCTGAAGATCTCATCAAGGATCCAATCAGCGCACGAATACGAAATGCACTCTCCTCTTGCGACTTGATGACGGGGGGAAGGACATCGAGAGAGCCTGTCTGGACGGAAAATCTCTGCATATGCAAATTGAACTAAAGATTTAAATGGATTTGATGTTCATAAGAGTATCTCTGACCCTTTCGGGGATGTAGTAACAAGCTCGCAGGAAAAGAATATGTGCAGATTAGTCTATTAATATTTATAGATGTAATTGGTTGAGCTGTGTGGCATGAGGCCTTTTCTGTGCCTGGTGTAATTCAGACCACGTTTAGGCCTAATCCAGGTGGGCGCTCTTACTGCCTCTAAAAGGGAAATGGCCGGCCATTTTAGGAGGAAGCTGGATATCCTAATAATCAGGTAAACTAATACCGGGCGGTGAGAGTGTTTCCTTCCGGAGTTCTTGGCATGTCTGTCATACACAGAATTGCTCCTGTCTGGTCTGCGAGCCATTTTAATTCAATGGAACGTGCGCTCTTTCCCCCCTATGTACATTTAGATAGGACCACACGGGCCCCTTTGGATAGCTTCTACACCCACGAGGAGGCTCCCCAACCATCATAGGGACCAACCAGACGCTCCAGCGCACACACCTCCTGCTTCTCAAATCTGAACAAAGCGTTCCTCAGTCTAAAGTGGTTAAACTGTCATTTCAAATCGTCTGGACATCGTGATTACCGGCATGGGAGGAATTATATATTTAGCTTTGTGTCCGTCGCCATTTCCTCCCCCCGCCCTGATCTGAAGTGACTAGCCAGTAGTACCCTCGATATTACTATCTCTGAGGAGTTTAAACCTTCCCCCAGGAGACAAGTGTAATCAAGGGCTGCCAGCAGGAGAGAGGGAGAAAGTGAGAGAGAGAGGGAGGGAGGGAGGGAGAGAGGTGTGGGGTGGGTGGTGTTGGAGGCCTGTAGTGATGGGATGGTGGAGGGAATGACAATGGACCCAATTTACAAATCCGTCTAAATCCATAAAAAAATACTGAAGTACTCAGTCACGTCTTATTTAAAGTAAAATAACAGAAAATAAGTGAAAGAATATGTCTGGCTTGACCTGCTGTTTATTGACATATTAAACATTGTTCATAGAATTTTGTCAGGCTCTCTGAACAATATTAAAATAATAAAAAAGTCTTTTTTTTTTATGTTAACTGTTAAAGCTAAAGACACTTCTCTTTGGCCAAATACTGGTAGGAAAATGTTTCATGTCATTGATGCAACAGTGAAATGTGTAGCAAATTTGATTAGGATACAAGAAATAAGATCATTTTCAACCTTTGCAAAAATCTCTTTGTCATGTAATTTTCTTCTTTTATTGAGGCAAAGAGTCATGTTTTTCTTACAATAAAACTAATTTAAAAAATCTGCTATTGCAGAAGGATCATTTTAACTTTTTTCCAATACAAATTCAAGTTAGTGTATTGACAGAATCAGGCAGATGGCTGCACTAGAGTCAGTTTTTGATTCTGGAAGATTCATGCATCAAGTTAATTTGTACTGGAATATCTCCCTGCGTTGGCATATTTTTTCACTTATTGTAAGAAAATAAGACTTTCAGGGTTCAATAATATACAGACAAAAATGATTTGGGCAGATGGAGCAATAACCACTTCAAGAAAATTCAACTCCCATGCACTGCAGTTGAGCAAGAGAAAACATACACTGCACCAAAATGCGGGGTGGAAGCTGCTGAATGTAAGTGAAATGCATGTGCACATAATATAGACTTACCATTCTTTTGGTAGTAGTTTATTGACTAATTGTTCAGAATATTTTTTTATATTTTTCCTAAATTCTTTCCACAATATACTGCTAAAAACAACTGTCCCTCAGTAAATCCACCCCCAAGCCTCCAGGATCTCATCCATCCTGAAGACTCATTCATCCTCAATAACGTCACCGCTTGCTCATAAATAAAAGTGAACGTTAGGCAAGCAGATGAACGCAGCCAACGGATTGGACAGGAAGCCAGTTAATCTGCAATCCAATCCGGCCCGAGTCTAGTGAAACCCGGCTCAGCTTGGCTGACCGAGGCCTGGGAGGAAGGAAGTGAAGGACTCAGGAAACAGTGTTCAGAGCTTTCACCAGTCATATCCATCACAGTGCACGGTGATGGAAGCGTGTGTGTGTATGTGTGTGTGTGTGTCCGTTTCACCAGTCATATCCATCACAGGGCTCTGTCTCCAGGCCTGGGCAAGAGAACTGGAGAGTCATTAGAGGGGCTGGGCTGCAGGCTGCAGCGCTGCACTTTAACTAAACATCTTTTCAATAAAATAAATGCTTCCAGGTTAGCGTGGGTCCCGGAGAACCCAGGTCGCCTCGCTTTTGCTGCCACTCATCTGATCCCAATTACCAGACAGACTGGGTCAAAGCCAGCAGAGACTACATGGATACAGACTGGAGTCGTGTGTTAGACTCCAGTGACAACCCAAGTGTGGCATCTTTTTGGCTTAAATCAACACATTGCCACCTCACCATGCACCAAATGCATTGTCAGTGTAATACAAACGTAAACGTAATTTAATGCAAGCCATAGCACACATGTATATAAGCAGTATGGTTTTTGCACTTTATTTTAGCTCATCCTATAACATATTTTGGCTTAGTAGGAGTGAGTATGTGTGGGTTTAAAGTTAATAGCTTGAGAACACTTTAGTGAGAGGCTGTTGTGGTGATCGAACCTGTGATGCATATGCACTTACTATTTACTAAATTTAAAAAACAGGCAAGCTGCATTTGCCTGTCCTCTCATGCCATGCAATCTTTCGTTGTTTTTTTTGTATGACACCTGGTTCTCGTGTCATTTTCAGTAACTTAAATGTGATGTAATGTCATATAAATCTTGTGGTGTCATATGTTAAATATCAATATATTTATATATTTTCATGTCATGACGTTTCTCAACCATTCACACTTAAAAGTTGTCATATCGTGTCTATACTGTTTCATAAAATAAAGAAAGCTTTAGTGCACACAGTGTTCAAGCTGGAATATCTCTCTGTAGTTGTAAGAGCTGGCTTCCTTCCTCTGTTTGATAAAGGCAGATACAGAAACACGCTGATAGAATTATATTATACAAGAATTATCTTGTGTTGCATCAGTGCATCAGCTTACATTAACTCATAAAACCTGCTGGATTTTTATGGCTGCAGAAGAGCAAGAGACATTAAAAACATACTATAGTAAAATATAGAACACAATATTTCAAATGCTATATTTCAACTTCCATCCAGCACATTCATTACATTCACTCCAGTTGTGTATGAAAGAAACTTGATCTTGGAAGAGAGGAAGAGTCGATCATGGTGATATATCTGTGCTTGTGCATTTGTGTGTTTTTGTGTGGACACAGTGTGCATTTACATCCATACATTATTGCATAATTGTTTCCTGATGCTCTCCTCTTCCCCAGAATATTAATTACCAAATGATGAAACCGCCTCTTTGGTCTGGGAGGTTGAGGTTGAAGGAGGAAATGGGGGCCGCGCATGTAGGAGACCGTCCTTTTTGATGGGGTTAACTCTCATTTTGAGTGTGTGTGTGTTGTGTGTGTGGTTGGTGGTGCTGTTGGGAGGCAGGAGGGGGGTGATGGGGATAGGGCATCAGCTATGTCGGGGAGTTGAGTTTCGGGGGGGAAGCATTTTTCTTAGATTGACTGGATGATGAGAATATTTGGCACAGCTGGATGTATTTTTGGCACTAATTAATATATTTTTCTCAGCTCCAAAGAATATTATCTTCGAGCAGAAGGAAAAAGCATGAAAAGAAAGAAGAAAAGAAAGCTGTACTTAACTTTTCCTGTTCATGTGGTACTTCTATTTTTACTAGGACACTTCTGTAAAACACATTTTTCAGTCTCAGTGAGGCCCTTTTAAGGTTAATAAAGTTAGATATGTGAGTATTCAGGCAAACACACACACACCAACTTAACCCGTCTGAAATCTGTGACATTCAGCCTGCCGATTGGTCAATTCCATCATTGATCCTGTAATGTAACATCAGACTCTATTGGCAGTAAGAAATCACTGTGATCCAAAACATAGAGCCAACAATAGGAGGCAATAAAATAGACCTCTATTTATAATAAGATAACAAACCATAGATAGTGAATAGAAGAGAATATATAAACGAGAGTTGCCTTCCTTTTTATCAATTGCAAACTGCCAGCAAAATTTGTTTGTGTCGAAATTATTTTCTTTGTGACCCTTTCATTTTAAGATTACCCCCATAAGAGAACATAAGGTCATGGATTCATGATCAGCTGACATCAGGAAGTTTCTATAGCTCTTGCACTCTCGCCTGCATGGAAAGGAGAATGGCACCATCTAGTGAAACTATGATGTAGGGAGGGAAAGTCCACACGCTCAGTTCAGGTAAGGAAAAAAAATCCCCCCAAAAATACCTTTTATCATTGGAAAATGGAAGAAAACCCTCACGTAGAGCCTCAGGGGAGGGATTCCTCTGCCAGGACAGACGGGCATGTAATAGATGTACAGACCAACAGAATCATAATATATACAAATAATGATGACAAATGTATGATACATGTGGATTGTAAAATGTATGTGAAGAATGTGGATCCAGGAGGATACTGAACAACTTCAGGTGTCGCCAAGTGGGACCTGAGC
>NW_023339774.1:10604074-10604276 GCF_004916995.1 Morone saxatilis | reverse complement strand
GCCTGCAGGAGAATGTAATATAAAAAGCGTAAAACTAAATGGGATGTTTTTCTACCACACAAGGTTTACTTAGTATTGACTCAAATTCCATCTCAGTGCTATTGTTACCGGATCTTGGTGCAGCATTTTATATCATATAAATACGGCATACTTCTAGACCGGCTCAAAATCCAGCCGGTCTAGCCCCCCCCCCCCCCCCCCC
>NW_023339774.1:10603732-10603974 GCF_004916995.1 Morone saxatilis | reverse complement strand
AGTGCTTATTCTCAGATTAGTTCACACCTGATACTATTATACTTTCAGTTGGTCAGTGTCAGTCTCAATGATACTCTTATATCATAAAATGATACTAGTACTCTTAGTTTATGTTTGTCCTACTAGTGAAAATAAAACGTTCTAACCCCAGCCATAACTGCTGCATTTCTCTCACCCTATGTTCTTGTTTCTGTTCTCACAAGCCTCAAAGCTGTGATAGTTTCTCTTCCCCTCTCTTTCTA
>NW_023339774.1:10592597-10603611 GCF_004916995.1 Morone saxatilis | reverse complement strand
TGCAACTGAATCTAGAAAAAAATACAATTTTCACCCAAAATCAACCTTTTCACCAAAAATCAATCTTGTTAATATCAAACAGTCCACTCCCTTAAGCTTAAAAAAAGGGGGCTTTTAAAGGTAGTTTTCTCACTGACAATTTGTGTTACAGTAAAGACATGTTTTCATGGTGGTCAAACCCCTTCTTGCATCATAAACCACTTCTCTTCGGTTCATCAGTATGTTGCAAAAAGTCCTCTTTTTCAAAATATCGCAACACATGGTATTTCCCTTGATTCAGAGTTCTTACAGTAATCCTTGAGTTTACAGTGTAAAGTAACAGTATTTTTCATTAATGAACTAAGCCCTAGCTTATGTGATAATGTCAACTGTGGCACATCATGTTTGCATGTAATCATAAAATTTGTTTTATGTTTTGGGATGACAATGTTTTGATTAAAGTCAGGAGAGAAACCTTTATGAAACATATAAGGGCAGTCAGTAAGAACAGGATGATAGGACCTGATAACTCTTTAATGAAACAGTTTCCTTTTCCTCTTCAGATAATGCTGACGGTTAAAGTCTTTCTGGACTGGCCTCCTGGATTTTTACCAGTTCATGAACAAACACAAGGGAATTCATCACAGCTGGGAAGAGAGATTATAGGATGTATTCATTAACTTGCTGAGAGAAGCAGATAATCTCCCATGCAGTGTCTACGGTATTTGCGCTGAAGGAGGAAGGTGCTCATAAATAGTTTACAAGCAACAGCTGATAACAAAGATGATAAAGCCAAATCATTTCCTTTTAAGAACAAAGCAATGAAGCACAATCATGAGTAATATTGGGGGATAGTTTTGCTTTAAAGTCTAATTCGATTATTTATTATCTTTTAGTTTGTATTTTATATAACAGCTATAACGTTTTGTATAACAGCAGCTGCACAGTATATAATCCTGGTTTAATCTGTAGTTTTACTATAATGTACAATGTATCACAATACCTGTATATCAATACCTCATTTATCTCTAGTAATATGTATGATCATTTTATTACCTAAGCTGTTCCCTTGGTTTCTTTTTGCACAAGAATCTGCAAGTTTGTCTTTTAAAAGTCAAGCAAACTTAGAATGAGGAAGTATGATGAACTAAGTAATGAAATGTGCACAAATTATGTAAAATGAAGTGGAGTATGACAAGGTGGTCTGCAAAAGGTTTGAGTATTAGGAGACAGGAAAAAAATATGGAAAAATGCATGTGTACTCAGTGTGTCTGCATCTACACAAATAATAATAAGAAAATATGTCTTTATAGCGAAATTCCCCATAATGTTCACCAGCTAGTTACTAACTTTGTCGGTGTGCTTGGTGACATGCAGGTGGCATACAAAGAGTTTATCAGTGCTTACACATAATAATTTGACCGAATGCTATTATAAAAATAGAGATTAGTGCAGGTTCTAGGTTGCAAAAGCCTGTGTACAAATGCAGTTGCTGTTGCCTGCACCTGTTTATGTGGCAAAATAAAAATAACACTGGTGTGAAGATAAGAACCCATGTCCTCTGCAGGGGAGGGGGTTTTTTCTGTTCACTGACTGTTTGAAGTTCTCTGAAGCCAGCATGCCTTCTCAGATCCCGCCATCCTCAATCACCATATCCTATCACCTGCAACTACTCAGGCCGTTCAAGACTTTCACTTCACAATTTATATGGTCAATTAAACCTTAGACTGAAAGAGATAAAGAAAATAAAACTTGTTGATCTTTGCAGAGCTTTTGATCACACAGCCAGAAAGAAGCTGCAGTGCAATGAAACACAATGAGGCATTCAGTGACAGTTCCTCTCTGAATCTGTCTGAAGGCCGATGTAGCTGTCGAGGATAACCACAGCAAAACAGAATAAGCGTGGGTGAAAGATGAGTCAAATACACATTTCCAACAGGATATGCTGACTGAATGAATTATAAATTACTCATACACTTGGTGAAATGCAATTACTGTGAATGAAGAAGATACAGGAATAAAAAAAAGCCTTTTTATCAAATGTTACTGGAATCAGTGAGGTCTCTTGACAGGAATACTGACAGTCACTTCTCTTTTTACTAATAGAAACTGTTGCTGCTTTGCTTGCAGTTTAACAAACGTCTCTAATAATGACCTCTCTCTTTTTCGCGGACTGACACAGAACAGAAACAGAAACAACTGCAATCATTAATCAACTGTTTCAACTATTACTTCTACTGGAAACAGAGAGTTTGATGTGTAGCTGAAACCACTTTGTTGAATGGGGAGAACAAAGCTAAAGTGGATTACCGACTGTACCGTGGAGTTTCTCATCCTAATGGTACAGGGATTGGGTAAAGGGGATTTTAATCGTCAAAAAGAATAATTATATGTAATTATTTAATCCAAATAACAATCAGGGTTGTCAAGTAAAGAATACAAATACAACAATACAGTTTTTATCACACATTTTATATAACTAAATTCAATTCACAACATTATGCAGCATATTTGGGCATTTACAAAATCTAACCACACATTCAGCATAAAAAAAATAGACATCATACAAAGTTTGTAACAAATATAACAAAATGTAACATGTGCTTAATATCTTTGTTGGTCACAAACGTGTGCGCCCTCAGTACTTTGCAGTCTGTGTCTGGAGCTCCAGCACCCTTCCTGTCCCCACTGTTTCCTTGAGCGTGAGGCAGTGTCCTGGACAGGCCGTGACCAGGACCCTGCATCCTCCTCTTTCGCTTAGAAACCTCTTCAAGGACTCATCAAAAAATTGGTTCCCTTCTCTGTACCCGTCCAACAGCAGTAGAACCTCACTGGACCTGGTTAACACAGTCCTCAGATCATCCTCTGTTGATATCTTTTCCGTGAGAGAAAGTTGAGTCTTTATTTCCTGAAACAAGTCACCCTTCACTTTGCTGCAGTCGACATATAAGAGAAGTTGAAGGGCACTGAGGTCGAGGATGTGAGCGAGGGCATGTGCGGGCCCTTCGGTCCAAGAAGAGATCAGGATATGAGCTACGGTTGTCTTCTCGCTTCCTGGGGGTGCCTCAAGAAAAAGTGTCTCTCCAGCTTCTGGGAGTAAAGCTTGAAGATTCACTGGCCGCCCCTTACTGATAAAAAACAACGAAACAACACAAATTGTGAGTGTAAAGTACACAGGCCCATACAAATGTCAGCTGTCAACACACATAGTTTTGATTCTTAAAGTCTAAACATTTAAACATCACATTTACAATGTTTCACAAAATCCTTAATTTCCATGGAATTCCTACAATTTCTGGAATTGCTAGCAGGGGTAAAGTCCATCCAAATTTTTGGTGAACTCCGATTCACAAATGTATGCTTTTGGCCAATATAGCCATCTTGGCAGTGCTGGAGTTTTAAATGGGTTATAATGAACAGGTAAAATACTTGTGTCTGGGGAAACAACAGGTTTGATGACCTCAATCTTTTTGATAAAGAAGTGCATATATTTTTATATATTTTTCAGGGGAAGGATCAAAGAGAAAAGGGCATAACTAAAATGATGAATGAATGATGAATGGAAAACTTGAACTGTTGCTGTTACTGGAAATAAGATCATAGAAGTGTTTGTGACTCACTTGTTTTGCAGTCTTTGAGGCAACTCCTCGACGTTGAAATTGTTCCAGCAGTGTCTCGAATCAGTGCTGAAAGATAAGTCGGAATAATGGGCTTTCAGAAACGCCCCCAGATTTTCCTCCGTGCAACCTGCAGGCATCGAAAACAAAACTGATCATGATCACAGCAGTCTCCTTTGATGAAGAGGTATAAAATAATGTGAATCCATCCTTTAGATGTTTTTAGTACAGTAGCTATTTTTACAGTGTATTTAGTACAGTAAAGTAGTAGTTTAGTACAGTAAGACCTTTGTAGTGTGTTTTAAGGTTGGTGTTAAACATCATTTAACATCGTTTAACACAGAGTGTTTTGCATTAATCCTACTTTCACCAGGCATTTTTTAAAAGAACAGGAAGAAAGCAAACAAACCAACAGGTCTTTATTCAGTGTCAAATAGAAATAATGATGTATGATCATTTTTAGTACTGAAACAATTAGTTGATGAATCGTTTAGTTGATTGACCAAAACATGATTGGCAACAAGTTTGACGATTGATTAATAACTTAAGTCAAAATACCAAACATTCACTGATTTAATCTGTTAAATTGTGAGGATTTGCTGATTTTCTATATTTTAAGTGGCCATTAAATTGAATATCTTTGGAATTTTGCATTGTTGTGTGTAGGATTTAGTGGCATCTAGCAGTGTAGTTGCATATTTTAGTTCCCTCGCTTCACCCTCCTTCTATATGCAAAGGAGAAACGATGCACAAAAAAACACAGTTGGCCCTATCTAGATCCAGTGTTTGGTTTATCCGTCATGGACTACTATAAAAAAATGGCGGTTCAACATGGCAGCCTTCCTGGAACACAACCAGGCAACCAGATAAAAACAACTTATTCTAAGGTAATGATTCTTACTGTCAGGTACTTATACACTAATGAAAACATACCTATGAATATTATATTCCATTTGTGACAATAAATCCTCCTAAATGTTACAAATAGTCCTGACTTTAAAGACACCACACCTAACGATTCATTGAGAAAACAATCAGCAGATGACTCGCTAAGGAAAATAATAATTTGTTGCAGCCCTAATCATGAGAGTGACTTACCTTCATTAAAAATAGTTATCTCTTCCTCATTTTCTTTATTTATTTGCTGACCTGAAAGAAAAGAACAGCACTGTTAGAAATCTTACACAGACAATAGTAAATGTACATAAGTACTGAATTAATGAGTTGAAGTCATTAATTAGTGAATAAATCAAACACTGCTACAGGGTAGCATAAATCCACTTAGATCCACATCTACGCAAGTCAAACTTAATTGAATATAAAACAGAGCTACTTTGTAATGTACTAACTTCACAGATAAGGGGATCTTTGCACTTCTGTATTCTGGAGAATACGTATTGAGTCCATACTAATGCTCATTTATTGCTATATTTCAGTCAAGTAACCTTCTTTGAGCATTTCACACATACACCTTTAACCGTAGGACTTATTGCATTCACGTAGCTGTTGTTTATTTTTAACCTGTAAAAAGTAATTTGAGGTTTAGCTCCTCTAATAAAAAATAAAAACACTGTGCAAATGTTTGGTTGCCGGCTTGCTAAGATTTGGTTAAACCACATTGGTCACTTGTAGCACAAGGGGACATTTAGACCATTTACAGTTAAATGGTTAGTTCAGGTTTTTTGAAGTGGGGTTGTATGAGGTACACATCTATAGCCAGTGCATTACATACAGTAGACGGAGGTGGGCAAGCCCCCAGTTTGGAGACGCAAATAGGAGTACAGCACAGAAGCTAAGCAATGTAAGGCTAAAAAGCCCCACCTAAAAGAATCCATATCAGTTTAAGTGTACACTTTATTTACAGTATTTTCAACGCTTTATCCTGCCATCAGACAGCCCTTTCTGAAAGGAAACTGAAGCATTTTTATTGCTCTCTCCAAAGCAAACAGACACCTGACAACAGTCATTTTTTCCTCCACATGAGTTCTACCGCTGCCTGTTACTGTTCTTGACAAAGGACTCTGGTTGCTTTGAAGAGGGCATAGATCAATTTAAACGCTTCAGTTTCCTGTCGGAATGGGCTGTTTGATAGCAAGGTAATGTGGTGAAAATACTCATAACTAAATATAGCAGACACCTGAAATGATATTGAATTTCAAAGGTGGGCCTTTGACCCCATCCACAACAGTACAATTGCCTAGCTTCCATGCTGGTCCTCCTGTCTGCTTTTCCCAACTGGGGACATGCCGACTGCAGGTAATACGACCCTTTAAAGCAGTGGTTCCCAACCTTCTATCTTTTAATAAACTGATGACCCCTAAGTGACATATTTTATAGATATTTCATACTATATTCAATGCAACAATAACAGTAGAGAACAACTGATAAACTGTACAATGAACCCAAATACAATAACTGCAGGAACTTTGTGTAAAACTATCGATTTGGATTAAGTTTCAGCAGATTATTTCCAGTGAATATTGCATCAGGAATTTTATCTTTGTCTGTATTATGTACCTTTTTGACAAATTCAAAGTTTTCTTCTGCCTGATACTTGGCTGTGTTTCTGTTAGCTCTTTTCTAATGCAAGACAAGACTGTTTAGCAGAGACCAGAGCTATATACAGCTATATATAGACCTATATACACAGAGCTATATTCCCAGGCACTGTGCATATTTTTTATGTTTTCTCACCCCCTTTAACATCAAGAAGGCCCTGTGACTACATGTGAAGCTTTGGTTACCTCAAGTGGGGGTCTCGACCCCCAGGTCGGGAGCCACTAAAGCATACTTGCAAATGATTGATTAAACAACCAATTTTATTTTCTGTATATGAGTAAATTGCTGCACACACTGCATAGTTAATGTAGCGACAAAGTACATGCAAATGATATCCACAGCACAACAACCAATCAACTTAGTGATGAAGAGGCAGCACAGCCAGGCAACCAAAGAATAGATGATATCGATAGTAGATAATTAATCATCGCAGTGGAGGAGGAAATTATGAGTAGACTTTCTGGATGCCTCTACATGTATACGAAATTGACCTTCTTCATGTAAAGTGACAGAAACTGTGGGTGTCTTTCATCTAGAGTATGGATATTTTACAAATGCATCATCAGCAATTTGAAAAAACGCAACAGAGACCTATTTGTTGCAGAATATCGTTTGCCCCTATAGAGGCCACTTTTGAAAACAAAGAGAGGATGCTTCTGCTTATGAACTATGTTTGCTATTGCTGTTGTTATGGCTTTGCCTTTGGTTGTAATAATAGCCAGGCTATAACACATCCTAATAATTAACTTCAACAGGGGTTGTGTGTGTTCAGTGACATGTTTGGCTCTGTTTAGACTCACAGTCAGCAGGAGGAACAGACCTGTCCCGACCGTCGATCAAAAGGTTCCTGGTACTGGGAGTATTGGACCCTATGCAAAAAAACATTACTATTAATTTAGTGTGCTGGTGCAGTGTGTGTGTGTGTGTATTTAAGTGTGGATAGATGGAAGTGTGGATGTTTGTTTGCTGCTGTCATATGTTCTCATTCACCCAGTTCAAAATATGTGACTTTGTTTTAAAGGCATCAGCTTACCTTTATGTTTGACACAGTAATGGTGAGATATGTGGTGTGGTATTATAATGTTTTGGCTTTGAATTAGTTTTATGCTTAGCTTTTTATTTATTCACTTTTATTTTTATTAATTACATATGTTATTTTTTCCTGTATTCTTGTATTTATCATGTATTTTATGTGCTCTTGTCACAAGACTTTATGGTGTTCAAGAAGGAAATTGTAACCTGATATCACCCTAAATATTCCATCCATAGGTTTCCGGTCCCATAACTGAAGTAAGACTTCACACATTTATATATATGGAGAACCGTGTTTCAGTATAAGTATATACTATAATATACTATTGAAATGATAGAGGTGTTATACAAATAAATAACACGTGCTGTACTGTAAAATCACCCATGCATTTACAAATAACCTCAAATTCCCCATCACACAAACCAAGACCGAACTGGGTGTTTCCAACGATGACATTTGTGACACATGTTCAAATAGCTAAGTCATCCTCACATGAATACACGCTCAATGGATCACATGATGATAAAATTCCCTGAATTCCAAAAAGCAGACATTACGGTGCTTAATCAAACAACTAAATGCCATTCTTCTTCAAAAACACTTCCTCTTTTCTCACTTGACTCAACATGTATCACATGTATAAACTGTCTTCATAGCTGAAATGACATGTGGTTGTTTATTGACACAAATTATTCTGCCCATTTTACAAAAATAAAACGTAAACAACCACAAGGCTGCTATGGCTTTGACACGCATACATTTTAGATGCTGACTCATGAATTCAGCAGTACCCGTAGGTTCTTTGAGATGAGATTGACGACATATTTTCATTTCTGGTTAGACAATAAAGTTAAATTTCTATTTTAAAAACTTAGTTCTGTTCTATTCTGTCCCAAGTCATTGCAGAATTTTACGATATTTTCTCAAATCTGTTTTAATGCAGTTGGGTTGCTGTTTATCAGTCAATGCAGTATTAATGCATACAACAAGGAAATAGTGAAGGGCTGGGGAATACAATGTTACAGTTGCACAACAACTAGATGATCCACTCTATTTCATGCAGATAATCTATTATTGCATATCCTCAAAGGAAATCCAGCTCTGCAGTGCCCTCGCCTACACTGTACACTTGACTTTCAATCGCTGCCTTCAGGCTGCAGATTGAATGCTCCAGTGGCCAAGATTATTGTTTTATCTAATCTATTAATAATCTATTGCACATGTATGCTGCCATTTGTCACTTTCTCACTTTGATATTTCACCTGTATGTGAGATTATAATCCGTTATTATGCCTGGGGTTCACTGTCATACACATATTTCCATCTGATGTAGATTTTATTGATTGAGTACTACACCTGAATTCTATGTATTACTGTGTCTGTTATGGTCGGCTGTAATGTACTGTATACATAAAGAATTGAGAGATTAATTACCTTTTCGTCGTCGATACATAAGTACTGCCACAACCATAATGACAAACATTATCACTCCTATGCACAGTACAACAACGGGAGCATTGCTTTGTACAGGAGCAATGGGCATTTCATCTGTGAAAAGAGTGAAGAAGGATTAGTGTCAAAATGTGCCACAAAACCCACTATCACAAGTGAGAGGCCAAGTGTTGGCCTTTTGTATGTATGCTTTAAATTTGTGTGGCCACTATGGAAATAACCAAATATACCAACAACAAACTTCCCCTTACTGGTCAAGAAAGAAAGAAATACAGCTATTACAATGACTCCTGGTTGGTTAATAGTTTTGTATTAGCTGTGCAAGCAGCCCTTGTTCTTTTTGCCATATTTACAGGCCATGTTTCTTTACTTAGCATTAGATCAACCTGCATTTATCTGATTTCAAAAGACATTTCCAAAAGAGCAAACAATCCTTTGCACACATATAATGAGAAACATGAACAGCCTACATACATATACAATAACATCCACACATTTTCACACATGAAAGAATCTCTTGTAATAGCACTCCTACACATTACTGTGTTATTCAAAGGTCAAATCCAAACACCTCCTACAGTTTAAAAAAAAAAGCGGGGTAAAATCTTGTAACTTTGAAAAAACTGTGAGCAAGAGCTGAAAAGCTCATATGTGATAGACCTTTGTTATATCAAAAACAAAAGAGTGAACATAACAGGAAATAGCCGTACATAGTGTTTGGCAGTAGGCAAGTGATAACTATATTTCCTGTGTTTTTCATGAGAATATCCAAGGCTTCATCTAACTTTATAGTCAGTGTTGCTATTTTTGTGACAGACTACAACTTCAGATTAGAAGAACTCTGCTTCAGTTTTCTTTCATTCATATTCATACAAAAAGGCGGGGGAGGTTAACATGTATGGTCAGTAGAGAGAAAGAAATGAGGTAGGAGATATGGGGATAAAGTTCTCCAGCCAGCCTTTATCTGAGGATGTTGCAATTACACAACTTCCAAGTACATTCTTTGAAGAATGCCTTAAAGGAAATAAAGATTTACCTGGAATATGAAATGTTGCGGTGTAGCCATCCTCCGTAAAGCTACACGTGTAGTTGTTTTTGTCTGATGATTGGACACGTATCTCACTGGTGACGTTAAAAAGCTGGTCTGATGTAGGTACAGCAGTGGTATTGGGGTCAATGTTACGCAGCTGTCCATCCTGCCACATAACAGAAGACTTAGGGTATCCCTCAGACTGGCAGCTTAGCAGCACCTTATCCCCCTCTGCAGTCTTTTCAATGCGTTTAGTCACAGCTTTATAAGGTGCTAGTGAAAAATCAGAAAGGAAGAATATATAATCATGAGCATGTGTTTATAATAGCACTATTATGATAAGACATTATAATTATAAACAGCTCTTGAGGAAAGCCAAAAGCATTATTTTTTACCAAATTGAGTAATATTGATCTTAGTTTCACATTCATAATGAGTAAAACTCTAACTGCCCAGAAATGACCACATGCTGTGGCCAAAGTGCAAACCCCATTCCCAGAACAAAAGCCCCCGAAGTCATTGCCAAAAACATAAAAAGTTACACTGTTGTCACAGATTTGGTTCTTACCTGCAACAGACAAAGTTATGGTTTTGTAATCAGCTCCTTTTTCTGTCCACACCGAACACTTGTAGGTTCCAGAGTCATTGATCCTGAGCCTGGAGATCTGTAAAGTGAGAGAGAAAAGAGTCCCCAGATGTCCTCATGACTTAGATCACAGTAATAGGAGTACTGTATGTTAAATGGTAAAATTACTGTGCACCATAACTCCTTTGAGGTATGATCTTAGCACATCTCTAAGAGCACTTATTGTTCTATTTCCAGCAAACCTTGCTGCTTTCTGTCCCTTCTTGGCAGTTGTACCTTACTATCTAATACAGCACTATGAACACTGATAATAAGGGTACTTTTGCTTAAGTACAATTAACCTATCAGTATTTGCCAAGGGTATGAACAAGTTAACCACAGCAATTAGAGGAAATTTCACAGGACATGACCCATCTATGTAAAGTGTAACATGTTACTGTTAGTATTTACCTCTAACTTGGCCCAGCCCTCCGTCAGCTCCTCAGTGAGAAGCCTCACCCGACCCCGATAGTCCAGATGTGGAAACGCCGAGTCCTCCATCCGGTTATCCATCCGGTAAACATCTCGAATCAAGTTGGACCTGGTCCAGTGCCAGGTCACCTTCAGGTAGTCACTAGGATTAGATAGTTTAGGCTGAAACTTGCAGCCCAAAACAACATCTCCTCCAAACTCTGAGCTGTACTCAGGTCGCTCTGTCTCAACAGTGAACAAGACTGCAGGGAAAGAATACAAGGTAATGTCAGGGTTAATGCCAGTTT
>NW_023339774.1:10580384-10592578 GCF_004916995.1 Morone saxatilis | reverse complement strand
ACATCTAGAAGATTTGACTTGTGTGTCAGATAGAAATAGAAAGGCTTTACAAAGATGTATTGTTTGTCCTGTTTGTGCTCTTATTTATTCATAAAGGTCTGTCTGTCCACTGCTGTACACTTTTTACTACACACCTGAGAGAGCAGGCTGAAACATGACTTGCAAAACTAAGACAAGGGCCCAGTCCATTGAGACCTAAGGAAGAAATAAAAAAAAAGAGTTTTAGATATGTTGAAATCGTTTAACCATATTACTGGCAACCTGAGTCATTTTACTGAAGAAGACCATATGTGAATTCCAGAGCCACATCATCTTTGACCTTGTTTACTTCTTTACTTAAAAACGATATGACCCTAATAAAAAAATGACATGTGACATGCATTGTTTTTCCTAATGCAAGCATGACTCAGCTGTTACACAAAGCAAATTACTTCCCTATTTGTTTTTTCTGGATAAAGAAACAAAAATAGCACTGGGGTTGTTTGACTGCACCACTGTGTCAACACACACACACACACATACTAACTATAATATTTACTTTAATTAAGATAACTGGATTGGTCTTCAGGCTACAGAGCGAGATTACAACACTTGGCAAAAAGGTGATAAATGGCAAAAATTAAAACAAAACAGATAGATGCAAATGATACTAATGAAAAATCACAAGTAAATAGATATTCAATACTCATAAATAAACTTCGACTTCTCACAACAACAAAACAAGAATAACAATAATAAATAGAATAATAGAAGGATAATAAATTTGAGCATACTTGGGCTGCTGTTTATCAGTCAATAGCGTGTTCTTACCAGCTCATTCAGCAGTTTGTTGTTTTTTCATGAGGTGTTTCCTCCTTCCTTCAAGTCAACAAATGATCTGAAGTCTCAGCTCGGTTGAACATTTTAAGTTCCTCGATGTACACGCCCACATTTATTTATTTATTTTTTTTTTTTTACTCTAGCCAACCTAAAGCCCTAAACCTCAGCGATGCTTAACATGAATGTAACGTGTAACAGTTATATAGTGTTTGTACCTTATAAGAAGACGAGAGTGCCACAATAACAACCCCTTGTTGCCGCCCTACTGCGGACTGTGGAGTTTGCTCAAACCTCGACGAGGAAACGAGCTGGTGTAAGCTCCATAAAGCAGTGCAGGGAGACACTAGCAAAGAAAGTTTAACATAAGTTTAAGTTTAACTCAAATTAACGACTGTTTTGGGTGGACACGGAAACAGTGGGCTGTATTTACTGTAAGGAAAGCAGTAGCGGACCGGCTTTATCTGGGAGCCGCCGTTTTACAGTATGGAGCCATAAAACAACACTGATAACAAAACATCAAATCTGAGCTTGTTTGTTCTCCGAGGCGCAACTGTTCAACTTTATTATTTGTTTGTCTTCTGCACGTGCAATAAGGAAAAGAAAACATGATGTTATAGATATGTTTATGAGAAATCCAATCGAGCTGAGTCAGCCGGATTATTTGGAAATGATCTGAGTCTGTGCTTTCAACTCTCAGGTGTTGTCTCAGTAATTTCCAGTTTCACACAACCTCTAGCCACTGCTCCAACCTCAAAGAGAAACACACAGACATGTAAAAACCTCAAAGTTCTGCACTTAAACTATATATACTGCCAATGGTATTATTGTAAGAATGTATCAGACTATCAGATCAATGATATTATTAAATATTCTATTACTGGATTCCCATTTGTGATGCAAACTAGCCTGTAAGAACCAATTTAAGGTGGTATCTTTGTATTATTGAGAAGTTGAATTAACTAATTATCTAAGAGCTATCTAGGTTGAGTGGAGGAAAAAGCGCAATATTTCCCCCTGAAATGTTAAAGTATAGAATTGGAGATCTAGGAGATACACAAGTAAAGTCCAGTTACCTCAAAAGTGGGCAGGAAACTTCTACTACCAACATCTACTCTGTTTTTTTCCCCATCCCTGGTAATACAACACTACCACTTTCCACTTAGCTGCCACTACAGTACAGTGAGTAAATTGGAATTTTCAGTCAGTATTGGTATGTAAATGTCAATAATAGAAAGTACAAACCAAAAGAACAACAATTGAAATTCATGTCCACACAAGTCAGCACACTTCATTTAAAATAACCTGGACATTTGAATGGCAGAAATGATATGTTAGAGGGTTTTACATGGTCAACAACTTCCATCCCCAAGCTGCCAGCCAGGTGGAATTCCCATGTACAAGAGATACGTTCAATCGATAGATCCAATCGTTTTACCAGCTTTGTATGGCCCTTGGCTCTAGTGTGACTGTATAAAACCTTTGTGGAATTTCCATCAGTTCACTTACAGGTTCCTACATGTCGTATATGTATGACACAGACAAATTTATTTTTTGTGATAGGAATAAGATAGTGGCACATGTCTGATCTTATCAGTGTTTCTATCACTAGGGAGTTTATTTTTTACAAAACTTGAGCGATTGTTAATTTCCACCGTATCTTTTGAAAACCCCTTGAAAAATCTGAAATTGTTATGGAGTTTACTACCCATACTCAAAGGTAAAAAAAAAGATTTGACATGTCCTTGGCACGGATCTTGTGTAAACACACTTTTTCTGTGAAGTCCAGCATTGGTTGAGGTCCTATGAGATTTTTAGGACAGAGCTGTGAGTATGGCTCCTGAGATCATACTTACATCTAAGAGAATATGCATTATATCCTAAATCAAGTATTCTGTTAAAAATTGATGTATTTTAGTATACTGAAAGTTGGCCAGTCCCCAATCCTGTCATAAGGCATTCATGTAAAAAGATAGCTTGGCTTGATATGGATCACAGCATGCATGAAGATTTTCACTTTAACTGATCCAGTCAGAACTACACAAAAAAGCAGCTTGGGATGTTAACTCTCCCACAAAGTTAATGTATTAAACCCAGTTTCAGGATTTATATGTGCAAAGTCCGTCCATTCATCCATTACCCACTTATTATTCCAATTATTCTGGTTTTAAACATTAAACTCTCTGCTAGCCTTAAATAAATATTGCACTTTATAGTCCACTACACTTCTGTGTATATCTAAATACTCTTTGCATCTTTACATACAAAACATTATTTCTCTCATTAGGTCACTTTAGAGAAATTTAACTGAAAGTAACAAATGAAGTCACCTGAAAGACGTAGCAGTTCGGCCTGGAGCATTAAAAGTCTGTTTGAAGATGACTTTAATGCGGGGAAAACTGAATACAGCCGTGCTTTTCAACAGAGTTTCAGGTTATCAAATATCCTCAAATTCCAAATACACTTTTGTGACCCAAAGTTAAAGTTATGGTGTAACACAAATATCTAAGGGCATTTTTAAATCAATGCATACATAAATACACATAACTCACTTATTTTTTCAGTCCAATTCAAACACATTTTCATGGCATTTTACTTCTGCAGCTGCCATGAAGGACCATTTTACAGAAAACTGTATTTTACTGTAAAACATGAAGAACAAAGGGGAAGTGGTGGTCCGTATTGTGGTAATGTTTTTTTAAATTATTGGTGGAAACTTTAGATTAAAATTATATTAAATTATTGGTGGAAACTTTAGATTAAAATTATATTAAATCATCAATTTAGATTAAATCATCAGGAAATGCTTCTAATTTTGAGACCTATACATTTGATTCCAAATGCAAACAAGCAACTTAAGGTATTATGCATGTGTATTTTGGACCTATGACCCACAAACACCAACAGAGGGAGCCATTTCTCAACTAAATGCAACCAACTTGGGACCTGCAACTGTATAATAACTGAGACAAGCACACACCACTTTACCACAAGCACTCTATGTAAACTCAAATCCTTTTTTTAAAACTTAAACTACTCAGTGTTGAATAATTGGTGACCTCCTTTGATTCATGAATGTGATTTATCCCTGGTAAAAAAAAATAAAAAAAATAAAAATCACTATGAGATTCCTTTGCTTTCTAATGAGTGTACAATTATTCATTTTGGGGGTAAAATATCATTATAAAGCTCGTATAATGTTGATTTGGATATTTGTAAGTCTAGGATCGGTACAGTGTGGTTTTGTTGTTTTATTTTGAAGGTTTGGCCGGAAGTACTCAGTTTATTTATTCCTATTGAAGAAGC
Source organism: Morone saxatilis (assembly GCF_004916995.1). NCBI lineage: Eukaryota > Metazoa > Chordata > Actinopteri > Moronidae > Morone > Morone saxatilis. The sequence goes on along the minus strand of NW_023339774.1, from coordinate 10,588,456 downwards.
GTTGGAAGGACATTAGCTGGTTTCGATGCGGCGCACACACGTTTCTTCTGACAGACACATTCCCCTGAACCCTCGTTAGTCCTGCCTCTGTGACCAGTATCACTATATTATTAAGCTTACCGTCTTCAAACTATAGTAGGTATGTAAAGGTTTCGTTTTCAGTTAGCCAAGCTACCACTCAAGGTTAAAATCTGTTTCTGTTTCATGTTAGTAACAGTAGCACATATTGTTGTGTACCAAGTTAACTAACAGGAAATCCCACAAAGCACAGCTAAGCTTGTTAGCAGCTAACAATAGCAAGGTGTGTAACGTTAGACGGTGTTAACATTACGTTAACAGGAGCTCTTGAGTCAGCTATTGTAAGTTATAGTACAACACTGTAGTGCCATTACATGTTTAAGTCATTAAAGTTTCAAGGCTGGTTGTACCTCCCTCCATTGATAATTCTGAATAACTATCTTTAGGTTAACGACGCCGCCATGGGGTTTCTGCTGTCTAAATCCATGGACGAAAACATTAGAAAGCAGCAGGAGTTCATGCTGCACAACTCCAGGCTGCAGGTGAGTGAAGGTACACACACTCACATAGTGTCAGGAGTCCTCCAACCGGTGGTCCCTTCCCCCTTTCTCTCTCTCTCCCCCTCGTTTCCTGTCACTCTGCAGAGGTCACTATTACAGAGGATGTGTGCACTCATGTCTTTACTCCATGTACCTACAAACCTTCATCAGGGGAAACATTAACAATGAAGTGTTCTAGCACATGTGCTTGATTGTACGTGATTCAAATGTTGCTAAAGCATCAGTCATGTCTCTGTCAAGGTTGGGGTTTTTTTACTGGGCAAAGCAGGCAACTACCCCCAATGCCCCTCAAGTCCCAGGCTCACTGTGTCATTTTGTTGAGGAATATGGGAATTTACATTATACTTTTTATTATTATTTCAGACACATTGAGGACCTTTAAGCTGGGTCCTGATTTTACCTGCTTTAGTGACTTAAACAGGGTGTTAAGATGAATATTTCAGTTGATTTAATATATATACACATATAGATATATGTATATTAATATATTCTTAAAACAATATATTTTGAATCAAGTTGCCACTGCTAACATGAGGCCATGTACACTGATCTGTCCTATCCATATGTATTTCTTGAATCATCAAAGCCAGAGCCACAAACTTCACTTCCAATCTCAGCATTTCCCTTTAGAGACCACAGGTTTTATTGCACTCATTGTTGTTTTGTTTTTTCATTTAAACAAAGATTGTTTTTTTTTTGTTTGTTTGTTTTTTTTATTATTATTTCATCTTTTTGCGGGCAATTTGTAGTGATTTATTCATGCCTGCAAGCTGCTGAGCAGCAGGTGGGATGTGTGACTGTCATAACACCAATGACATTATCTGACTTAGGCCCAAAAGGTTTGTTGTATTTTCTGCTCCGTAATTTTCTCCTGCTCTCCCAGCTGTAAATGTGGTAGAGGATGACTAATATTATTCAGTGATGGCAAAGGTTTGGCAATTGAGTTTCCGAGCACCTTCATTTGGGTTGTGACGATGACTCAAAGGTAAGTATTAGCTACATGTTTACACATTGCTGTAGTGGATCTACATTGTTTCATTGACTAAACATACTACAGATAGTTTCATATTAATAATCCTCACTTAGAATAACTTTTGAATGCAAATTAAAATTTCATTTTACCATCGTCTGTAAAAGCACAAGTGACAATAGCGTCTAGTTTAATTTTGACCTTTCAGATCTTGGCTGAACAAAACATACTCTGGGTCTTCAAGGTCGTTAATAGTCAAATATTATGTTACTGTCTGTAATAGGAAATCATTTTACCCCCTTTTTTTTCCCTTCAACAATGAAATTGTATTTTTAGAACAGCAGATTTAATGTGTTGGATTGACCCTAGCAATTTTAGAATATCTGTGAAGCAGTAGCTGTTGCCTCCCCCTGCATTAAGCTGTCAAAAATGATTGCTTGCCAATGTTTCTAGTCACATCACTAATAGCTAATTGATCCTTTCCAGAGTCTTGCCTTGTGGACTTTAAAGTCACTGGGCATTGTGTTTAAACCATGGGGTCTATCTTCTATCGAAATTCATCCGATATGGGTGTGTTTTTATGACACATGTCCTGAGGATAAATGGTAGCTATGAGATGATGTAAATGGCGTTTTTGTTCACTTTTTATTTAAGAATGGGTTGGCTGTTAATAGTAGGGTTGTGCTTTATATTGACAGTCATTGAACTCGAGTGCGGTTGAGTGTAAAGTAGGTAAGCAAAGACCTCCCTACAAGGTTCTTGATTTGTTATATTTCACTGGTTTTTGACCACTGCAATCATTACTTTCTAAATATAATGCAAATACTAATAAATGCAAATTTTGCTTGGGTAGCCCCCTAAAACATCACATTTCAATATAAAACAATTACTTGACAGAAGTAGATGCATTAAACATTAAATACTTGTCATAGAGTAGCACAGTAGAACACAAGGTGATTTGAAAAATGAGCAAAAGACTGATCAGATATAGGTAAAACAACAGTGAAATAAATAGAATAAAGGGGCTGAAATGGTGTAATATCAAGTTCCATCAAGGAATATAGTGTTTGTTTGATGTTAGCTGTATCCCTGAGATGAAAGAAGCAAGAATGAACCAGTTGTGTGATGTTCTGATTAAAATGTAAATATGAATCACAATAATATTTCACTACAGGATTTTGTGCACTAAATATTTGAATAGAAAGCAGAGGGGATGTCAAAAGAGGTTTAGCATTAGGGTAAGGACACATTGTTTTGTCAGAAAGGGACAGAGAATGGTACCCTGAGGAACCCCCACGACTAATCAGGCATTAAGTAATTACAATAGACTCTACAAATGTACAGTTTCAGTCATATAAATATAACCATTTATCATCATTCATATCCTTTCGAAAGATGCAAAATACTAAACTAATTAGGAAAACGTACTCGGGAGAAAGTGTCCACCAAATAACATCATCTTCTTCTTCATCTATCTTTTGTGTGTTTTCGAATGGGGTTGTCTATGTTGTAAACTGTCTCCCTCTCTCATTCTCTTATGTCATCTTCTCTCCCTTCTTCCAGTATGTAGACTGTGATCATTTATGTGTATGTTTTCCACGTATTGTCCCGCTCTGTGCATGCGTGTAGCCTTTTGAAAATGTCAGTGAATTTCCCGCTTACATTTCAGCTCTGCTCTCACTTCGTCACCTTCTGAGTGGACTCTTCGTGGCTCATTTCTTTCTTTCACTTTTTATTTGACCGCCTTTTCCAGTCACCGTCTCACAGTCATTATGTAATCCTCCGCTGCTTGTCCATTCTTGCCTCCAAATCAATTGGTCAGCCTTTTGTGATGTTCCCATGAGAGAGACATGATCTTGACTAATTTCAAAGTACACACACACAGGTAAAGGTAACACAATATTGCTTTGTCATTTGGTGAGTGAGTCAGTTCGTCATACATGGGGTTAAAAACTCATAGTCATCACATGGAAATAGACCATGGAAACATGAATATAAAAAATGACAAAACGCAATAATACCAGACAATTAACAGTTCACAAAACACAGATATTTAGACGTACGCAGTATGTTTAGGGTCATTGTTATGACTGGGTGTTGAACCTCAATATCTATCTGGTACCAACCGAAATGTGTATGACGCAACAATTAACTAGAACTGTCAAGTATGGAAAGATTACAGTTATATTACGTATTCTTGTTAAAGTCTGTCTAAAGGAAATTCAGTGATTTCTCTTTAAACACATTATATATGTGAAATATATAAAACAACTGTTGAGAACATTATAAAAGACTGTGGTATTGCATTGTGGAGGTTGAACGTTTTTGTCTCTTACCAGTTTTAGGTTGAGGATTTTTTTGGGGGCGGGGCTAAAAGTATGGCTCTGGAGACACCAGCGCTGTAGCAGTATAGGGACCTTCCCTCAGACAAAGCTTGGAAAAAACCATCCTCTCACCTCTCCTAAGTTCACTTGCTTAGTTTCGCTCTATTCCTTGATGCTATTATAATTATGTTATTTGATCCCATAGACACTCAACAACTGAGCCAGGATAGTCTAATATTTCTGTCTGACATGACTCCAGACTACACTGATCTCATAAAAAGGTCTGTCCTAAGGCATTTATCAGTTTCTGACTCTGGAAAAGTGGGGAAAAAACAGTACAATTCCCCAAAGCTACTGGATCAGTTCTCTCATTAACCAAACATATTTAGGCTATTATATGTGACCTCTTTTTAAAAAATAATGTAATAACCAGTGTAATATCTTTTCACTTCCATTCACTGAGTCCTCGGCCCCTGAAGCGAATGGAGCCCTGCGGAGGTCCGGCCTCCCACTTGAAAACTTGGCTTAGACATTTGAGAGAAGTTTGGCTTCTTCTGTTCAATTAATAAAACGTGTTTTATAGATAAACATGTTTATATTTCATTGCGCTACTGGTACCAAAACTCAGAGATTGTGTCTGGGCTAGTACTGGAAATGTTCAAATGATACCCAATTACTATTCATGTTGACAGAAAGCACAAACTGTCTGGCAAAGCAAGCTTTTCTTCACACGTCCAAGATCTGTGATTGTGACCAGACATTGAGTGATTTGGGTGCTAACAGCATTTGTGTTCACATCTGTGAGGTTGGAAGTAGATTTAGCAGCTGTGTGTGTGTGTGTGTAGTTTTGATGAGTTTGTTCCTGTTGGTGACTGTGAGTGTGGTGAAGTAGCAGATGGAGCAATAGACGAGGACTGGCTGTTTGATGCTTTGATACAAGGGGAGCAGTAGGTGGAGTGCAGCTTCCGGATGGTGGAGAGCTTCTGCTGGCAGGGTTCATGATTGGTGTTTATGATTGGAGTGTTCATCAAAGCGGAGTTAAATGTCCACGAGGATTCCCACATATTAGAAACTCAGTTTGATGTCAGCTGTGTCAGTCCTGATAATGCGGAGGTTGTGGAGAGAGATTCATTTGTAGTTGATCCAAAAGTGATCAAAACAGTACGTTTTGTTAACAGTTTATGTATGTACAAACAATTACATCATGTCTAGCTTTTAGCGCATTAGCATCTGCAGTCCTCGTGAACACCATAATGCCAATATAACCAATAACAGCTACAGCTGAAACAATTTATCGATTTATCAATAAGTCAATCAACAGGAAACTATTCAACTATTTGGATAATCAATTAATCTTTTCAATAATCATTTTAGCAAAAATAATAAAAACAAAGATTTTGTGGTTCCAGCTTCTCAAGTAAGAAGATTTGCTGATTGTCTTGTCATATATCTTTGTAAACTGTATTTACATTATTATAATATTACAATATTTTGGACATTTGATTTAACAAAACAAGACATTTGAAGCTGTTGCCTTGTGATGGATATTTTTCCTCTATTTTCTTAACACAGACTAAGGATTTAGTCTATGTAAAAAAAAAAATGGATTTGTGTATCATTATGGATATATGTATCATTCGAGCAGACTTTTCATGAGCCAGGTAGAGTGGCAAGCTACCAATCATGAGGTGTTGGCACATTCACTGATCGTACTCAGGTTAAGCCTCCACTAAAACAATTTCCATCTCTGAAATGTTTGACCCCCTGTTAAAAGAAACTTTCTCATGAGTGACTCATGGGATAGAATAATTATCATTGACCAGAAGCAGGTAGTTTTATATTGATGGTTTATTCAAATAAAACATCCAGTGCCTTTGGTCTACTTCCTGTTTTGTGACCCAGATGAGAGAAGGGAGGACTTTGTGAGAGGTGACGTCCATGTCACCAGAAACCATTCATCACACGTTTCCCGCTCTTGAGGACCGTAACAGTACTGTGAATGAAGGTGTAATTTCCCCTTTTCTGTCCTTGGAAAGAGGTCTAAATGAAACATAATTCAATTCTTGACTCATTATCAATACCTGCTGCATTAGCTTTCTATTTCAACTTTGTCTACTTTTAACAAGGCTATCTTTGAGTTCACTGTTCACTAACTTAGCTGAGCGGACCCCACAAATAATGAACAAACCGTGTCGATTACAGAGGCTATTCCTGGGATTTCCATTACTCTTTGAAGGCTTTAAAAGGTTTTGAAAAGTATAGCTTCCTCCTTCCTCGAGAGGGGTAGCACTTGTAGTCAGCTTGTTTACAGTAATTTAAACTATTCCAGTGGGAATCGAGTTTCATGACAAAGCACAGGAGCAAAATGTACGTTGAAACTTAATTGTGCACAGAATGTTACACCCGTGTTTCCAGTTATGGACCATACCATTATGCATGGGTTTTTTTTGTATTAAAGACACTATGAAGTAGGGATATTTCATGAAAAGACATATGCAGTGGTATAAATAAATATATCTAATGTCTAAAATACATCTTTAATATTCACAAATTTTAATTAAACCACAATCAGTCGAGCACCATTCTTAAAACAATATTTTAGATTAGATTCAAGGGTTGATTGCACTTCATTAATGCAAGTGCCTTTTACTGTACTTTTACTTTTACCAGTGACGTCTCTGCCCGGTGATTACAGCTTAACCCTCCTAAGCTTCTTAATTTTATGCCTTTCCTTCTCCTCTATTACTGACATTTAATAGTAGCCAAGCGTTTTAGTCATCAAATCACCCCACTTGACCACATCCTGGTCACAACAGGAGAACAAATTATCAAAGTCATTTATTCACCACAAAAGGTATTTGATTAGTGCCATTTCGATGTCTATTATTAGATTTGCCCACTGATATGTAGAAATGTAGCACGCAAAACTTCTTATAGCACAATTTATGACAAGAGGGAGAGATTAGAATTACTTTCTAGTATTAAATCAGATGTGTTGTTTCTTTTAGGCTGCATCCACAATAGAAGCAGCTACAAGATCTGAGTATAAGGCGTACAATGGACTCGCAAATGTGACAAAAAGATGTGTGATTATAGGAAACCAGAAAATTCATTACATCGAACATGTTAAATCATTTCTAATCACTCTTTATTGGAGGAATATGAATTATAGTGGCTCAGGACCATTAGCACTCCAATCAACAGCTGATGCCTGCTGTCAGGCCCTGAGGGAGGTTTGACTCATCATTCTCTTCCTCATTTATCCTGCTTGACAAGTTAAACACATTTAGTTCTGGGAGTTGGTCAATGTGAAGCCGACTCCCTCATAAAACATTGTTAAATTAGCTATGACTCGTTCATTCAGAGGCCTGCTGTAGCATGTAGCCTAGCTTAAAAATGGCTCACCCTCCTCTGTTCTGGCCTAATGCATGTAAATGTTTTTCATATATGTTGATTGGCTCAGATTTTTAGCAACCCGAAGTGAGCATGTCTTTCTAATCCTTAAAGCTTGTAATCTAAGTGTAGGTTATGTGCACTGTAGTACTATAGGACCATTTATGTGGGCATGGAAAATGTATGAATGTCCTGTTTAGTTGTTTGTTGTTTAAAGAGCTGCACATCTGGGCTGTTAATTCCAGCGGCACAACCTTTCTGTTTGAGAAATGTTTTCTATGCAGACTGGATATATGAGGCATGTCTCTGTTAGTCGCTGTTTTACAGGCCCCACCTATTTAATTTAATTCACCTAAGCTTCAATTCCAAGTAATGTTCAGCCATTAGCAGATATACATAATTGTTCGCAATTATGGGCAGAAAGTCAGAAATCAAAACGTTGCTTCCCGGACATGTTGTAATTTCTGTCATCCGCTGCACGTCATCGACTCACTTGAGTGGCAGTGTGGTCACTTTTTTTTAAACCTTGCATCGACAGTGAGATGGTGACACTGTCCTTTTAAGTGGAAATAAAAGCTCATCTTTGACACGTTCACTTTTTGAGAATAAAGGCTTTTTGTGTGAGAATGTCAGTCAGTCCTCTCAGTTAGCAATTGTTATGCAGAAAGTACGTGTTTCTGTGCATGTCGATGTGAGCGAGTGTAAAACAGGAAACGGCAGACAAAAGGTCATCTGACTGAGGTTCATCAGCATGGTCACTGTTTCTGAGGCGGGATTGACTGTCTCTCGTTCCTTTGACCCTGCCTG
>NW_023339774.1:10547850-10580284 GCF_004916995.1 Morone saxatilis | reverse complement strand
AGTCCCACTCTACTGCTACGTATAGTTAAATATTTTTCAAACATGCTGACAGATAGACATACGAGACATAACGTTTCTGTTAATTTATAACTAATCCTCCAGCCAGTTATATTTTGGGGGGTGCGGTATTACCAACAGATGCATACCACGATCAACATAACGTTATGACCACCAGCGGCTGCCCGGGTGGTCATTATGTTTTTACCTTACGCAGCCGTACGTGTTCTGCACACTTTCATCAGAACCAGCATTAGCTCTTTCAGCAGTTTGAGCCCGTATAGTAGCTCTCTGTTGGATCCGACCACACAGGCCAGCCTTCGCTCCCCACGTGCATCAGTGAGCTTGGCGGCCCCATGTCTTCCGGTTCAACGCTTTCCTTCGCTTGGAACACTTTGATGCGGTACTGGACGTCACTGCAGACCGGGAACACCCCACAAGAGCTGCAGTTTTGGAGATGCTCTGACCCAGTCGTCTAGCCATCACAATGTGGCCCTTGTCAAAGTCGCTCAAATCCTCACGCTGCCCAACACATCAGCTTTGATGATAGCGAGATAATCAGTGTTACTGACGTCACCAGTGGTCCTAGTGCTATGGCTGATTGGTGTATGTACACATACTAAAACTAACAGACAAAAAACAGCTATAATACGATTATGTTAAGCCAATTCTTTTCCCCATTGTACCTTTTAGGGGAGGCTGAGAGTATCATGGCATCTGAACACGACCGTCTGGACATGCCTCAAGGGACTCCAAGTTTCGATAGCATAGAGAAGGTCCGCCGCGCTCGAAGCAGCCTCAGCTCCCTCCTGGAGAAATGATGTGTTGATTTGAGACAAAATCATAATCGTCCAGCCGACGCATTCACCCGATCTGCTTTTGCTTAATTATGGAAAAAATGTTTATCAACTGCCTTTTTTGACGTTATTGAGTCTATGGTTTGCACTAATTATGTATCATGGACGTCAACTCAAATTAGTCTCAATATTAATGAATATGAAATAATGATGTTGTTTTTGTGGTAATTATTAGAGGTGCATCAGTAGCCAAGCACTTTGTGCTTTATTTATATCAGATGCAAAATGCCAATAAAAATACTTGAGTTAGTTACTGTCGGTACACTGTCAGTACTGTAGTGTGTCATAAAAAATCTACATTTGTATTGATTTCATTTAACCATTGTAACATAATCCACTCGGAGACTAAAGCACACTGAGACAATAGCTGTGTCCCAAATTCAGTCTACATACTAAATCTTTACAGTATGTACTAAATATGTATCGTGGTATAATACTTTACCACTTGGTACACAAAAATACCAACATACTTTTAAACTACAGGAAATTACACAGTACATAACGGATGTCAATCAATCATGAGAAGATACTGCCAATTAAACTTCATAAAAAGACACCAAAATGTTTTTGCTATTTTGATTTTAATTATTTTGTTTTGTTTCTCAAAGATTTTTTGGAGCTGTTTCACCAGCATTTACAAATTATTTATTTATTTATTTTTCAACTTTGTGCATTACTAATGCACTCAAAAATGGTAAATTTAGTTTGCATGCTGCATGGTTTGTGTATACTTTATTTTGTCACTTTTCCGGCCTGTTAAAAAGCAGCATAGACTCATTATGTAGTATGGAGTTTGGACACTGCGTACAGTATGTCTCAACAAATTGTTTTATGTGTATTGTTAATTATGTTCTTAGTTAAAGTTGCAGGAAGGGATGTTTGACCACTAGAGGGCATAAAGACTCTTAAACACACTCACAGTAACATAAGCCTTACAAAGTCTGAGCTTAACGAGGTCATGTTTTAGCAAACAGTTGCCTACATGCGGACACAAAGCAACATGAAAATCTCATTGGCGTATATTTACTGGCTGTCTGACACGTACAAATGCAATATTTAAATGCTTTTAGCTCTAGTTCTATTAACAGAGACACATATTGGATATTTGTGACAGCAGAAGATTGTAATTCCCTCAACCTGTTCATTTGCTAAGGTTGAATTTTAGTGCTAAGGAGCTTTATGCCAAAGCTGTAGTTAGCACTGGTGCACCTGTAACTTTTATTTTTATTATCACAGTAGTTTTCAGTGGATTTAAAATATTACGAGGCACTAATATTTATGCATTCTGTATTTACAATCGTTTTAACTTTCGTTTGACATCATGGAAACTATATTTATAAATCCAATAAACAGAAATATTGCTTTCTCTTATCTAATTGTCTTTTGTAATAATGTGGCACTGTGATGTAAATCTCCAAAACCAATAACTTCTATACCCGTGTGTTTTGTTCAGAAGCCTAAACCACTTATAACCCTAATTTCCACAGGACGTCATGCATGCCTTCATATAGTTTGTCTCCAAATAATCACTTAAACTATTGTGTGAGTAATGTGCACACTCACACTTCACACAAAAACATTTTCCTGATATTAATACAATAAAGAAATAACTCCAAGTACGTCATTGTCATCAATCTAAATGACGTGCGTATGTCAGAGGGAGAAGGAGGGAGTGGGAGGGAGAGGGCTGGGGTTGAACGCATAAGTTAAGACGACTACGGAGAGAACGAGAAGAGGAAACCAAAGTCCGCTCTGCAACCCAAGAGAAGCATCTTTTACAACTTCAGCATTTGGCTCAAAAGGCTGCAACAGAATTCTCCAAAGCAGAAAAATAGAAAAACCACCAGGAAACCAGCAGGATTGGAAGCAGAGATCTGATCAGATCTGAAGTGGAGCTCAGCTTGACCCTCCTGCGCAGCGCAAAACAGCCGTTAAGTGTCAGGACAGGTGAAAAATGCTCTGGAGATTGACTCTTGCCGTGGCTGTGGTGTGTGTCGGTGGCATATGCAACTGTGTGCAGGCTGACCTGATGAGCAGGCTGATCCTTCCGAGGGACTACGGGGTGAAACTGTGCGGGAGAGAGTTCATCCGAGCAGTGATTTTCACCTGCGGCGGCTCCCGGTGGAGACGGTCCACAGAGGGGGACTTAGGTGAGTTAACATTACCGCACTCTTGTTAATTGCCTAATTTGTGCACGCTAATTGGAGAAGTGTATATCTAAAAATAGCAGTAACAGGCAACAAAACAAAGTATTTACAAGAGTGATTGGAAAATCTACTTTATTTATGTTAAAACGTGTCTTCAAGTCTATTCAGATGCAGCCAGTGTGTGGTGTGACAAATATATTTCTCAGTTGGGTTGAAGATGATCGTTTCAGATGGTGCACAGGCGACGAACTGTAATTGATTTCTTTCTTCATTAGTACATTTCTACAGAGCACTTGTTAGATGGTGAGTTACTACACATCAGAAGGGTTTTAATCAGTTACCCCCACATTTCAGTCCAACAGCTAATTGACAGCCTCGTATTTCAGCACCACGGTCAGCTCATGGTCATCGGTAATTGGTTATAACATAAAAAAACCTTAAAGTGAGTCATTACCATCATTCCTGTGTTTTAGTCTTCCAAAATTCATCTTTTATTAACATATTGTGATCTCCCTGTTTGTTTTTTAGTGTGAGTGAAAGTGTGTTTGATGTACAATAAGCTATTATTTATTATGTATCTGTCCTTTTTCTGTCTCCAGATCCCTTCCAGTGGAGTTCCCTCAGTGACGTTACAGTGGAGGACAACCAGCACACCTGGCAACCCGGCGCAGAGATCACAGATAACCCCTCTCCTTTCCGTATTGCCTCCGCTTACTCCCTGGCAGACCTCCTGGCCCTATACGGGCAGCAGCAGTCGCTGAGTGACCCAGCCCTGCTCGAGACGTCGCAGCCGTCCACGGCCGAGCGAGACGGGAGTCCAGCCGCTGCTAACTGGCCCATACCGAGCAAGAGGAAGAGGAACTTTTCTCTGGGTGTGGCGGGGAAGTGCTGTAACCAGGGGTGTACCAAAAATGACATCGGACGCTTGTGCTGAGGCAGGGAGGCGAGGGCGGGGGAGGGGAGGAGGGAGGGTGAGGAGAAGAGATGGGCGATGGCAGAGGGGGCGTGACGTGAAGAGGATGTGATGGGTGGTAATGTACAGTAGCTATTCCCACTCATGTCTTATAGAATATACAAAACATAGTGATAACCAATGAATTACAAAGACTCAACACATCACTCTAACTTCATGTCTGTCATAATATTTTCTTTATTCTCCTCACTTGTTTGATATTTTGTTTCAAAAGCCTCATGTACTGTATGTCAATACTGAGAATAAATTTTCAATACTGTGTTAATATGAAACGTTGAGCAGTATCATATATTCACACATACAACACTCATCTATATGGGCTGAAAGGATTTGGAGCATTAAAGCAGCGTCCGCGTTCTCGCCTGCAGACTATCCCGATTAAACAAGGTTCATACAAGCACTGGCCAATATCGCACATTAATGTCATTTAGGCTGCCGTGAACTTATTGCTGGCCTCTGTTCACAACATTACGCCTGCCCGAACATTTTCTGTCAACACCCTGAGGACACAACTGCGAAAGATTTTTTTTTTTTGTTCTTTTAACCCTTTCTGGCAAAGCTTAAACATACATTTAACCTCCTGCACAAAACCCCAAAACCACATTTTGGTCTAAATGTAGAAATAACATTTATGTGTTATGTTTAAATTTTTTTTTTTTAAAAATGAAGCTTTATGAATAGCAAGCCACATTCAGATAAACACAAAGAACAATTTTCGTGTCCACAGCACGACAGTAAGTTTTGTTTAATAAAATTATATACAAACCTGGAATATACTAAATATTCATCTTTCAATATTTACATCTATGTACACAAATGTATTAAAGGTAGCTGCATGTTTTCATCAGATGACAAAACCAGGTTTGACTTTCAACTGCAACGAACCAAAAAACTCAAAATAAATGTGAAAGACGACCACTTTAATCTGGTTAAACATCCTCGTCTCTTTCTGAAAATCTTTGGATAAAAAACACAGAATAATCATATTTGGTCTCAAACACTAATGCACGTATATCACATAATAGTTGTATGAGTAAACAACACAACCCGTTAGGATGCAATATTTTCCTCTCTCTTATTCACAACAGACTGGACATTATATTATAAAAATGGATGAAATGACCGGTATAAACAGCCTGCTGCCCAGATGTTAGGGTGTGGGAGCTTACAGGCACACTCTTTATAAATGACAAAACTTTGCTTTTTACAGTGATTCATTCTTCGCTATGTGAGAGGGCATGAATCCTTTGACATTTTGTGTGTCTGTGTTTGTATGGTCTGCCTTTTATGGCATAAAACAACCCTGGAAAGGTGGATTTTTGAGAAGAGAAGAGGTAAAGTTTAAAAAACAGATGCTGTTCCATCCCCTCCTGTCTGTAACATTAGGTACAAGTTTTAAACATTCAAATATAAATAACAAAAATCCCCTTGTGACCACTAATGATAATGTAATGCACAGCATAACACATATGCAATATTCAAGATACACATGTATACCTTCAAATGGATGTAACAAAGGTCAAATAAGTTTTTAAATAATATCGTGGCTTGCAACAGTCTACTGCAGACAATAAAAACATCTCCCTTTATCACTGTCCACCTTCAGTTCAACTGTTCAACTTTCCCCATTAGCTATCTGCAGGCAGATAGTAGAGCCTTGTAACATTCAAAACATCATACATGTTTTATAAAATATATACAGGTGAGTAATTACAAAGACAGTATCATAATTTCAAGAGCTTGATTCCTTCCAAAACAACAATACTGTACGAGTTCATGATATGACACTACGAGACACCCGTTTCTCAGAGAGATTCATGAGCAGTTATTGCTAATGTATTTCATTGTTTCCACATTGCATTAAGTGATGTAAACAAATAACAGGCGTTGTGTTGAGTCTGACTTCTATAGTGAGGAAAGATGTGTAGTCGTAGCGAACCAACACCACTCGATAAAAACACAGAATCATCCTTGATGTGCAATGAATATCTGTAAAGTCCAGTGAGACCGCAGAAACAGGACGCGGAACCACTTGTAGACATGTTCACAGCGGGTCCATCTGTATCACACGTGCTGCTGGTGCTTTACATTTATGGTCTGTCCTTTTATCAGTCTTAAGACTCAGGTGGTCAACAGGAGGAACCTTGCTCAGTTCCAGTCCTTCTGAAAAGTTTGGCCACACATGAGCAGTGAAGTAACAGTCTGTTGGGAATCCCATGGCCTCTTTGGTTGAACAAAATGAGCTGCTGCTAATTTTAAAACATAAAAAAAGACCTGCACAACAAAATGCTGCTTGTTGGCGAGCTCTACATTTTTTGGTGCCTATGCACACATTACTTAAAGTGGAGAAAATCTTATTAGAACATTTCAATTTGTAAAACACAACTTGTAAAGATAACACAAAGAATATAATTTAGCCCATAATAAAATATTCTTAAAGGCATCAGAAATAATCTTTTGTTTGGTGTGTGATAGATGTAGTGTAGGAACTAATCAGATCATTTGTATACTTCCTGTGATGTAGAAAGAACTGCTAAGAAAAGTCTTCATCAGCAGAGCACCAAAAGAAAAAAAAACAACATACTGTGTACTGAAGACCAGTGACTGAATCACTGCAGTAAACGCAGACATCACAGAGACATTCATTGTTCTGTTAGGATATGTGAGGACTGACTACTGGGAGCCAACACCTAAAGGTCAAAGGTTCAGGGATCAATGCCGTTCATCCGGCCAGGCTGTCACGTACGGTCTCCACACTGTGAATTAATGTCTTGAAAGTAGGGCGCAGTCTCGGTTCACTGTTCCAGCACTCTGTCATGATATTGTGAATCTGAAGGAAGCATCAGAACGAGAAAGTTAACACAGATAGAAGCACAGAGAACACAGATATATATTACACAGAAAGTAGCTAGTTTCACAGTCATGTAAGCAGCCAGGGTGGATTTTTTCTTTTTACATTTTAAAATATATTTTTGCAATGATAGGGTTCTCTGTATCATTCTTTATGATATGACACGGTGCCCTTTATTGCTTAGGGCTAAGAATAATATTTTATTTATTCTCACTGTGTTTGCCCTGGTAAGTTTTTAACTTCCCTTTCCATTCATGCAACACAGAAAACTAGTGGGGTTTTCACTTTAAACCTTAGTTGGTACATTCATGAATTTATGAAACAAGACCCTGGTCTGTTTAATTTGACAAGTACTGTACTGAGAGACAGTTTGATGAACGTTACAGATTTACTGACCTCCTTTGGACAATCATCAGGAGCAGGCAACCTATATCCCTGTTTCAGGAGGTCTATGAGATGGTAGACAATCATCTGGCCCTGCTTTTCATTCCCCATCTTGTCCATAAACACCTGGAACAGAAAATAAGACATTTGTGTTTGGCTTTAGTGAAAACAGCTTCCCAAAATTAAAACTGCCCCAATCAGAAGTGTTTCCTGTCCTTGAGTGCTCAATTAACTGATTTCTTTAACAACACTACAAAGTAATTACTCTGGTCATTGTTTTATGGCTCACTTAAGTTAGTCGGAGAGTTGACAATTAAGAATAATTGAGAAATTAAATTAAAGCAGTTAAAAAAACTGAAAAGTTAAATGGTCAAACTAAGAAAACTAAAGAAGTGCAGTACCGCTGGTGGGCTGCAGTTCTTGTCGCTGTACGTGTAGAGTTCGTAGAGGACAACACCAAAACTCCAAACATCTGATGCCACCGAGAACTTGCTCTCTGTCAGCGACTCTGGAGCATACCTGGAAATACCACAACACATTATACATATAGTAGATAACATACGTATACGTAATGATGCACACATCTTCAAAGGGCCAACACTAATCTTACATTACAAGAAGACAGATATGAAGTAAGCGCACACGGTCTCGATGTACAAAAACAAACCATATTTTCCTCCTCGTGTTAATTTTGATGCCGGTGGTTAAAGATCAGTCACAAAGGGTTACTATACTTACCACAACTGTAGATAAGCTAGTCAAAAACATCTTTAAAGACTGTTTTCATCTTTATGAAAGTCTACCCACAAAAATAGGAAAATATGTCTTGCACATGCAGAAACATGTGTCTTCCTCACCAAAAGATGGGGCTTTCCCCAGGCTCCCTGACAGTGTAGTAGTCCTTGCCCTGCGGCAAAACCTTGGTCAGGCCAAAGTCACCGATTTTCACCCTCATCTCGCTCTCCACCAGAATGTTTCGGGTGGCCAGGTCTCTGTGGATGTATCGCTTAAGGGCAAGGTAGTCCATACCCTGAAGTATAAATATAGACACACAGAAAAAGGAAAATATCACACATATACTGATTAATATACCAACACATATATATACACAGATTTTTTGGTTTCCCACCCACTAAGCCACTGTATTCTTCAAAACTACATAAAAATCAACAAACTTCTAAACATATTATTGCTCAGTGCTGTACAGGTGGCAGCCTCTGTAGCTGGCAAATAAACCCAACAGTTTTAAAAAATTGCAGTTCCTCAAATGGCCAGCTGAGGCCAGCGACAGCAGTGAATGGTCTCCATAAGGCCCCATATTAAAATGCCCAACCTTACAGCAAAAATAAACACATTTACAACCAGGTACAAAAATGTTTCCTACATCTCCCTATCAACTCTGATCCAGCAGTCGACTTCAGTGGCATCAAATACAGGAAAGATGTTAAAGACAAAGATCCAAGGCTGGGTTTTAACCTTTGACTGGATTTTAATCTTTTACATGCTAGTTACGTTGGACTGCAGCTTCAGAAACAAATATTTCAAATGTTCAGTACACCAATGTGTATGTACTGTAAGCCAAGGAGGGGTTAGTCTTTAAAGGCTGCACCACCTACTGCACTACATTACCTTGCAAATCTGTGATGCGTAGTGTAGCAGTTTCTTGGAATCAAAGTGGCCTTTGTGTTTGATGAGGTAATCTCTCAAGCTGCCGTAGGGGAGATATTCCATTATCAGCCGTAGGTTCCTGCGTCCTGCAGAAAGACGGACGTTAAGAGAGAAAGCAGGACGTGTGAGCAGTGGAGGGGAAGCCTCGCCTCGAGCTGGCACTGCTCAGAAAATCTAGATTTATTTGTTTCATGGGCATGGTCATTAACGCTCTAGGCACCAAATGTGGGAACTGTAAAGACATTATTATGTATAACAAAATCTGCCTGGTTGGTAATATCAAATGAAGGAACAGTTGTAGGTTTAACAAGCTGGTCGGGAACATTTGCTCTGTCACTGGAGTGAAAAAAAACAATGAACTCCTACTAGATTTCACTTCAAATCAAGAATTATCAGGCAAATGATGTGCTTTATCTAAATATGCCAACAAACAAAAGGAGATGCGTGCATGCTCATATATCTTTTGCACTTTATGATCTACTCTTGGTTTGAAATCCAACTCATTCATATTACACATATTATAGATATATGAAACAATGTACTCATACCTGCACTATAGCAGACTCCTTTGTATTTTACAATGTTTTCATGGTGGAGGGATTTGAGGATCTCTATTTCCCGCTCAAAGTCTCGGAGGTGCTCGGCTGTGCTGTGCTGTAGTTTCTTCACGGCCACCACCTCCCCTGTGCTGTCCTGCAGGGGGTCGTACCTGCACATCTCCACGCTACCGAAGTTTCCCTGCAGCGTGGGGTCCGAGGGAGAGCATATTTTAAAGGGGGGGGAAAGCAACAGCCTTGATTTTAATGTTGCAAAAGATCAGCTGGTGCATTCCAGTTAACTTGGATGGAATCAGATGCGTAATCACAAGAAGAATTAGTTGTGACAGAAAACAATCATCTTCAGAGAAAAATGGAAAATAAGATTACTTCAGGAATTGCTGGCCATGCCTTTGTGCTGTCCATAAATTACCATTAAAATATCTGATGACAGTGGAAACTGCAAAGTGTGGGTTGAATGTTGGCTTTGTCTATCATAATTTAAACGAAAGCTTAACATCACCCATTTAGCACATAAAGACTGACTAAAGATTTTGCTGTTTTATCCAGCTTTTGCAGTGAAATTGATAAATAGAAATGATTTAAAACATGCACACTTAAAGACATCATCTAACACTTTAAAGGAGAGGAAAGAAAATTCCTAGTAAAATATAATATCGTGCATGTGTGTGTGCACGCATGTCTCACTTTGCCCAGCTGCTTGAGAAAGATGAGGTGCCTCTCCTCAAACTGGGCGGGCTCCTGGCTCTCGGAGGCCCACGGGAGGCCGGAGCCTCGTGTCCTGTTGGGCACCATATCGCTCTCCACCAGCAGCTCATAGTCTGCAATACAAGGTGCAAAGTCATTTTATAAAAACTCTTAATAAAACCCGAGATGACCATCAGTCTGTCAGAACAACAACGTTACAGGTGACTTTTTCCTTCCTACCTGGTGTGAAGAGGCTGTTGAGATCTCTGATAATTGCTCTGAAGGAGGGTCGGTGTGAGGGCTCATAGTCCATACAGCTGTTGATCAGATTGGCCAGCTCTGTCCATTTAGGGGCTGACAGCTGGTGCCGGTCTTCATAAAACAAGATCTTCTGCAGGGGAAAAGAGCAGAAGTCAGTTTCAAACTGAGTTGGACAGCAGTACAAGTAATAGGGACAGAAGATACAAAGTTAACAGATTCTTAAAATAATCAATAGAATATGTTATCAATAACTGCACTTCTTTATTTAAAAAAAAAAATTGCATTGCAAGGAATAGTTTATCATTTTAGGAAATACGGTTATTTGGCTTCTTGCCATGGGTTAGATGAGATCACTATCATCTACTACATGTTTGTGTAGTAAATATGAAGTCAGTAATCTTAGCTTAGCGTTATGACTGAAAACAGGCAGAAACAGCTAGCCTGGCTCTGTCCAAAAGAAAAAAAGATCCATCTACCAGCACCTATAAGGCTCACAAATGAACATGTGGTATCTTGTTTGTGTAATTTGTACTGTAAAAAGGACACTTGAACTAGTTTTTGCCGGGAGCAGTGACTTCCTGATAGTCAGTGAGGCCAGGTGACCAGCAGTAACATTTCCCAACATGTCAAACTATTCCTTCAGCACAGATCATTCTCAGTGAGTCAATAGTCTCAATGCATCCTCTGTTTTTGTGACCTTGGAGCAGTCCAGGGTGCTGAGTGGTTTGTCTCCGCCACTGCAGATCTCCCAAAGGGTGGTCCCAAAGCCCCACTTGTCTGTTGCTAAACTCAGGTTCTGGGAGTTTTCAATGCACTCGGGGGGCACCCACGGGATACGCTCCACTAGAACTGATGGACGGACATGAGGAGACACAGGAGCACAGAGAGAAGGACATATGTGAAATGGAATAGAAGGTAGAGACGAACAGTAAGGATGGAGAAAAGGACAAAGAAACCACACTGAGACAATCTCAGCAAAGCAAGACTATGTTGAACATGATTCCCACATGACATACATGTGAGATACAAGTCTTCTCACATCAGGACAGTACATGTATCTCACCTTCTCTGGGCAGCACGGTGATACTGATACCCGGGTCACTAAGTTTGATAAAGGGCAGGCTGCCCGTCGTCCGATCCTCCTCTCTGATCAAAAGAACATTCTTGGCACAAACATTTCCATGAATGAGGTTCTTATCCTCCTGTGTGCAGATTTGGCAGGGACAGCATAGATCACCTTGGTGTTAGCGAATAACTAAAATGTGTTCCAGGATAAAAGATTAAATGCTAGTTTTATTTACTAATATGTAAATAGGGCATTATGTCTTACCAGGTAGTGCATAGCCCAGGATAGCTGCTTGGCCACTTCTAGCTTCCAGGTGATGTTAACGCAGCTTTTATTCTTCTTCAGGTAAGTGTCCAGTGAACCAAATTTACCATACTCCTGCACCATCATGTCTACAGGGAGATGAGAGGGAGATCATTTTATTAGCCACACGCAACCAAACCAAACTTCCAATTAAAACTCTGATTTAACCAGGTTTTGGTTTTCTGTGGCTTCTTCTGTCACACTTTGACACACTTTGACAGTAGTTAGAGACAAAGAGAGGTTGTTGACACGATAGAACACTTTATCCCCCACCCATTTCTTCTGAACTATTTGGCCTGTGTGGAGTGTGACTCCCTGATAAGTAATGACAACGCATTGCTATGAATCAGCTCTCCTCACCAAAAAGTGTGAAAGCTCTCTCATTCAGGAGGACAACAGCCTCCTTGCCTTTCTTTGTATTCTATGATTCACACATTCCGGTCTGTCTTGTTCTCAACATCCCTCTCATTAACACATAAGATCCTAAACCGCTCCTCTTTATACGCCACAGGTGGTCCCGATAACCACAACGATTCCTTCCTTTGACCATCTCTGTAGTGTGTGTGTGTGTGTTTTGTATACTTACTCTCATCGCCACAAACACACACGCCATAGTTGAGAAGTATGTGCTTGTGGGAAAGCTGGCTCATCATACTGGCTGCTTCAAAGAACGACTACGAGGGAGAAAATGAGACAATAGATTATTAACAAGTCTCCTCACAACCTAAAAAAACAAAACTGACTGAAATGTTAATTTCATTTGAGTCAACAAGCCAACCTCTGAATAGTTGCGGTGAGCCTTGTCCAGGATCTTTATCACAACATCTATCTGGTGTATCTCTCCGTAGTCCCCCAGCTCCTTTCTCACGCCGCAGAAGATCTTGGTGAACGTTCCTTGACCCAGACTCTCATTCTAAATCACAACGGTTTTATTGTTAAGTTGTAAATCCTACTTCAAAAAAGAGGTGGAGTGCATTTTCTCCACTGTCTGTGAGTCAAAGACAAATCCCTGACCAATTCCCTCTACCTTTTAAGTTAATGTTATCCTCTTTTTTAAATGTATTATTTATTATTGGGCACAGTACATCTGTGAGTACAGGCCAACATATTTCATGTCATCTTAACAAAAAAGTGACGTAACAAATAAAAGCCTATGGATGGATACACAT
Organism: Morone saxatilis; assembly: GCF_004916995.1. Lineage (NCBI taxonomy): Eukaryota > Metazoa > Chordata > Actinopteri > Moronidae > Morone > Morone saxatilis. Next base: position 10,567,364 of record NW_023339774.1, on the reverse strand, counting down.
CAAAGCTCAAGCCATTGTATCATACAGCATCAATCAAAGCAAAACTGTTGTGGATTGGATGATGGAAAAATCTAATTGAACTGTCGTGTACATCTCACAATGTCATGTCAAAACTCAAAGGAGAGAGCTGCAAGGAGAAGTAGAAACAAATCGACCAGCCAGTTAATGCCAATAACCCCAAAAGATGAGTTTCTGACAGGATCTCTAAAGTTCTTAAATAAATGCACAACAGAGCTGAAGATAAGTTCAAAACAGGAAGATAAAAAACTTGACGAGTCTGCTGAGGGATGAGACAATATTGCAATAGAGAAAAACCCCTGAGCTCTCGATTAGTGGAACGGCTTCTGTGGCTTTCCTGTCACAGACCTGTTGTACCAAACCTTTCAGTTCTCAAATAACATGGTGAGACGGAAATGGACCCAGTCTCCATGATGAGTGGCTGACACACTGTCACACAAAACATACACGTCCACAGGGACTGCTATTGACACTGAGCTAAAGAAGATGGATCAAGTAAGGAAGTCTTTTTGTTAACTGTGGCAACCTCACTGACCCCGCAGGAGTCATGACTCATTAGTATGTTTTACATTTCGCAATTATAAAGACAATGGGGTGTCCATTGTCTTTATAATTGTGAAATAGCAACGAACTTCAGTACAGTTCACTGCATACAAACTCATTGATATTGATATTGTTGTAAGCTTCCACAAATACATCTATGAGCAAGAAACAATGCATCTAACCCTATACACTAATTCAACATACTAAGACTGAAGAACTGGCCTAGTTATAAATGACCTTAAGCTTAAGCAAGTTAATGAGGTTTTATCTTACCATGACGAGGTCCTCTTTTCGGATCTTGTGGAAGACCATCTGGCTGATGTTGTGCTTGTGGAGCGAGGGAGACAGTGGGACCTCGACCCCTTGATTATTCCTACACACCAGCAGGTTGGATTTATCTGAAGATAAAGGTGGAGAGGGATTAGGATCCATTAAACTCACATTTGATGATCACTGCGGTAGGGGTAATTGTATTTCAGTTTGTGATGTGATTAGATTGTTTAATTTAGAATTTCTGATCATCAATATCAGCATGAATAAAAACGTCTTTATAGCTGGCTTTAACTGACATGGTGCCTAGCTGTTTACGTTTATGGGTGAAAATAGGATACGGGAACAAGTAAATGGGAAAGCAAGATGGAGGTCTAAAACTGTGCCTTAAAGGAACTCAGTGAGTAGTGTGTTTAAGATTAAAAGCGCTGTGTTCCACAGTCTGAAGCTACAAATTATAAGGGTTTAAAAATGATGATAGAAGTTGCACCATCATGTAAATAAATGAAGCCTGTCAATAAAAATGCTGAAGTTCAATGTTTATCTTAGAGAAGAGGAGTCTGTATTCTTCACTGGCTTAAATCCAACTTGAGTGCAAAAATGTTCCTGGCTCAAAAAAATGAGGCATCTGATATAAACAGAAGCTTGAAGAAGGGTAATTGGCTATAGAGAAGAGATATGGGAAAGTAGGAAAATAGGAAGATCACAACAGTGTCAAAGACCCTTGTAAGGAATTCTGTAGGCTCTAAACAAGGGGTAATGGGTTGTCTATATATTTATTTATTTTATTGTTTATTTGCTCCTTTTATAGAGTAACAAAACAATGAACAGACTTAATTCCAAAATATATTCAACAAAGTCTCAACTGTGCTGGAGAATATTTTAATTGAGTGGAATGTCTGCATTTAACTGTCTATGTCTTCTTTTACCTGGTTTAATATGTGTGGGCATATATAGTCTTATCAGTATATGTTTGTATGTGACCACTGACCTTTCAGGGTGGGTGGGCAGCACCTGGTCAGCTGGAACGTGTATCCATCAGTGCGGAGAGCCTCCTTTTGGTAGCAGTGCAGAAGTTCCCTGAGTGAGCCGAAGCTCTTCTTAGCACCACTCAGAATGTACTGTCCTGCCTCCGTCTTCATGATCTGACAGTGCTTATACTCCACCATAGTCTCACACTTAAAATCAAAAGAAAATGTTTACAGTTAAGCTGTGAATATAATAACAGTATAATTTCAAGACACTACCTGATAAGAGCACATAAGACAAGACAATTCAATCTCATGGCTCCCTCCAGTGGATAAAAATATGGGCAATATATTATGACCTTACTGACTTTTAGCTAACCCGAGAACCAACCCAGAAAAGGCCACTCAGTTAAATGTAGTGATGCACTGTGATCAGTGTGGCTTTGACCATCCTCCTACCTACTGTTATACCAAAGCACTACATTGTATTTACATTACAGCCGAATGGTTGTATCAGCCAGCAGAAGAGACAATCTGGTAGTCTGTATGTAGTCCGTGTCTGAAGAGGCCAGTTAGTAATGTAATTACTATGTCGATTAGCAAAGATTGTGCTGAATGAGCCTATTTGTTAAGATATATGTGAGAAGTACAGTACTTCACATTGACGATGCCCCAACAGTAACAGCTTACCCCCACCACAAAGGACATGAAGTATTTGTCGTAGTCCCTGGGGCTGCAGCGAAGGATGTATAGGCCTTGGTGGTTACCAGAGCGACGCAGCTTACCAATCGTAAACTCCATCCTGTGATCAAAGAGACAGAATGTGTCTTTGAGAGTATGTATGTGTGTGTGCGTGTGTGAACATGTATAGTTCTGGGGTTGTACACAAGTACCTGTGTGCATATGTGTAATACTCACGACACGGGGCCATGGCAGTAGCTCTGAATGCACTCCAGAAGTCTTGGCGGAGCTACTTCTTTACACAGGTAATGATGGGCATCTGCAACCAGTCTGTAATAGCCATCAACTAATGACACGAATGACAAAGCCTCTGAGAGCGAATGAAACTCCAGCTCCTTTGTGGTCAGACACAGGGAATAAAGAGGGGATGCAGAAGAGGACAAAAATAAGTCTGTCAGTGCCTATTTTGACAAGAAGCCTTCAATCCATATGTTTATACATTTTAGTGTCTAATATTGCTTCTTGTTTCTTGAATCCAGCTGCTGTACAAGCCAATTGAGCACTTGGCTTTGACAAGAAGCATGTGTTCATTTAAACACATTCCTAGCATCTGCTCAGTAAAGCAGATTACAGCAGAGTAGAGGTTTGGTTCACAGACTGTAGTGGATTAGAATAATTGGAATAACGTAAACAAAAATGTGTACTATACCAGGATCTTGTTGTCCTGTCTGGTTAGGGTAACTATGCGACTCTCCGCGGAGCCATCCTTATTGGCCTGTTTGATGCTGATGTCAATCACTTCTGGGAAGTCACAGTACGTCTGAAGCTCCTGGAGACACAAAAAGAGTACATTTGTATTGAAGAAGCATGCACACACATGGATTCTTGTCGTTATTGGTGATTTTAACCAACTCCTCGAGCTCCATCTATTGGTAAAAACAGTATCACACTGTGGCAGTCTGGTGTACAAATGTGTTACCAAGGCAACATGAACCCATCTCCTGGTCCTCACCTCCTCAGCTCCCTCCTCCTCTTTCCCTTCTGACCACTGTATGCCCTTGTTGCCCATGACAACGATGGTAACCTCGTGTGCAGACAGGTCAGTGACTTGGAAGCGTTCAGAGTAGAGTGAGGGTAGCAGCATCTCCAGGCTCATCAGGTATTTGAGCTTGAGGTTACACACCGTGGCCTTGCATTCACCGAACTGCTGGATGAATTTCTTGAAGCGATAGCGGATCCTCTTCCGAGTCAAGATGTTATATTCCTGGATGCGGCTTCGCATGCATTTGGGCAGGAAGGATTTGTAGCTGAAAGCAGGGAGAGGAGGTTGGGTGAAGATGGAGTTGAGAATAACAAAAAGAGGAGAGAATGAATAATAGATAACAGGAAAGACGAAGAGAGAAGGGATGGGCGAGGTAAAAAGGAAACTGGGTTAAAAGAGCAAATGCTCTGCAGGGTTTGTGTCAGTTCAGCTAGAGTACAAGTTGTGTTCAGCTCAGGAGAATCATCACAAAATGTAACACAAAGGTTAAGGTCATGAAACTAAAATAAAACAATAATGATGAATCAGATATGAAAGATAAATTACAGGAGAATTAACATTTCATGTGTGGATACAGTGCATACAGATATTGTAAACACCTCTTCAATTGAAACATTATCTCACATACAGATAATTCATTCAGCTGCATGAATACACAATGAAACTATCTTAATGTTTACTGTGTTCTGAGGAGCCTGTCACACTGCTCTGAAATTGTTATTCATGAGCTGTACCATATGCACACCAGCAGAACAGCAAGCATTTTGCATTATTCAGGTGGGAAATGGCGTAAGACTAAAACCTATCTGAAATTGAATCTACACTGCAAAGAGTCAGTGTTTTATTTGCCTTATTGTGTCACCTTAAGTGAGTGAGTGCATCCTACCTGATACCATTGCAGATTCTGACAGGTGACTGACCACTTTCTTTGGCGAGCCTCATCATGTCCAGCACCGCCATGCCCAGACATTCCTCCTGGGCCTCATGGCTCACTGGAATACTAACCCAGCCATTCAGAAAGTCACTTCGCCACTGGATGAGGGGGAAAAAAACACAAGAGGCAAAGATGTCAAATTGCATGGATGCTATCAGACCTGTGAAGGACAGAAGTAGAAAAATCAAATGAGAGGTGGGAGGTTATACGCTATGGAATGTAAAGATTTATTTTACAATAAAATCTTTTTAAAAAGTGTATTTTAAAGGGTAAACTTGATCTCATCATTACTTAAACTGTTGGGACTGTACAAGTTAAGCTCTACAACAGCAGGCGTCTGTATGTAACAATCATTGAGAAGGTCAATCTGTGGACAAGCAGCTTGTGGCGTCAATGTGACAGTGGAGATGAAAACAAAGCTGATTGGAGCTGCATGTGTCAAGCTCACACAAGCACGTGGGAAGAAAAAAAAGCAGAAACTATTTAAAACGCACATGCAAACACACACACGCACACACGCACACACGCAAACACAAAGTGAAAAGAACCCTGACATACCCTTGTTCCCCATTTGCACTTCTTAAACACTTACTACCCCACATCCTGGTTTCTCAACTTGACATGACAGACAGTCAGTGAGTCAGAAAGCGAAGAAAACAACCATATTTTACCTACCCCCCAACCACCAAACAGTTCTGCTTATCATATTAAAAAAAAGCAAAGCAGGAAAGAGAAAGGGTGGGACAGAGATGACAGGCGTCTTGACGGCGCCGTCCTCTGGTTTGCATCCCATTTAAGGCAAACTATAAAGACTAAGAATCATTTCATTTCTCATAAACATGAATACAAATAAATAAATAAATGTAAAATGCCAACACACAAAGTACCCTATACAGAAGAAAATATACATTTTATGTTGATATGAGTCATAAAGATTAACCTGAAAAAATTGGTATGCCATGACACAATCATCCATCACAGGGCTCTCCATCCCCTTGGACATGCCGTAGCGATGGGCATACAATGAACTGCTGTTGTTCTGCCAGCCAGGAAAATAGTATCTGGACAGAAAAAGGAGATTAGAGAAGACCCAATAAGAAAAGGTATCCAAGCATTAAACAACCCATGAAAAGTGTAAAACAGGGAAAAGAGACAAATATCTACCTGATTCTAAAGTGCAGGCTCTCACTGGCTGGCTGGTGCACTTTAAAGACGTGATTAGGAGGGAACCATATCCGGTCACTTTCCCTCATCAGGCCAAACAAGCTGCAGTACACTGGAGCAACCCCTGGAAAGAGAAAGAAAACATGTCAGATACACTAAATCTCACTAAAACTCACTGTACTTCATGGGTGAATGGACTGAACTTGCTTCCACAATAACTGTTGCAGAGATCAGGGAGAAGGTCAGCAAATTTTTCCATTTAGACTTTTCAACTCTGTCTGACACGTACAATGAGCAGCGTTAAGCCCATAATTTAAACTGAGGAAGCAAACTGACATGTTTTTGACACTCAAGTCTGGGATAAAGACCAACCTTTTAGAGCTTTAACAGCACATATTTCTATTCAATATGGGAGTAGCTGCCAGTAAAGAACAAAACCCGGTCAATATTTAGATATACACAAAGTCACACATATTCTGTATGTTTATACACACACGCACACACACAGCTTCGGTTGTGGTAGAACTGTAGACTCCAAACAATGCTGCGACTGCTTTGACAATGATATATGATGACAACCAAATAACTCTCTCAGCAGTGTATTTCAGGAGATTTAGGACTTACTTGTGTTGATTCAGTGAAAACAACAATTACACCCCCAGATTCCCTGATGCTCAAAGAGTGGTTAACTACATGAAAGGTTCCCATGGATTGTTACCATTTTTGCTTTTGTTCTTTTGTTTTGTTCAAAATGTTCAAGACTTTAGTTTAGGATGAAGAATGATGATGGTGCACGGAGGCTAACAACCTTGGCATTGATGACTGTTACCACGTTATCTGACAATAATAGCCTACTACAGGAACATTTAATTCAGGATTTGACATTTTGACATATTCACATATGTCTGTATCTGTTTCTGACCATTCCCACAACTTCTCATTTTGTCTTCAAAACAGTAGTGGCTGAAGTGGGTCATTAGAAAACAGAAAATGTCATCACACAGCAGGAAGCACTCACAGGAGTGAAGCAATAGTATGAGGGTGCATAAGAGGAAGTATGCTTAACCACAACAGGGGAAGTGAAGTTAAAAGTACAAAGGCTGATCTGTAAGCAACTCCTACTTTGTATTATTTATTAAATTCTTAAAAAATTAAAAAGCAATGCACTGCAGAGTAAATTACTGTACTTACAGACCGTAGGAGCTGGGATGCATCCTATGTTATATAGCTAGGTCTGACTGCTGGGAATGTGAATATGTTTGACTTCATCCTGGTGGTGATTTGACATCCCGACCTATTCCCTTGCTTTAGCAAATCTAACTTAGATGCTTCTTGGACTGCAAACTTACGTATTCTAATATCCTAATATGAAACCAATTCAAACTGTAAGTGTAAAGGCTAACCAGATAGACATAGCACATCCCTCACACGAGTGTTATTTAAGTGCTGTTAAACCATGGAAGGGCAAAAGGCAAATGGAGGAGGAAGGCCAAAGTAAAGTCTGAGAACAAAGGAACCTGAAAACTAAAAGCAAGTGGACATAGAAAAAGGGGAAGATAAAAAGGAGAAAGAGAGAGGTTGTTTCTTATCAGCCCAAGACAGAATGGAGCAAGAGTGTGGCAGGGAGAGATAGAGTTAAGGCGGAGAGGAAAACAGCCACAACAGTCGAAAACTTCCTGATTTTAGTTTGCTCAAAAGAGAAGCCCTGGTAAAGGATAGTCTCAACATGATGGTGCCGTAGTTTTGGAAAAATAAACACTGAATCAGCTCTGATGAAGTTCCTCCAGGAAATTCTAAAGAAATAAAGTTGGATAAATTTGCTCTCTCTAATAATTAAAGAGGACACCAGGAGAAATGACTGATTGTGACTGATTCATAAGGAGGATTTGCATTTTTACAGGGATTCATCCCAATCACCACCCAATAGTAGAACTAAAGAAGCCATGAAAATAAACCCTAAATGTTCTTAAACTTCAGTCAACCTGTGTCAGTATGGCTCAGAGCCTTAAACTGTACTGCCCCTACATGGCTACTGACTCAAAGCATTTTCCAACTGTACTGAAGTGAACGACTAAAGATTCAGCTTTTCTCTAGGGATAGAGATAGGAAACAGCATTAAATTCCCCAATAAGGCATTGGGCCAACAGCTTGGCATAGATTATTCAAGCCTCTGAACACTATGGGAGAGCTGAACAACATTCTTCCAAAAGACATTCCCTCATTTGGTATTGAGAGGGATGAAGATATTCAAGCTTTTCCCATGTGTGTCAGATCTGACAGATATTTAACTGATTAATATTTATTTATTATCCACATCAGAAATGTGACATCTTGTCCTTGTTCTGGGCAGAGTATGGTTAGTATGAGTATTTGTTGGATGGAAACGTAATAACCTTAAGTTCTAACTCAGTCCTAGCCAGTTTCCCCACTCTTTGACCAAGGTGGCAGCATCTATGACACTTAAACACAAGCTTCACACTATTTGCATTTATGGTCCAGTCTACGATCCACACAGAAAAAGGCATTGTTGCAAGTAGCAAGGCTTTTATAAGCAGCTGCATATATACAACTTAATGCCTTTCTGCTCTTACTTCTACAACATGTATTTATGTTTCAATTTGAGTGTGACTGCATGTTCAGCACAACAAAAATGGTGGTGGGAATGTGCCTTTCATTTCCAGTGCTTGTGTATAATGAAAAGTAAGTAAGATTACGGTTTGAGACTGTTAAGTCAAACAATGTTTATATAGCCTCAACCATTCAGAGTTAGAGTGGTTTGTTTGTGTATACAACACAAAAAAAGCAGAAGTTCACAATGTTGTAGAAACAACCAGATATGTGGTGATAAAAACAAGGACGTCAACTAAACAGTGAACTATTCAAGCAAATTGTTCAAATGCTACATGGTGAATCAAGCCTGTTAAACAGTACAATGCAACACATTGCTCAACAAATAGACTTTTTATGAATAAACTAAACTATTTTTTGTGTGTGTAGGCAGACATCAGAACTGAAATACTCGTGACTCACCACATGCTTTCGCTGCACTGATGCACAGTTCCTCTGCTACGTAATCCCCGGGTGGAAACGTGAGGGCACTTTCTAAACCGTTGGCCCCACCGCCTCCTTCATCCTTCCCAACGTAGTAAAGGTGGATAGTGAGGCAGGTGGCTTCCTTGTCCTGCTTGGGGTCGAGTCCGGCGACTGGCCCGAGGTCAGGGAGGAGGCCATTGTGGTGTGCTGTGGGACCAGAGGTGGGTGGGTCCATGTCTGTCAGCAGAATACAGGCCATGTGCTGCTTAAAACGAACATCAACCTGTCGAGGCACGAAACAATAAGACATAGGTAAGAATGAGAGTGAGCAGAAAAGTTAAGAATATACTGTAGTTCTTGGACCATCCACAGCTTTCTGGCTGACTTGACAAGTTACTAGAGTCTGCAACCATGTTAGCGCTGTATGAAGCTGTACTTAGGCACAGCAATGCTTTAAGCTTAATGTGAACATCAGCATACCAACATGCTCATATTGTAACATGCACTAGCACGCCAACAGTAGCTAATTAGCACTAAACACAAAGTATACCAGAGGCTGACGGAAGTGGTAAGGAGTGAGCCGTGGTACATGAGGCTTGCTCTACCAGGTGAGCTACCAGGGCACCCGTTGAAAACTATTATTTGATTCAGAGGGTCTGAAAACAAAAATTGGTCTTCATTTTTCTGTGTGAGATAGCAGACAGATTGTCAAGTAGCTAAATTATCTTGATGTCATGTCACACTTTGTTTACTTAAATGCACTATTGATCATAATAAGATTAAAATGCCTAATGTAAACACCCCAATTACAGTAAAACAGGATGATTTTCATATACATTTCATTCCTTTCCCAGAAGCGCTGATGAGATGAGATTTTTTCTCTTCATCATAATATCTTCATCTACTATTCTTGGAGTATATGTGTTCTTGTGTATGCTCTCTAATATTGAAATAAAGGTTCCTTAAAAGAATTATATTTTGTGAAATTCAAATAAAAATGCAGAGAGAAGAGGTGAATATGGTGGTGGTGATCTCCTGAAATTTTAGAGGCAAAATTAAGATTATAAACCACAGGTGGAATACATTGAGAAGACCCTAAAGTGGGTAACAGTAGATGTAGGTAGAGGTAAGTGAGTCATATTTCATCATTAATGTTTATACTCAGCATTGTAGGCTGTATCTTGGCTGAGGCAGCTTTGCTTGCAGAGGTCTCTATAAAACAAATTATGGCTGCATGATACTGTAAAATTCTTTGTATTTAAATGTGGAATAGCTTAAGAGTAAGGCTTGGACAGAACAGCACATTTATTCCTGACCAGGAGACCACAGCCATTTGGAACAGTGGCTGATTCAGATGCTTAAGATGCTGTTGTATCTCTCTCTATAGCCATAAACTGTTAGCGGACACGAGATTAGCATTACTTATCATCAATTACGTTTATGGTTGCTTATCAGAACACATAATTACTTATCACAAGACTGCAGAGCAGTATACACAGTGCCTTAGATTTCTCTCAGCAGTTCTAGTTTGCAAACGATATACTAAATGCATTTTTGCACATAGAACAACATTTGGTACTTTCTCTATACAAAGTTCTAATATTTTGTCATTACCTGTCAACCAATGAAAATGTATTGTGTTTAGTACGACTGATATTTTGAATATACATTCTGTAGAACTGTTTAAGTATATCACTTAAGTAATAGTTGACAAATTATATGTTTATTGGCCATGCTAGCAGAATATCTCAACATTTTATGGATTGCCATGAAATCTGGTACAGTCATCCATAGTGACCAGAGAATGAAGCCTGCTGACTTTGGTAATCTCCTGACCTTTCCTTACGCCACCAGCAGGTTGACATTTGTGGTGTTGAGTGAAATGTCCCGATGCCCTGACATTTGAGATTGCACATATTCATGACTAAAATGAATTGCAAAAACTTGATGATAAGTTGGATGATCCCCTGACTTTTCATCTAGTGCCATGATTAGATCAGCATTCATCATCGTCATCATCATCAATTCCTCCAATACTTTGGGTTATAACTAAATACTTGCAACATGTTCATTAGCCTCAGCTGTACTGTGTTTAGTACTAATAAGTCATTTTAGTTGGCTAGTTTCTTAGTTTAGCATGCTAACACAGAAAGCTAAGATGGTAAAATATTATACCAGCTTAGCATTAGCATGTTTGCATTGTGAGTATGCTAGCATGCTGATATTAGCATTCAGTACAGTCTCACTGAGTCACTACCGTGGCTACAGACCTGTTTTATTACTATTCTGTAAGCCACAGAGCTTTATTGTCCTATTATGCTTCAATATCCCTATATGGTATCAATAAAAGTCATTTGGCATATGTTGACATGTTAACAGTATTTTCACTACCAGTTCTAATCTATCTAATTCTATTGTGATAATGTCATTAATGTTATTTTATGAACTTGTTATTATAATATTTGTATCCTTATATTTTATCACAGCTTAAAGTTGATTTTTGTTTTTTCTGACTGTTTTATCCTCCTTGATAATATTCTCTTTGGCTATGGCAACAGTTCACTGTCATCAAATGTAATTAATTGCCCTGAGAGAGTAATGCCATTGTTGATAACAACCTTTGAAATCTAATTTTGCTTTTCAGCACTGCATTGTAAAGAGGGAACACACTGTAAATGAAAACATAATGTGGATAGACCATTACTGTTTTTAAGTCAGACATTGAAACTCACTCCTCTGGTACGTGACTCTGCACTGGTGATAGACCGATTAATCGGTCGGACAATTAATCCAGACGATTATTTGGCATTTTGAGATAATTGCCATCGGCTGGTGTCTGTGCTCAGGAGGCCGATCAACAAAAATGTCTTCAGACACATCAGCAGGCAGTCTCGTCAGTGTGGCTGCTGTGGACCGATGTTAGCAGTCCCCCTTTTGAGAGTTTTGAGAATATTGTGAAAAGGTTGGTCTCGAGCCCTGTACTATAACTCTGATACATCCTGCTGTAAACACATACATGAATCCCCTATAAAACAGAATAGAATAGAATTATACATGACTTCACTTTGTTTTAATATAGGCATTATATATCATCCATCCACAGCCCTGCTCTCTAAATATCGGCATCGGCCATTGAAAAACTGATATATCGGTCGACAACTACTCTGCACTGCAAGTTTGCTTTTGATTACAGGCTTGCTTTCCAATATTTCATTATGTTTTGCCTTGTTACAGACAGATATAAATATGAAACTGCTGCGTGTGTAAGGTTGAGATGGCTTATAGATATTGAAGAAAAAATAATAATATAGCATTTTTAATCTATGTTTGGAGATGGATATTGACTAGACTAACTACTACACCAGTAACACGCCCCACCCACTGAAAAGCTCCAAGCATCCCACACTTGGTGTAGCAAAAGCCAAACAAGGGCGGTATTATCAGCTGATAAGAGTCAAAAACCATGAAGAGGAAGTGCAACAGTATGAACACAAACACAACATAAACAAACCAGACAAACATTACTGGGAGATAAATAACAAACAAAATAACAATATACTGTACAATACAAAATCAAATGTTCCTTGACAGCAATAACAAAAAGACTACTAATCCATCCAACTGAAATCATTGCCATACGTGTTTATATCCTTTACGTTTACATATATCTAGTTAGTCATGTATGCCCTGTGAAGGATCATCTCAAATGGGCCATAAAATACCTGGAACTAAATAGATCATCAAATGCAATTTGCATGGGGTGAACATTGACTCTTTTTTCACAATTTGTTTTTCAACTAAGTATCGACCTCCAGTACATTTAGTATCCTTTGTTTTTCTCAAACATTTAGCATTAGAGTGGCTGGAGTCCAATGTTAGTCAGTTAAAAGTTTCCATGTAAATTACATCATGGAATTTAATAGTGCAAAGGGATGTTAGACTGCTGGCCAGTCAAAATCGCAACTGGAATCAATAGATCAAATATTGATGTAACTGTGAGCTGGAGAGTTTAATAATGGGCGTGTGTGAATATTGAGATATTTTATAGCAGATTACAGTTTACAGTATTTATATGTTTTTTTGGTAGAGAAGACTTTTTATGGTTTTCTAGCAAATGGTGTAGACTTTCAGCTAAACAAACCTGCCATATTCAAAGATAATAATGTTCTACAGTGGTCTTATTTCAAGTTTTACAATCACAAACAGGGAAATTGGCTATTACAATAACAGATACTATACAGTTAGTTAGTTCACACAGACACACACACGGCCAGACTAATAAAACAATAAAACATTTTAACAGCTAAAGTAAATATAATCTAGTAAAGCTTTAAAGTCTCTTAATGGAAGGAGTGTCCCTAACCTCAAGATGTGTTGCAGTAAATTCCAGCAGTAAGGTACTGGAAACCAGTCTTCCTCAGTTCAGAGATGGTATGATCATTGAAAACCGACTGTAACCTGGAGAAGGCCTGGTTTGTAGTCGGGCTGAGTGCATACAAGATGGCATCTTCAGCAGTTCAGCATAGGAGAAGACACATTTATGTACTGAGTAAATAGCACTGGGACCTAATATTGATCCTTGAGGGACACTATAACCATATGGTTGATGAAAACACAATTAGTCCCTCGCCTCCCACACTGGTTGGTAACTTTTTTGATAATAAAACTGGAATACTTTGGCTACATCGTCAGTTGTTCTTAGCCATGTTCTTAGTGTTTGCTGCAGACGGCTGTACAGTCTGACTGACCCTGAGCCAGTCAAATAAAAACATAAAACAAGCATCAAATTCTGATCTGCTCTACAACATATAGTACTGCTCTAACTTGATGATGGCGAACCAACTCAATTTTACAGTACTGGTAAATGAATAAAAAGGTTTGAAATATTTTAACTTGAAAAAGAAAATGTGTTTGTTGCAATTAGAATTCTGTTGCATTTTAAAATAAATTACAAACATTAACTGAGTTACAAACATCTGCAGGCAAATTGTATGTACATTTTAACTGTGACAGTCAGTTATCTTCTTTGACAGAGTACCTAATTCTATGTAGGACACAGCACAGACGTTAGTGCAAAGTAAAACTGATAACTAAGCAAATAATTATTCAAAGTACTGTTGTGGTTAACAAGCCCTCAGCAGGTGATTACATTACATATATAGCTGGAGACCTTTGATATATGAAAGAGGAAGGTTGGCACATGTTTAAGAATACAGGAAAACACTGCTCTCTAACTTTTTGTCAGTGTGTTTACACACCCAAAACGTTTATCATGCAGCAGACAGGCAGAGACTTAGTCCAGTTCCTTTCTGTATCTTATCTGGGCCTTGGTGCTAGTTGAGGTCAGACCTATCAGCTTGGACACATTTTGCTCTTAATGACTGCTCAGCTCCAGTGCCGACCGCTGATGCAGCCACTTTAATTGGCTTCTGGCCATTTTGCACTTACCAAGCAACTGGGCTTTCCTTTAATCCACAATTACTGGATATGTTGTTTGTCTGCAAATCAGTTTGAGCCTACATTTTTTGGCTGCAATTTTAGTGACCCCCAGCTGGTCCAAACCAAGGCATCAACTTTTCTAAATATAATAGTAAGTTTGTTTCTTAATTATATTTTTCCTCCATTTTTAGGTATGTCATGTAATGAATTATGGCTTCATTATGTAACAGAGCCACCGTTAATGTCATTAGGAACACCTGTGATGAGTTAAACCTATCTGCTGTAAAAAAAAAAAAAAAAAAGGCATGTCAAAACAATAATTTAGAGTAATTAGCCTTTTGTAAATTATAATACATTTTGACTGAGCAGTATACACATTGCTACATATCTATAGAAATATAGAAGTCAGTTCTGGCCAAATGGCTGTAAAGCACTGCCAAATGTTAATACATTATACATGACATGACATATGAAATATCAAAGCATAGTTGAAAACTAAATCAGCACACAGTCAAAAGAGAGGATACCATATTGAGGTAGATTTAAGAATGAAGCAACAGGTTGGTCTACACACTGTTGGTTTGCTCAGTGTTTCCAGTACCAGCTGTTGAGTCTAACTATAGCGGCACAGCTCTGTGCTGTAACAAATATATTCTACTTATTTTATGGGGCATTCTATGAAGAGAATAAAAATACTTTATTCATTTTGACATTTGGCTTTAACCTCACAAGACAGTCAATGCGGCCACAGCTTTGCTCCCAGGTCAGGGAATGGGTATTATCCATGTCTTACCGCAAAGCAAATACAATTAGCAGGGATAAAGTAGCAATAATATCAAAGTTACAACAACATAGAAACTCACTATACTAAACCTTGCAAAACATATCTGGTTCCAGCTTCTGAAAGGGAAAAAATTCCTGGTATTCTAAATCTTCTATGATAATAAACTAACATGGCATCGACAGAATAATTCACATCATAATCTGCCAGAGCAAATGACATTATGAGCTTGGCCAGATTTGTCTGGTTCTCAGGCTAATAGTAAACTGAATACCTTTGGGTTGCCAGATTGTTGGCAAGGGCCAAAAGAAAACAAGCTGAAGAAAGATATGTCATCATATTATTAGACAATTTTATAGATGAAATGATTAATCCAGAATAATGTGCCTGTGGGGTGTAATAATGGGAGGGTTACTAATATCGGAGGCTACCATGAGACCTAGAAAGAATCTGATGGCGATCAGCCACCTACAAAAAGGCCCACCTTAAAATAAATCCATGTCAGTGTATGTTATATTGATATTATATTATTATATAATAGTTTCACCGCTTTACCTTGGTGTCAGACAGCCTTTTGCTAAGGCACTACATTTCCTCAACTGTAGAACTTCCACATTTCTATGCATAAGCCCAACCTTGTAACCCTCTGTATGGATAAGTACCTCCTACAACCCCACAAAAAACTAACTATTCCTTTCAGCTTTTTGACCATGATACTAAACAGTTTTGTGTTACCAGACACATCAGCAGAAACACAGGATCCCAAGCATGAAGCCTGGTGCTGACAGTGTCACGCTGTGGGGGAAATCTGCTCACGGTCTGCCACTTGACAGAGTGCGAGCAGTTTTGCAAAGAGCAACGGGGTAGAATTCCAGTGTCCAGATGTGCAAAGCAGACACAGACACAGTCACTGCTGTAACTGCTGGCAAAGGTTTCTCTAATGACTTGGACGGGTGAATACTCAATTTGTAGTGTTGCTAGAAAACAAGGGGAAATCGCTTCAAAAAACAGTGTGAGATGCTGTATGAACACTCAGCACCACAAATATGCAGCCGAGGACTGATGGTTTTGTGTGAAAACGGCTTTTGTCGCTTTAGGAGGAGAGGGTTGTATAGCTGACTATTTGCAAAACAAGATTCTTTTGTTTGTGACACCCTGAGTCATACAATACTATATGATACTCCTGGGTCTTGATGATGGACTGAATGGAGGCTTCAGATGGCAGGTGGTTTGCATTGTGTAACGCCACCAGTCAGTGCCTGAAGAGGTTTCTCATTTAGGAACTCGACAATAATTTTAGTCTGTGTCAGACCTAGTCTTGTTTTGACAAGTAACCCCACTCCATCTGTTGAAGTAAGCTGTGCTGCCTGTTGTGGATCTCTTAGGGGTTAGCTATGAAAATCCCCTTTTCTCTTTTGGCAAGATACCCTGGTGGGTTTTTTTTTCAAAAGCCTCCTTCAATCTCATTTCTTACATGCTAAAACACTAAAAAAGGAAAACCAATCAAAAGAGGACAAGGCTAGGAAAGTTTCACAAAACCATTGGTTTGACTGTAATCTTTAGTCACAGAACAAACAGTACATTAAGAGAGTTGTGTCTAAAGTTGATATTGTCCTGGTGTTACTGCTCACCCATTTATACTGACACAACAACTGTAGTTGTAGCGAGTTTACACTTCCCCTAAAGTGTCAAAAATGTACCAAAGCAGTGCACTTACTTTATGTGCTGATGATCAAGTCAACACAATACTCTTGTAAATTACACTTTCTTCTGGTGTCACTTCCTACTGCAGCAGGGTAGCCAGTAGGCACTTGTTGCTTACTGATAATGCACACGGTTCTGTATGTTGATGATGTATTCTGTCGCTGCTCTGTACTCTTTGTTCATCAATGAAGAAACACTACACTGCTTTCATACAGTTTTCTCTTTGACAGAACCTCAAGCCACTTAACAATGAATATGTTATGTCCCGAGGGTTGACTGGAGGAATAAAATAATATTTTAGGCAGTTTGAGCACAAATATTCTCCAACAGTTTAACCTCTGCGCTGGCCTCTCTCACTGTTCTGTCATCTCAACACAAAAAAAAAACTCCTGTTTCACATTATGTCATTAACAAAATGTACAGCACAGACCACAGACTGATGTAACGAAAGTGAGATGGGGAACACACAGGCATTTCCTTCCCCTCTCCCTGTGTGAGCCTGCACAGTGGTGGCTCTTGCTGTGTTAAAAGAACAGTAGTGCTGTTGTAAAAAGCCATCATTAAAAACAGCTGCATGGAAAAGGGGATCCTCTCCTCTCCTGTTTCAAAAACCACGAATGACCGCAAAAGTACTGCAGACGATGTAAACAGTAGGTTTCTAACTGTGAAATGTGTTGGCAAGGATTTTCAGCTAAATTCGGTAAAATAAAGTCAGTTAAGCTGCCTAAAGAAAAGAAAAAAGATGAATCGAGGCTTGTGGAAACACAGGGCAATTTCCCATTTCATTTTACCCTAAACTACACCACAGTGTGGGATGTTTCATTCTCTTGAGTTCAGACCTAGCTGCACATCTGTCTCTGATCCAGCACTCCTCAAGACTGCACTGAACATTATTTTGGCAAAGATGTGACACAGTAAAACAAGCAACCGTAGCTTTGATGATGCCATTTGTTCCATTTTAAACTCACCAACTCCCTTTTTCTCCATTATAGCAGCTGACAGTGCAGTTCTTTGTATGTGACCTGGATAAAACTTGCAGAATGTTACACATGATCCCTGATGCAAGAATAATGTACTTCCCCGTGCCTGTCTGTCACTGTTTCTTCCAGTAAAGACCTAAACTAAATATGCTAAGCAGACTGTAAGTGCTTTGACAAGTAGCCTAATGAATCAACACCTGCCTACATACAATTGAAACATCGAAACATCCGAACATTTCCACAACAGCACACCATTTACAGCATGTCTAGCCCTAGTTAGAGTACCCAAGTAAATATACTACTAAATATTGCCTTGTTGTGATAAAAATTGAGTTAATGCAGTATTCACTCCCTCTGTGCAGTAGTTCCCTTAACAAGGCGTACAGTCAATTTAAGAATCCATATTAGTATTGTTGGTTGGGGATGACTAAAACATCGCAAACAACACTGCTTCCCTTCTCAAAACCAGAAAAGAGAGTCTACATTATGAAGCTTGAACTGGAAAATAATCTGAGTGTTCTGAGGAGAATTAACTAACCTGGCTTGTAAAGTAAATCATCATTAGGATGAGCATCATGTGGCAGCACCATCAGCAAACTAAATATACACTCAATTCCCAGTTTATTAGGTGCACCTAGTTCAATCTAATGCAGTCTAATCAAACAACCCTGCAGTAATCTGACCTATATGAAGATTATCATGTTCGGTTTTGTTGAATATGATTTAGAGAAATCACCTTTTCTGCACTTTGTTAACAAGCTCTAATAATAGCAAAACAATTCAACAGCATCAAACCAGCATCCACTAAATGCTTTGGATTTGGACAGCGAGCGATAAGTGAGCCAGGCTGATGTATTGGCCAACATCAGCTTATCACAGTATTATCAGTATTGGCATTTACTGTATGTTAAGAATTTGCAGTACACACATGCCATGCATGCCTGAGGTAAGTGTGTCTATTATGAAGTCTGTCATACAGAGAGAACTGACTGAAGGTATTTATTTTAACCATAAAATGTCCTACTTTGTGCAGATCTAGGTCACAATTCTTTTATTACCACATTTAAGGGATCCTTATCAATTTTCTTTCCTTATATGTTATTTACGTTTATGTCATTCACGTTAAAGAAATACACAAAAAACCCCAAATTACAATACTGACTTCTTAAACAAAAATCAGTCATTAAAAAGCCTCATTAAGGTAACATTTGTTGATCGATATTAGCTTCAAGTAGCTGATAAACTAGCAAATGAGAATAAATATAAACCTTTAGTGAAATATCACACCTGGCAGAGAAGCACATTAATACTTCACATCTTAGTGACAGGGTCAGTTCAGTGTATGAATCTCTGCTTTCTGCTTCATTCGTATTGGTTCATTTAACTGTTAACGGTGGGAGTAACACTGTTGGAGGATGTAACACACACCAGGTCTGCAGGTCTAACACACACCAGCTGATTTATAGTTAGCGTTGACTGTGCGAGGCTAAGCTAAGATGGTTTGTAGGGATTCACGACACAACAACACACACACACAGGACACACAACAGGAGAGGAGAGAGAGAGAGAGAGAGAGAGAGAGAGAACTCACTCTCACTGGTGTCTTCTGGTGTCCTGTGGCTGCTTGAGTTGTCCAAAACCAAACACCGGGTAATTCGCCTGTCGGTCTGTCGGTCCTTGCAGTCGCTAGTTAACGTAGCCAAGTTAGCCACGGACCTGACGGCTGACGTTAGCTGTCAACAAAAGTACGTTTGCGTCGCTACTTCCCTCCGTTGACTGCCATTCCGTCGTCTTCGCATCTTCTTACCGAACTATTTCCACGTCCCAAGCTCTGTGTTGTTTACCTGACATGACGCTCTGGGTTTTAGCTTACTTGGAAAAAACGCAACTGTTAACTGACACCCTGACTCACCCTGGGCTGTCTCCTGACTGTACGATGATGAGGAGGAGGAGGAGG